>NW_017670801.1:9053-424331 GCF_001879085.1 Nicotiana attenuata
GTTATTTTGAATTCTGCATATTCAAATGCATATAGAAATCATGCCTATAGGTACCTTTGAATAATTTCTGCATATAGAAATCACGTTCATAGGGTTCTTAAAGTAATTTCTGCATTTAGAAATCATGTTCATAGGGTTTCAAACAATTCACGCATATAGAAATCATGCCTATAGGCCCTTCTAGATCCTGTGTATTCATTATCATCTAGAAATTATGTCTATAAGTATCTGGAAATCTGAATTCTGCATATGCATATAGAAAATATGCCTATAGGACCTTTCAAATCTTGTATATTCATCTTTTCATCTAGAAATCATGCTCATAAGGTTGTAAAACAACTTCAGCATTTAGATATCATGTCCATTGGTTTTAACAATTTCCGCGCTTAGATATCATGTTCATAGGTTTAAAACGAGTCTCCTGCATTTTTATACCATATCCACAAAAGGCTTAAAACCAGCTATGCATAGAAAGTATGTCTATAGGAACTATTAATTGAATCTGAAGCACTTCATTCGCGCATAGAGCTAAAACCAGTAATAACGATGTATCATCATTTGCAGAACTTACAACCTTCGTAAAAACTTGCCTTTCTTTAATAATCTGGCTATCTTTTAACCAGTATGTATTCAGTTTATTGTTATTGCGTTCGTAATTCAGTAGATACCATGCCTATAGGATCCTTGTCCAACACTTAGGCAAGCCTTAGATCTGAATTATGTAACAAATCAGTCTGCCTCAACCTTTAAGTTCTGCATGTTTAATGCTTAATCAAACCTTAACTAGTATGTGTAAGTTATGCTAAATATGTGTTTCTTTGTTAAAGGGGATATATCTGAGCCTTTGCGTGTTATGTGCTTTTCCCCAACTTGCTATACATGTTTTGTATGTCGCCTTAGAATTTTTGCCATTAAAACCACAAATAAGCCTAACATCCCTACCTCCCTTAGGATTAGTAGTCCTAAATGCCCCGGGACTGATAGGATTGGGACAGGTAGTAGCGTGCAATAGGTAAGCGAGACCATTCCGCGCTTAATATCTTAACGGGGTGGGAAGGGTAGATATGGATATCATAACCACGCGATAATGTCACGTGTAGCCCCTCATTGAGGAGTGATTACCGGGCATTGTGTGGGGTGATCCATATTATTAATAAACCTAGACCCCCCGTCCCTTTATTCTTTCTTTCCAGTATTTTAAACTATTTTTTTTTAAAAATCAGCTTTTCTAATTGTTCTTTCAAACCTTGTTTACTTTCAAACCTTTATGTGATAAAAATCCCCTCTTATTTGAGCCTTATTTGTCTATATGTTAATTGTACCCAAATTCACAATAATAGTCTGGCCGGGAACCACACAAGTGGATTCTAAGGGGTGCCTAACACCTTCCCCTTAGAATAATTTCAAGCCCTTACCCTATCTCTGGTTATTCAAATCAAACCTCCTTGGTGTCCTAATGCACCCTAATCATTAGGTGGCGACTCTTTAAATCAAACCCAATTCCCAAAAGGAATGAGTTGTCCTCTCCAAATGTCATAAACCCGATTTTTGCGGAGGAAAAAGGGGGCGCGACAGCATGGCGACTCTGATAGGGATCTTTAGGCTTTTACCATTTCAGACCTTTATTGTGAATTTATGCTTCTTTACGTACAATTATTTGCTTTTCTTTACTGCTTTTTATTACTACTGCTTTACATTATGAAACTATTGTATTTACTGCTTTCTTAACGTGCAAATACATGACTACATGCCTTTAACTGTTGCATAATCATGCTCAACATCATATTCCACTCGTGCCAAACAAAATCCCATAGCAACGCTTATAATGAGTTGTTGCGCTCTTCCTATATTATCACCCCCTAAATCCGGAAACGGCATATTTGCGGTGAAACCAGTCGATCAACGGTGTAGTCGAAAGTTCCGTGCCTTTCCCCCTTGAGTTGTCCGCTCAAGGGTACCAGTCTATAACCCCATAGAAACCTCACTCTATTTAAACTGTGCATGCATCATGGTCAAACCTAGCCGAGTTAGTTATGTTGTCCACATAATGACTCTTTAAGATAGCCTTATCCAAAAGTCCACCGGGTTCCCCTGAAACCCAAACGGACATTATCACGTTCTATGCATTTATTTGGAGAACTAAATGCTTTTATGCCAATTATTGATGTTAAATAGTCGAGTCTGGTGGGGGTAGGGTCTAACCCTTTTGTTTTGCAGAAAATAAGGTAGGAGGTCCCCAGTTTCGGTATGATTAGCACACCCCCACTCTTGCTAGACTGGTGGAGGAGTCTTCCATCAAACGACCAAATCAAGGAGTGGAAAGAGAGAGCCGCCAAAGCTAGTGAAAAGTTGGAATATCTAGAATACAGTCTGCTGGAATTGGAAGGAAAAGTGAGGAAGAGAGTCACCGACTGCCAGAACTCTGAGGGAAACGAAGGAGAACACCTGGCAAAGGCATTTTTACTGGTGAACCTACGCGAGCTGGAGGATTTGATCAACGAGAGCATTCAACCTGGGGAAGGTCCTTATGGGACCAAATAGATAGGAGTTTTCTTCTTTTTATGAAATGTAATAAGGTTGATGACCATTAGTGACTTTTATTTCCTGACTTAGTGTCGATTTGGGATTCGTCTTATTTTCCATCAATAAAATGAGGCATTTAGCATTCCAAGTTCTCCAAATCAACTTGTCGCTAGGCCTACCTCGGGTAGAAAGAGGTCCCCAAATTAGGACGCGATTTACATTCCCGCATTATGTGTTTAAATATTGCATCTTTTTTTCACGAACATCACTAACTTGGTTACCTTTTTGTTTTATTTTTGTTTTGATTATTCCCCTCCCCAAAGGTTAGTTCGAGCACTCTGGCAACATCATCATATTCCACAAGATCCAGTGGCCCTCCATCCACTCCTCCTCTCAGTCCTGTCAAAAACAAGAACAAAGGAAAGATGGAAGATTTGAACAACACCAGGAAGGAAAACTCAACTGAACGGGTAGAGGCCACTCACGGTCATGGTACTTTGGTTCCCAAGGAGAATGCCTCCCAACTGGAGCAAAAGCTGCTTAAATTTCAGGAAGAACTTGATCAAGTCCGAAATTTGGCGAATCTTTCATTTTCCCTCACTACTCCAGACATCAATTTCGCAAGTGTAACCCCGCACCTCCACAGAGTCTCCCAAAGCAACAGAACCACACCATTCCTCACCACCACTGCAACACCTGCCATACTTCCAAAAATACCCCGCTGCTCATCCCAAAACCACAAAATCCACAAATGATCACTGCTACACCCACCACAACACCCCCATCTATGTGGAGACTGTGCCGCACTTCACCCCACCCATCTCAAACACATCCGAGCCTGATGATAAAGATTTGCTTATCAAGAACTTGGCCGAAGAGCTTAAAAAGTTGACTAGCAGAATTCAGGGCGTTGAAGGGAGTAAGGGAATTGAAGGCGGTGTGTCCAAGAAAAAGGACGTAGGAGCCGTAATGGTGGCATAGAGAACCAAATCTTCCGTCAAATACCAAACCTACCCAATGCCTCCACTCACATATCAGCCTACTCCAAACTACCAAGCACCCTTACCCTCTTACCAAGCTCCACCACTCACCTACCAATCCCTCCCACATATCAGCCCACTTCACCCAAATATTCCCAACCAGCACATGTTTACCAAGCCTACAACACTCAACCATCCCACTACCAGTCCCCTCCTCCGCACCAAAACTTCCCTAGACCCCGACCAAACTTTGACCGACGACCACCAAAACAGTACACGGCTATTGCTGAACCAATCGACCAATTATATGAAAGACTCAAAATTGCTGGTTACGTCACCCCTATCCCTGCTGCTCCTGAAAACCCTTCTTAGTGGATAAATCCAAATAAATCTTGTGCATACCATTCGGGCATGAAAGGACACACCATTGACGAATGCCGTTCTCTGAAGGATAAGATCCAGACTCTAATTGACAACAAGATTATTGTGGCAAAGGAACCTGCTCCAAATGTCCGCAATAACCCTCTGCCAGACCATAAGGGTGGAGGCGTTCACATGATTGAAATAGAGGATGATTGGGACCCCAAGGGATCGATCGGTTTGATCATAGAAGGTGATGATCCAAAGAAGCCAATAGTCAGCCTTAATCCGATTGTAGTCCAGATTCATCCCTCTAGGGATGCCAAGATAAATATGTCCATGCCACTTGAGTTTGATGCATCATCATCTGCAAAGACGCCAGCACCAATTGAGGTCGAATTCGTGTCTCCAGCAAAGGCACCTACACCATTCGAAGTTGCAGTTTTACCGCCCAAGGTACAGGCTCCGTTCGGGGTAAAGATAGCCATGCCAATTGCAGTGGCAATGTCAGCCATAACACCGTTCCAAACAAAGGCTATACCATGGGACTACACAGCCGAGGCAAGAAGGAAAGGCAAAGTTATGTTCGGGGAAGCTATTGCGGCACAGGGTATGACGAGAACCGATAGTGTTTATACCCCGGAACATTTGGCTGAGTCAAGCAAGCAAGCCTCTAATCAACCAACCATCACCGTGATCGGGCCCGACAATCTCTGGAGAAAGATACAGGCCAAGGAATACTCGGTCGTTGGTCAGCTGAACAAAACACCGGCACAAATTTCCATCCTTTCTTTGCTACAGAACTCCGATGCACATAAAAATGCCCTATTGAGGGTACTGAGTGAGGCGTATGTACCGAGCAACATCACCGGCAGGGAGATGGCTGACATGGTAGGCCAGGTATTGGAAAGTCACAAGATCACTTTCCATGAAGATGAGCTGCCACCAGAATGGTTGAGTCACAACAAGGCATTGCACATCACCGTGCAATGCGAAGATTATATTGTCACTAGAGTCCTGATTGATGGGGGATCCAGCCTCAACATTTGTCCGTTGGTAACACTCAGGACGTTGGGTAAGGGATTGCACGAGATCAAGTACGAGGCCATCAACGTCAAAGCTTTCGACGGTTCCCAAAGGTCCACCATTGGGGAAATTAGCCTATGTTTACAAATGGGGCCTACTTGGTTTGATGTTGACTTTCAAGTGATAGACGTGCCGGCATCTTACAATTTGTTGTTAGGACGACCCTATATTCATGTTGCTGGGGCCGTAGCGTCAACACTACATCAGGCGGTGAAGCTTGAGTGGAATCACCAGGAGGTAATCATCTACGGCGACGGTAGTAATCCCATATACAGTCGCCAAACCATCCCAGCAATCGGAGGCAGAAGAAAGATAGGCGGGGAGACTTATCACCATATCGAGCGGGTCAACGCCGTTGATAAAGACAAATGGTGGGATAACAAAATTGAAAGCATATTGAACTGGAGCGGATACGAACCTGGCAAGGGACTTGGCAAGAACCTCCAAGGAATCGCTAAGCCTATCAAACTTAAGAAACATGGCACCACCTTTGGTCTAGGATATGAGTATACCTGGGAAGAGTTCAACAACTGGTCGCCACCATGGCGCGGTCCTTACTATCCATTGGAGCAGCCAATACCACACTTGGAACAAACTTTCCAACCGACCGAAGTTATCTATGGGTCAGAAGAAGAGGAAGCACTAGCAGCGATGAGGAATTTGTTCCTGGGAGACGATGATATGGATTGTTGTGTCATTCTCGAGGAGGAGGGGGAGGAAGGCCCTTCCATACAGGCTGTGAGTAGAGGAGCGTGCCTCAATAACTGGACCATCAGAACCACCAGAGCCCGGCGAGCCTCGGGGTAGCAAGGCTGAACAAGCATCATGCGCTATCTTTTATTTTTACTAGTTGACTTTCCTTTCGCATTTTAAATTTCGCAATAAGATCTTCAATGTTCAAAACAGTTTTGGAATTTATCAAAGCATTTCGATTTTTTTCCTATAAATCAATACTCTTATTATTTTCTCTCATTACTTTACTTATACAGCATTACTATTACTTGTCTTGATGAACCAATGACTGTGACATGCAATGAGACAACGCGACAAACAGATATAGATTCAGAGGAAGATGACATACCGGAAGAGATTGTTGATAAGTTAGGATTTTAACATGTTTTATGCCCCTACTTGCCTATGCTTTGATCATATATTTGTACAAAATAGTCCCAAAAGGCTCACATGTTGTGCGTGTTTGCAGGTTTGATCGACAAAGTGACGAAATTTCAAAGATCGGCTCAAAAAGGAGTGAACCCTGCTCAAGTATCAAAGACCAAGAAAGCTAAGGGAAGAAGAGCCTAGTGCGGACCGCGCAAAGTGGAATGCGGCTGCACTAGGTGGTTTAGAGAGTTGGTAAAATCAGGCTAGAGGCAACGCGGCCGCGGTCCATATGTCGCGGTCCGCGGTCAGGGCTCCGCGACCGCACTACTCTTTTGTACGGTCCGCGGTCAAGAGATTTAGAGAACTACAATTTTGCCAAGACAATGCCATGCGGTCCGCGGTCGTTATTGTGCGGACCGCGCCAACTCCCTCCGCGGCCGCGGTCCATTCTACGCGGTCCGCGGAGTCCAAGTTCAGAGAAGCTAAAGTTGAAGTCATGGAGCCCAGTGCGGCCGCGGTCCATTTAGTGCGGCCCGCACTGACCCCGCAGGGGTATTTTTGTCCAGTTTTTCCAGCTTAGTATAAATAGAACATTTTACCATTTTTAGGTCATCAGTTATTTCCAGACTTTGGGCTGCGTTCGTGAGACTCATTTTGTAGCCATTTTTGGCATCTTAGCTTCAATTTAACGATAGATTCTTGTACTTTAATTTAGTATTTAATTAATATGTCTTGTTCTTCATCTATTTCTTCATTTTCTCCTTCAAGCATGAGTAGCTAAACCCATTAGCTAGGGTTGTGGCTCAACCCTAGTGTGGGTAATTGATAGGTGTTGCCATCTAGGGTTAGATTGACTATGGGTGTTTGCTATTTGGGTTGATTTTATGTTTTAATCTATAAATTGGTGGTTGCAAACACTGATTTGTGCTTTGTGGATTTGACGCTTCTTGAGAAAGAGAGTCTAAGTCTCCAAATTTGACCCAACAAGGAATTGGGATGGACTCATGAGAAATGATAGTCCCAATTAACAGGTTAAATCTCGAGAGAGTAATCACCCTACTTGAACCCTAGTTGCTTGGTCTAATTTTCCTACCCATTTGGTCTCGAGAGAGTCAAGTGGGCAAAATCACTCTCTCTACCGAGAGGTGTGAGAGTGGGTAAAGTTGTGCAACAGTTATAGCATAAGCCCCAATTATGTCAATCGAACGTTAGTAACATCTACCCGTCATTTAGCCACCTAAGTGATGTCACGACCCTAGTGCCCTTCTTCCCATTAGATACAACTTTAGCAATTATCTCGTAGCATAATCTAGTTTCAATTACTAGTTTGATAATTGTAGTTTATAAGTGAAAAACCCAAAAATGTTAGAAGTGACATTTAGAACAATTACACAACTCTAGTCTAGATAGATACCCAGCTCCAATTTCTAGCTCTCCGGGGAATTCAATCCCGACCCTCATATCGGGTAAAAGCTATTGCGACCCTCTCTTCCTATTTTATAGTAGTGTGGAGTTGGCAGTGATCAACTTTTTGGCGCCGTTGCCGGGGAGCTAATGGTTTTGGCTATCTATTTAGTTAGTTTTGTGTGTCGTTCTTCTTTCCTTCTTATTTACTAATTTGTGTGCGTGATCACTACAGGTACCAAATGGATTTAAACGCAAATGACCCTCTTGGAAACGTGCTTGCGGGGGAGGAGGTAGATGAAATTTGAGACGATGAGGTGCCTCTTGTACCTCTCAGACGTGGACGAGGCCGCCAGGCTAATGCTAATAACAATGTTCTAGACCCTCCTCCGCCACCTCCAAGAGCAGTCCCTCGGGTGCTACCAAATCAAGGATATGCGAGTGCGATTGTCCCTCCCAGAATTCGGGCGGGCAATTTTCAGATAACTAATGTGATGCTGACCCTACTTGAGCAGCGTGGGTATTTCACGGGCGCTGCGGATCAAAATGCCTACAAACATCTAAAAGGGTTCGTGGATACATGTTGGGCTAGCAAGCAGACGAATGTGTCCGAAGATGCTCTTAGGTTGAGACTTTTCCCGTTCTCACTCCGGGGAAAGGAATTAGATTGGCTAGAGAGACTCCCCAATCATTTTATTACAACATGGGACGACTTGGCGGATAAATTTATTGCTAAATTCTTCTCACCCGGGCATATGGCGACACTTCGAGATGAGATATTGGCTTTCAAGCAAGAACCCACAGAACCTTTGCATAAGATTTGGGAGCGATTTAGAACAATGGTGAAAGAATGCCCAAACAATGATACGACGGAGGCGATGATCCAACAAGCCTTCTATCGAGGCATCAATACAACAAATTAATGCATAGTCAATCAATTGGCTGGGGGTAACTTCATGAGGTTGACTTATGACCAAGCTTGTGAGATTTTTGATGAGATGGCGGACACATCTTCCGCATGGCAAACTAGGGCCAATGTTCCTCAAGGCGACCCTATAGTTATTCATTTGAATAAGGAGCTACATGACCATGGACCGGCTATAGCGGATTTGACAACTACCATGAACCAATTGGCTGAGGCACAGTTGCAACAAGTCCAAAATCCTCTCCAAGTGAATGCTATGGAAAGTGTTAATTTGCTTACCAACAAGAGAAGGCAAAGAAGGCAACAAAATCAAGGGAATTCCTAACAATTTGATGATGATTGTGAGGGGTTTCAAAATGAGGGCTATGATAAACAAAATGAAGAGGTACAATATGTTAACAACTATCAAGGCAATAGAGGCAACTCTTCAAACGAACAATGGCGACCTCAAGGTAATTGGGGAAATCAACAATAAGGCGGTGGTAATTGGAACAACAACAACCAAGGCGGTAATTGGGGGAACAACAATCAAGGCAACCAAGGGCAGTGGAATGGAAATAGCAACAATTGGAACAACAATGGTCAAGGCAATTGGAACAATAATGGAAACCAAGGCAATAGAGGGCAAGGCTTTCAAAGGCCCCCCATGTACCAATAACCGAACAATCCACCCTCGTTCCCTTCTCAAGGATCTAGTTCTTCGGGTAATGATATGGGAAAAATAGAAATGATGTTCGAACAAATGATGAAGAAGAACCAAGATTCCGATGCTCAATTGGCTTCCCACAATACCTCCATGGATTGTGAAACAATAAAGATGACTCACCAAGTCAGTGCGATAGTACATTCAATGGCCCCGAAATTGGAGGATCCTGGCGCTTTCACTATCCCTTGCACCATTGGTAGTGCAGACTTTGCCAAAGCTTTATGTGATCTTGGGGCAAGCATCAATTTAATGCCCTTCTCAGTTTTCAAGACTCTAGGTATTGGGCCACCAAAGCCAACTTCCATGAGATTACAGATGGCAGATAGATCAATGAAGTGTCCTTTGGGTATAGTAGATGATGTGCTTGTCCGGGTGGACAAATTTATCTTGCCAGCAGATTTTGTGATTTTGGACTGTGAGGTGGACTATGAGGTCCCAATTATTCTAGGGAGACCTTTCCTTACAACGGGGAAGGCATTGGTTGATGTTGAAGCGGGTGAACTAACTTTCAGGGTAGGTGATGAAAAGGTCGTCTTCCATGTTTGCAAATCCATGAAGCAGCCCAATAGCACCGAGGTGTGCTCTTTTGTGGACATTGTCACAGCTGTGATATTGGATGACACAAGTTCTATGATCAACGTAGAGGATCCTCTTGAGGCTGTTCTCTTAAATCTTGATGTCGATGATGATGCAAGCAGAGTGGAGTGTGTCAATGCTCTACATGGGATGGCCTCTTATTCGTATGAGCCGAGAAAATTGTCTTTGGATCTTGAAAATCGGAAAACTCCACCAACCAAACCATCAATTGAGGAGCCACCGGTGTTGGAGTTGAAGCCACTTCCTCCACACCTCAGGTATGCATTCTTGGGCTCTAATTCAACTTTACCAGTTATTCTTTCTTCTTGCCTTACTAACATGCAGGTTGAGGCCACTTTGGCGGTGCTTCAAAGGCGAAAAAGGGCAATTGGATGGACTCTGGCGGACATTCGGGGAATAAGCCCCGCATTTTGCATGCATAAAATTATCTTGGAGGATGATGCAAGTCCTTCCTTAGAACATCAAAGGAGGCTCAATGAGGCAATGCAAGAAGTGGTGAAAAAAGAGGTGATCAAATGGCTAGATGCAGGTGTGGTGTACCAATCTCTGATAGCTCATGGACTTCTCCGGTGCAATGTGTGCCGAAGAAAGGTGGAATGACGGTGGTTACTAATGACAACAATGAACTTATTCCCACTCGGACGGTTACCGGGTGGCGGGTATGCATGGACTAGCGGAAGCTTAACAAGGTGACCCGAAAGGATCATTTCCCTTTGCCATTCCTTGACCAAATGCTTGACCGTCTTGCCGGGCGAGCCTTTTATTGCTTTTTGGATGGATATTCGGGTTACAATCAAATCTTAATTGCTCCGGAGGACCAAGAGAAGACCACATTCACCTGCCCATATGGTACATTTGCTTTTTCTCGGATGCCGTTTGGATTGTGCAATGCTCCGGCGACCTTCCAACGATGCATGATGGCTATTTTCACCGATATGGTGGAAGACATTTTGGAGGTCTTTATGGATGATCCCGTGTACTATGCAAGTAAGCCTATGAATGAAGCTCAACGGAATTACACGCTGACGGAGAAGGAATTGTTAGCCATTGTGTTCACCATGGACAAATTTCGGCCATATCTTATGGGGGCCAAGGTCATAGTGCACACCGACCATGCCGCCCTTAGGTATTCGATGACCAAGAAAGATTCCAAGGCAAGATTGATGAGATGGGTATTGCTTCTTCAAGAGTTTGATTTGGAAATAGTGAACCGGAAAGGTACCGAGAACCAAGTTGCGGATCATTTGTCCTGCTTGGAAGAGGAAGGAAGGCCGTGTGATGGCTTGGAGATCAATGATACATTCCCGGATGAGCAACTACTTTCTGTGTCAATGTGTGATATGCCATGGTTTGCGGATATTGCTAATTTCATTGTGACTGGCATCATCCCATGTGAGCTCTTTTCTAACCAAAGGAAGAAGCTCAAACGGGATAGTTTGGATTTTACTGGGATGATCCGTACTTGTTTAAGATTTGCACGGATGGTGTGATTCGAAGGTGTGTCCCGGAGGGTGAGCAATTGAGTATTTTGGAGGCTTGTCACTCTTACCCCTATGGTGGCCATCATGGAGGGGTGAGGACGGCTTCGAAAGTTTTGAGTTGTGGTTTCTATTGGCCAACCTTGTTCAAAGATGCAAGTGATTTAGTGAAAAGATGTGATCAATGTCAACGAGCGGGCGGGATTTCTAAGAAAGATGAAATGCCTCTGAACACAATTCTGGAAGTTGATATCTTTGATGTATGGGGTATCGATTTTATGGGCCCTTTTGTTAGCTCGTGTGGGAACACTTACATTTTGTAGCGGTTGATTATGTGTCAAAATGGGTTGAGGCCGTGGCCTTGCCTAACAACGAATCTAGGAGTGTGGTGTCATTTCTAAAGATAAGCATTTTCACAAGGTTTGGTACACCCCGGACAATCATTAGTGATGGAGGATCGCATTTTTGTAACAAAACTTCTGATACCTTGCTATCCAAGTATGGTGTCAACCACAAAGTCTCTACACCTTAAACATCCTCAAGCAAGTGGCCAGGTTGAAGTGTCTAACAGGGAGATCAAGAGCATTTTGTCCAAGACCGTAAATGCCAATAGGACCGATTGGTCTAAAAAGTTGGATGATGCTCTATGGGCTTACCGGACCGCTTACAAGACCCCGATTGGTATGTCACCGTACCGGTTGGTGTTTGGGAAAGCATGTCATCTTCCAGTGGAGTGGGAGCATAAGGCCATGTGGGCCTTGAGGAAGCTTAATCTTGAGTGGGATGTTGCGGCCAATCTTCGTGTTGAACAATCAATGAGCTTGATGAATTCCGGTTCCATGCATACTCTAGTTCGTCCTTGTATAAGGACAAGATGAAGTACCTTCACGACAAATATGCTCGTGGAAAGGAGTTCAAAGTTGGTGATTTGGTCCTCTTGTTCAATTCTCGTCTAAGGTTGTTTCCGGGAAAGCTGAAATCTAAGTGGAGTGGTCCATTTGAAGTTGTGTGTGTAACACCATTTGGTGCTCTAGATTTGAAGAACAAAAGTGGTGAAGTCTTTAGAGTGAATGGGCACCGTGTGAAGCATTATCTTGGGAAATTTGATGATAGCCATGTGGTGGCTGTTGTTCATTTGAAATGATGAGATGGTAACCCGCGTCGTGCCGCGACGTTAAATCAAGCGCTTCTTGGGAGGCAACCCATGTCTTTTTCTTCTTGTTTTCTTTGATTTTCTTTGTAGTTTAGGTTTGATTTTTGGACTAATTGGTTGTGAGATGTTGCAGGGATTGTGTTGATACAGTGCAAAACATTATGGACAAATTGAACAGTCTCTGAAGTTGCCAGTGCGGCCGCATTGCATTTTGTGCGGTCCGCACTGGTGAGAGCCATGTGAGGTGCTCTCTGAAGTTTGCCACCGCGGCCGCATTCCATTTAGTGCGGTCCGCGGTGGACCTCTGCAGCCGTGGTCTGTTTTGTGCGGACCGCGGAGGTTGCCTTCTCAGACTTCTGTTAAAAAAACCCAGCGCGGTCCGCGGTCTGTTTTGTGCGGTCGCGCTGGTAGTTTAGGCTGGGTCCCACTGCTTTTTCTATAAATAGACCTCAAGGGTCTCCTTTTACTCTTTTTGAAACCCTAAGCTCTCAGAGGCAAAAAATTCACTGTTCATCCATTTATCTGTGTTTAATTTTATAATTTCATTTAATTTTCATGTCTAGTAGCCCATAGCTATTTTTTTCTTCCCATTTATCTTTAATTGGTAGCTTAGGTTAGTGTAAATACTGGTCTTTGTGTGATTGATGTGCATAATGAGTGGGAAATTGAGTAGGGACAGTAGGTGATGATTTGAACAAAATTGCAACAAAAACTTAAACCCTAACTCAGTGCCCTAAGTCAGCACCCTTCGCGGACCGCGGTCACTTTTGTGCGGTCCGCGGTGCTTAAGTTCTGAGAAATGCCCTGTGTCAGCGCGGCCGCATTGCACTCCGTGCGGTCCGCGCTGACCCACCGCGGCCGCGGTACCGTTTTGTGCGGGCCACAGTGATGAGATTCAAAGAAGTAGTTTTTTGGACCCTGCCCAATGTGGACCGCGGTGACTCTAGTGCGGCCGCAATCCTTTTTGTGCGGACCGCGGTGCACTGTTCTGCAACTGTTTGCTTCTGTTCTGTAATTCATTTTCCACAATTGATTCATTGCCTCTACTGATATTAACAAAGCTAGATGTGTGTGTTTGCAGACAATGGTTAGACAACAAGGAGGCAAAACACCAAAACAACCCGGGAGAGGTGGTTCCTCCCGAGGGGGCAAAGGAAAGAGGGTGGTAAAACTGACTCCCCAAGCTCGGGAGAACATCAAAAAGACTTGGAAGTTGATAAAAGCTGCAGATAAAGCTGCTTCCCATTCTTCCGGGAGTGATTATGTGCCCTCTCAAGACATCTCCTCAGACTCAGTCCCAACTCACATTGTCACCGACTTTCGATTGACTGATGATACTCCTCCGCCATCACCCACTGTCCGGCAGCCAATCAATGTTGTGAATGACTCATTTGAGGGCTCGACAACCGGTAGTGAGGAATACTCCACCTCCCCCACAGCTTCTTTGTCTGGGGAGAGTGCAGAAGGAGACGAGGAGGAGGCACAAGGGGGTGGTGAACCTCTAGTTGGGGGTGTTGACCAAACTAGAAATCCCACAGCTTGGGAGGATAGGTTCGTCGGTCAGGTAGCATTCCACAAGTTTAGGGAATGGTGGCCAATACGGAAGCTGATTCTTGAGAGGAGTTTTATTGAGCGGGACCTTCTTCCCCTACACCCAAATGTGCATAGACAGTTTCACACTCGAGTGGGTTGGGCGCATCTTCGGAGTGAATGTGTAAAGGCAATTGAGCACACGGTCAAGGAGTTCTATAGCAGCGTGGCGCACATCTTGAAGGGCACTAAAGTGACCAAAGTGCGGAACAAAAAAGTGGTATTTACTGGGAAGGCACTTAATGAGTACTTAGGGTTCGATGACGAAGAGGAGACCCTTTACAACAAAAAGTTGGCAATGGGCGAAGAGGTTCGTCTGTGGTTAGCTTCATACCTGGTAATCCCGGGTGCTGTTCCAGAATGGTTGCAAGCAGGGACCAAGATTTCTCGGAAGACTTTTAACTTAGAGGCTAGGGGGTGGTTGACGTTTGTGTGCAGCCGACTTGACCCCACTACCCATGATCAGACTATTCCACTTGCCCGGGCTGTACTTGTTGCATCTATTATGGCGGGCTATCCTATCAACGTGGGCAATGTGATGTCCCGTGTCATTTCTGCAGTGGGGGTTGAGCATGACAGGAACTATCCTTTTCCCAACACCCTCACTATGTATTTTCGAGACCTAAAGGTGGAGAAGAGAGATTTTGATATCAAGGTCAACCCTGTGGCTCCATTTTCATGGTACAGTTTGAAGGGGTCGGACAACCCCAAGGACAAGAATTACAAGCCGCCTGCCTCTGCTCCAACTGGCCAGTCTGTAGAGCCGGTTGCGGTAGAGCCCTCCACTGAGCCTGCCTCCACCACTGTTGAGCTGCCTCCAGGACCTTCCACTACTACTGGTCCTTCTACTTCAGCTGACCCGGGGATTCCATCTTCCCGGGCCCATCCTATCACTGCCCACAGGCTGTACCAGACACTTCAGAGCCTGAACAACTGGATGTATACTGCTTTATCCAAGTTGTCCACTTTGACCTCCACCATTGCATCTCAGTCGGCTCCTCCGCCAGTTCAGGTCCCACAGTCTATAGAGGATGCTTTGAAGAAGCTTCTTGATAACCAGGAGAAGATCCTCAGCTCCCAGGCCGAGTTGGTAAAGGCAGTGGCTTCACATGGCAAGGCTCTCAAAGAGCTTTCCAAGGAGCACAAGAAGCTGCACAAGACACGGGCTTCCAGGGAGTCCGTGAAGGAGCTCAGGGCGGATGTAGAGAGACTGAAGGCAGACCAGCTGCCTTTAGATTTATTATTTGGGGATCCAGCTCCAGCAGCAGCAGCAGAGCCACAGCAGGAGCGGACACAGATGCTTCCCAGGAAGAAGAGGAAGCTCCCCAGTGCAGATGAGGCGATCATCCAGTTGGAAGACCCACTGGAGGCCTCCTCTAGTCAGCTACAGGATGCCCCTGATATTCAGCCTGTCAAGGTCCAGGCCCCAGTCCCAGCAGCTGAGCAGCAGGAGATCGGGAACCAGTCTGAGGTTCCCGCGCATACAGAGGACCCGGGGACCACAAATGATCCCATGCAGACGGACACGGCTTAGGGAGTCTTCATATCCTTTCCCTATACTTTTTTATGCTTATTTTGTTAGTTGGCATTGGGGACAATACCAGCTTTTATTCGAGGGGGTGCGCCCTTCATTTTTGGATGACTCTAAATATTAATACTATTTTATGCTTTCTTTTGATTTTCTGTTGGTCTGTATATAACTTTATATTTAGTTGCTTTCATCGTACTTTTTATCTTCTTGTTGGGTCTGTATATAAATTTACATCATTGTATATATTCATCCCCCGTTGTATATTCATTCCCCGTTTGTACATATTCATTCTATTTTCTATTTTTCGTAATTTTTTTTCGTTTTTGGCTTCTTATATAGGCTCGTAGCCTTTTGTTTTATTTTGGACGTTTTTAATAAGCCTTTGGTTTTCTTAATACCACGGTTCTTTCCAAAGGTGGAGTTTTGTGTGAACCGGGTGGCTCTTCCCAATGATAGATGGCGTGACAACCTTCTTAAGGGTTTGAGTCCGTTTTTGTTTTTGTTTTTGGTAGTTTATGGTTGAGAGTGCCTCAAACAAAGCTTCACTTGGGCCTAGCACATTTTTCTTTGATCCCATGGTCAAAGACAAAATGTTGTGTTTAGGATGGTGAAAGTCGTGGCCTTGAGACTCTTGCGTTGGCCAATAATCATCAAGTGTTCCTTTCGGGACCATTGTGTGCTCAAATCATATCTAAGGTCGTTGTGGGCCCCCGACTCGATGTCTTTAGCAATCCCTTAGCTTGTCTGGTGAGAAATCGAATTTTGAGTCCAAGTCCCGAGCCAATGGTCTAGAACTTGCCCTGAATGTTTGTTGAGGCGAAATTTTGAGTGAAATTCAGCTTAGGAAGTGATTATAGGCTCTCCTTGATCCAAATGATAAGTTGAACAATTCCACAACCTACCAATGAGATAATCCCTAGCTAACCCTTTTGAGCCTTAAACCTTTTTCTTTCAAGAACCAAAGCTACAAGCCTATACCCGTTCTAAATTCTACCCTCTCTTGGCACCCAAATCTTCCCTTGAGTAATGGCAAAGTCTAAGTTTGGGGGGAGAGACAAGACAGGAAACAAAGTGGTAAAAGGTACAAAAGCAAAAGAAAAGGAAGGCAATGAAAAAGAAAGAAAATAAAAAGACAAAAAGAAAGCCCAATGTGAACAAGAATAAAAAGGGATTCAAGGAAAACAAAAATGAAAAAGGTGTGAAAAAAGTAGAAAAAGGAGAAGCGTTTTGAATTGCATAAGAAAGAGTGACAATGTGTCTCTCTAACCCCTTGAAAGGAAGTGAAATACTCAAAAGAGTCAAGAGAATTGTGCCAAAATGAATCAAAAGAAGTGCTTTACGGAAGATGGAACCCATATAGACCAACAACTATTCCTACCCTCAACCAAAAGCCTTCACATTGACTCCCCAAAAGCCCTATATGATCTTGAGTGGGATGACGCTCGCATTAGTGGATACTTACATGAGGGTCAAGCATATGGTACTTAGAGCCGGACATGTGACCTTTTCTTGAGAGAGATGAGTGAATTCCCATTAACCTCGGTTTGTGTGCTTATACTCTAAAAGGTGAGGTTTGCTTAGGGAGAGTTGAGGATGTATGAGTTTGGGTTCCACAACGATCAAAGTAATTGAGAGAGTTCTTTGATGTAATGAGTCAATTCTTAATGCTCTTATGTCACACTTGATCCGTAGTTTTCAAAGTTTAAATGTTGTTAATGATCCATTTGTATTGAGGGCAATTGCTAGTCCCAATTGATGCTTGTTGAGGTTACGTTAGGTCAGTTGGAATTACTTGGATTTTTCTTTAAGGGCAGGGTCTTATTTTGTTTGCTTGAGGACAAGCAAAGGTTTAAGTTTAGGGGAGTTGATAAGTTAGGATTTTAACATGTTTTATGCCCCTACTTGCCTATGCTTTGATCATATATTTGTACAAAATAGTCCCAAAAGGCTCACAGGTTGTGCTTGTTTGCAGGTTTGATCGACAAAGTGACAAAATGTCAAAGATCGGCTCAAAAAGGAGTGAAACCTGCTCTAGTATCAAAGACCAAGAAAGCTAAGGGAAGAAGAGCCTAGTGCGGACCGCGCAAAGTGGAATGCGGCCGCACTAGGTGGTTCAGAGAGTTAGTAAAATCAGGCTAGAGGCAACGCGGCCGCGGTCCATATCTCGCGGTCCGCGGTCAGGGCTCCGCGGCCGCACTACTCTTTTGTGCGGTCCGCGGTCAAGAGATTCAGAGAACTACAATTTTGCCAAGACAATGCCATGCGGTCCGCGGTCGTTATTGTGCGGACCGGGCCAACTCCCTCCGCGGCCGCGGTCCATTCTACGCGGTCTGCGGAGTCCAAGTTCAGAGAAGCCAAAGTTGAAGTCAAGGAGCCCAGTGCGGCCACGGTCCATTTAGTGCGGCCCGCACTGACCCCGCAGGGGTATTTTTGTCCAGTTTTTCCAGCTTAGTATAAATAGAACATATTACCATTATTAGGTCATCTGTTATCTTTAGAACACAACTGCGCTCGTGAGAACAACGTTTGTAGCCATTTTTGGCATCTTAGCTTCAATTTAACGATAGATTCTTGTACTTTAATTTAGTATTTAATTAATATGTCTTGTTCTTCATCTATTTCTTCATTTTCTCCTTCAAGCATGAGTAGCTAAACCCATTAGCTAGGGTTGTGGCTCAACCCTAGTGTGGGTAATTTATAAGTGTTGCCATCTAGGGTTAGATTGACTATGGGTGTTTGCTATTTGGGCTGATTTTATGTTTAATCTATAAATTGGTGGTTGCAAACACTGATTTGTACTTTGTGGATTTGACTCTTCTTGAGAAAGAGAGTCTATGTCTCCAAAATTGACCCAACAAGGAATTGGGATGGACTCATGAGAAATGATAGTCCCAATTAACGGGTTAAATCTCGAGAGAGTAATCACCCTACTTGAACCCTAGTTGCTTGGTCTAATTTGCCTACCCATTTGGTCTCGAGAGAGTCAAGTGGGCAAAATCACTCTTTCTACCGAGAGGTGTGAGAGTGGGTAAAATTGTGCAACGGTTATAGCATAAGCCCCAATTATGTCAATCAAACCTTAGTAACATCTACCCGTCAATTAGCCACCTAGGTGATTTCACGACCCTAGTGCCCTTCTTCCCATTAGATATAACTTTAGCAATTATCTCGTAGCATAATCTAGTTTCAATTAGTAGTTTGATAATAGTAGTTTATAACTAAAAAACCCAAAAATATTAGAAGTGACATTTGGAACAATTACACGACTCTAGTCTAGATAGATACCCAACTCCAATTTCTAGCTCTCTGAGGAATTCGATCCCGAATCTCATATCGGGTAAAAGCTATTGCGACCCTCTCTTCCTATTTTATAGTAGTCTGGAGTTGGCAGTGATCAATTGTCGAGAATTTTGAAAACAGACCAAAGTCCAACCTGGACGAGACTGAGATTGTTAACCTGGGAGGCGAAGAGAATGTCAAAGAAACACGAATCAACATTCACTTATCACCGTCAGAAAAGGAAGAGTACACAGAATATCTAAGAGAATATGAGGACATATTCGCCTGGTCGTATGATGTCATGACTGGTCTGAGTACATCTATTATGGCACACAAACTGCCAACTGATCCGACATGTCCGCCGGTAAAACAGAAGCTCAGAAAGTTCAAGCCTGATATGAGTCTGAAAATCAAGGAAGAAGTCACCAAGCAGGTCAAAGCCAAAGTCCTCAGGGTAGTGGAATACCCAGCATGGTTAGCTAACATTGTGCCAATTCCAAAGCAGGACGGAAAGGTTAGAGTCTGTGTCGACTACCGGGATCTCAACTGGGCCAGTCCGAAAGACGATTTCCCCTTGCCAAACATACATATCCTGATCGACAACTGGCCCAAGCATGAGCTGTAGTCATTTGTGGATTGTTTCGCTGGTTATCATCAGATCTGGATGGACGAGGAAGATGCTGAGCAAACGGCTTTCATTACGCCGTGGGGAATGTACTGCTACAAGATGATGCCGTTTGGGTTAAAGAATGCAGGGGCCACCTACATGAGGGCCATGACCACCATTTTTCATGATATGATACACAAGGAGATCGAGGTGTACGTAGATGAAGTTATCATCAAGTCCAAGAAGGCCACTTATCACATGGAAGATTTGAGAAAGTTCTTCAACAGATTGTGGAGATACAACCTAAAGCTGAATCCCGCAAAGTGTGCATTTGGGGTTCCCGCTGGAAAATTACTTGGGTTTATTGTGAGCCACCAGGGAATAGAGCTGGATCCATCAAAGGTCAGGGCCATTCAGGAATTGCCACCACCAAAGAACAAAAAATACGTGATGAGTTTCTTAGGAAGACTCAACTACATCAGCCGGTTCATAGCACAGTCTACAGTTATCTGTGAGCCAATCTTTAAGATGTTGAAGAAGGATGCCGCCACCAAGTGTACTGGTGAATGCCAGAAAGCTTTCGACAGAATTAAGGAATACCTGTCCATACCACCGATTTTAGTCCCGCCTGAGCCAGGTAGACCTCTACTACTCTATATCGCAGTGCTAGATGGTGCCTTCGGTTGCGTCCTGGGGCAACATGATGAAACAGTAAGGAAAGAGCAGGCCATATACTATCTCAGCAAGAAGTTCACTCCGTACGGGGCCCGGTATTCTCTGTTAGAACGCACCTGCTGTGCTCTGACTTGGGTAGCCCAGAAGTTGAGGCATTACTTCTGTGCCTATACTACATATCTTATATCAAGGATGGATCCGCTAAAGTACATCTTTCAGAAGCCCATACCCACTGGCAAGCTAGCCAAGTGGCAAATCCTGTTGAGTGAATTTGACATTGTTTACGTGACTCAGAAAGCAATCAAGGGACAGCACTAGCAGATCATCTTGGCGAAAATCCCGTGGGTGGAGAATACGAACTCCTAAAGACGTATTTTCCTGATGAAGATGTATCATTCATAGGAGAGGACATTGCAGAAGCCTATGATGGGTGGAGAATGTTTTTCGACGGAGCAGCAAATTCCAAAGGAGTTGGCATAGGAGCGGTCCTAGTATCAGAAACCGGTCAGCACTATCCAGTGTCAGCTAAGCTTAGGTTCCCCTGCACCAACAATATGGCCGAGTATGAAGCCTGCATCCTAGGGCTCAAAATGGCCATTGACATGAACGTTCAAGAATTGTTAGTAATTGGGGATTCAGACTTACTCATACATCAGGTCCGAGAGGAATGGGCAACCAAGAACTCTAAGATACTCTGGTATCTGCATCACGTGCAAGAATTGAAGAAGAGGTTCACAAAGACGGAATTCCGACATGTTCCCAGAATCCACAATGAATTCGCCGATGCACTGGCCGCCCTATCATCCATGATACAACATCCAGACAAAAACATCATTGATCCCATTCCAGTAAAGATCCATGATCAGCTAGCTTATTGTGCCCATGTTGAAGAAGAAGAAGATGGAAAACCTTGTTTTCATGATATCAAGGAATATTTGGCAAAGGGAGAGTGCCCAGAACTTACAAATCCTATTCAGAAGCGCACACTTCGGAGGTTATCCAACAATTTCTTTCACAGTGGAGGAATCCTGTGTAGGAGGACTCCTGATTTGGGACTACTCAGGTGTGTCGACGCAGAGGAAGCATCCAAGCTGCTAGAAGAAATCCACGCTGGGACCTGTGGTCCGCATATGAACGACTTTGTTTTAACCAAGAAGATACTCCGGGCTGGTTACTTTTGGATGACTATGGAGACAGACTTCATCCAGTATGTCTGGAGATGCCACCGCTATCAGACACATGCAGACATGATAAATGTGCCTCCTAATGAGCTTAATGCAACAAGCTCACCATGGCCTTTCGCCGCTTGGGGAATGGATGTCATTGGACCAATCGAGCCTGCCGCCTCCAACGGGCATAGATTCATCCTAGTGGCAATTGACTATTTCACCAAGTGGGTCGAAGCAGCATCTTACAGAGCAGTAAATAAGAAGGTCGTGGTAGACTTTGTCCGCGGCCGCCTCGTTTGTCGGTTCGGGATTCCTGAATCAATCATTACTGACAATGGCTCCAACCTCAACGGTGACTTGATGAAAGCTATGTGTGAAACCTTCAAGATCAAACACAAGAATTCTACAGCCTACAGGCCTCAAATGAACGGAGCTGTAGAAGCCGCCAACAAGAACATTAAGAAGATACTGAGGAAAATGGTGGAGAAGCATAAGCAGTGGCATGAAATGCTATGATTTGCTTTATTGGGGTATCGCACCACAGTCCGCACATCAACTGGGGCAACCCCCTATATGCTAGTTTATGGTACAGAAGCCGTCATTCCAGCCGAAGTAGAAATTCCTTCCTTAAGAATCATACAGGAAGCTGAGCTCGACGATGGAGAATGGGTGAAGAGTCATTACGAGAAGTTAGCTCTCATAGATGGAAAAAGAATGAATGCAGTTTGCCACGGTCAACTTTATCAAAATAGGATGTCCAGAACCTTCAACAAAAGAGTCAAGCCGAGACAGTTCACATTAGGGCAGCTGGTATTAAGGAAAATCTTTCCGCATCAAGATGAAGCCAAGGGGAAATTCTCTCCCAACTGGCAAGGTCCATACATGGTTCACCGGGTTCTGACAGGAGGAGCCCTTATACTTTCAGAAATGGACGGAGAGATCTGGCCAAAGCCAATTAACTCAGATGCAGTCAAGCGTTACTACTTGTGATCTTTATGTTTTCCATATATGTTGTAATTGAACAACGTGTGACCTGATTCCCGTTTATGAGGGGATACGTAGGCAGCCCTATGGGTTCAGTCACAATTCAATAAAATTTATCATTTCCCCCGAAATTGGAAACTGGGACAGAATATTGAGGAGGACCCTCAAAATTCTGAAGTAATTTCAGCCGATCATCGCAAGCGGCCGCCAGAAGCATCAACCCATTAAACTGGGGCAGAATTTTGAGGAGGACCCTCAAAATTCTGTAGCAAGAGAGGTTGCAATGGCTTGAGCCACGTCACAGTCGTCGGTTCATCTAAAAGTTATTTCTTAAATATATACTTACGACATATTTTTTCAAATTCATGCATGTTTTTTTGGTTCAACAACGCTACCCCCCAATGATACTTACCGTATCACCGTATCAAAGTCGAACGGGTCGAACAAGGCCATCAGGGATGTGAACTAACCTCCCCCTCTACAAAACTCACGATTTTTCTTTGGATGCAGACACTTGGATTGCGAAAGCACCTGACATACTATACACTCACGAGACAAACATTGTTCAGGAATACAACTCTCAGAACTGTTGCACTTGCCCGCATTTGCTATTCACGTGCGCCGGCGATATTCCCTGTATCGCAATATCCCAGCAGTCACGATATCGCAACCTGCTATCAGCTAAGAAATCCTATTTACCCTTCTGCATTTTTTGCATTGCATAAGGCTACCATTCTGCCTTCCGAGACTAAACACTGTCTCCATCTGCATTTTTTGCATTGCATAAGGCTATAATTCTGCCTTCCGAGACTAAACACTGTCTCCATCTGCATCTGCCTGGCTGAAAGATCTCCACCTTATTTATACTTGCACGGCTGAAAGATCGCCACTTTATTTTTGCATGGCTGAAAGATCGCCACATTATTTACGCTTGCATGGCTGAAAGATCGCCACTTTATTTTTTCATGGCTAAAAGATCGCCACATTATTGCATTTCATGGCTGAAAGATCGCCACTTTATTTTTTCATTGCTGAAAGATCGCCACATTATTTACGCTTGCATGGCTGAAAGATCGCCACTTTATTTTTGCATGGCTGAAAGATCGCCACATTATTGCATTTCATGGCTGAAAGATCGCCACCTATTTCATTTCATGGGCTGAAAGATCGCCACCTATTGCATTTCATAGGCTGAAAGATCGCCAAATTATCTGAGGGCGTCATCGTACGGAGGCACCATTTACATATCCCGAGAACACAATGCCATGGCCTGAAGATCCCTTTAATCTCTTGCATATCATTATTCAAAGGCATCATGGTTCAGAGGCATCATTCTCATATCCCGAGAGCATCATTTCATGGCCTGCGAATCCTTTATTATACGCTTCATGGCCCAGGACATCATGGTCTGAGGACGTCATCCTAACTGTCCAAAGACAGCATTCATGGTCCAAAGGGAACTTGCATCACGTTTAAATTTACGCACAGTATATGCTTGTATTGCTTATTTGCAGGTAAACCGGCGAGCAATGGCCATCTCGGCAGGAGCAATCCCGCTCTAGTTCCCGCAGCCCTATTAGACCTTAACCATTTATCCCAACCTGAATATTGCGTCCGTTCTTGAAAGGTCTCCGTCGGCATATTCCGCCGACGGATCCCGAACTACCTATGGCCTGATTCCTGTGAGACCAGGAATATGTAGGCAACTCAGAAACCAGAGCGCGGCCAAATTTCTTCAAAACATTTCGTTCGGTCAAAACTAGTCATCATATCTTTACCCGACAACTCTTCCATCCTTCCCGGGTAAAGAGGGGCAGCTGTTGATACCCAATTTTTTCCTGTATATTTTTATATGCAAAATATCTTTAAAAATAGCATATATATACATACATAAGTATGTCCAAGCATCTTACTATTTTTCCCATAATTTTTAAGGTTTTTAAACTGATTCATTTTCCTTTTCATCTAAAAAAACCCAATGATTATTTCCAAAATTATTATTTTGGTAATTCATTTATTGGAATTTTATATTTTATATTAAATATGGCTAAGGTTTTTTTTTACACATTTTTTAAAAATTTATTTGGTATTTTTAAGGATAGAATTGGATAATTGCAATATTAGCCATCTTTAGGTTTAAATTCGTCTCATATTCATAAAATGAGATTTCATATTTTTAAATGGATAATTATGTATTATAGATCATTTTGGTGCTTTCAATTTATTTCCAGAAATCAATTTACTATTTTTATTTTAGAAGGGAAAATTGGCTATTTAAATAATAGCCCAATTCGTTTCAATTTTAGCCTAAAATCTGACCCCACATTGGACCCCAATTTCCAGCCCAATCTCAATTAAAACCCGACTTAGGCCCCAATTACCCCTACCTGACCCAAAACCATATTAAATCCTTGCCGTTGATCTAAAAGATCAACGGCCCTCATCCGTTCTTACCATTTTAAGCCAAACCACCCCCTCAAACCCCTCATTTGCCTCACTCGTCTCTATCTCTCTAACCTCTGGTTCTCTCTAGAACCTTCCCCCCTTCCCCTCCTCTCCGATGAGTTCCCTTCATCTTCTCCGGCCACCTTCCGACCTGAATCCATAGTGGTTTCACCACCCACCAAGCCACCTATGGCTCCTCACGTTTGGTTACTGAATTTTCATGACTTGACCACGAAGAGTTGGGTCCAGACCTCTGTCGATTCAAGTTCTAGGGCCATCTCCGGCCTTGCTACGGCAAGCCGTGTCTGTTCGAGCCAGGCCTCAACTCCTCCTGCTTAGATCCAAGCCTTTCTCAACGTTTGGGTTCCTCTGAAAACCCTAGCTTTGAGGTTTTTCTGATCTCTTTAGATCTGTTCCAGATTTATGCTTTCCCTAAGTTTTAAACGATTTTCTGATTTTTTTTCAAAAAAAAAAAGGTTATGCTTTCAAAACCTTTATTTTCCGATCTAGGGTTTTGAGTTATGTGTGTTTCTCTGATTTTCTTCTTCTCTTGTGTGTTCACTACTATGTTTCTCCTACTGTGTTCTTGTTAAATCTCTTCTACCATGTTCTTCTATTATGTTGCTCCTACTTCTTTTTCTTCTACCAGTGCTTCTACTGTTGTTTCGCATATTATTTTTTGCTTTGTTTCTCATGAGTTTCTGTTACTGAAAAGCATGTCGAAGGTCCCAGTTCCTTTCTAAGACCTTTGAACTTGTTTCGACTAGTATCTTTCGCTTTCTTGATTACTCGCCCTCTCATCTCGGCACTCGATTGATGGTAAAACCCTAAAATTTAGGGATTCATCCGGGTTTGAGAACATTGGCTATGTGATATGTTTGTTCTTCATCTTTAAAGCTGTCTGATTTCAGAAACCCTAATTATTTCGAGGTTCTGAACTTGTTTCTCAACTGAGTCTCGAAATTCTTTGTCTCAACCTCTGTCTCTTTAAGCAATTCTGATTTTCCACTAAAACTTTTCTAAGGTCTTTTACACTGGATCTTTTGTATGCTACTAGATGCTACTTCTTCTCTACATTGCTAAACTATGTGACTACCATGCTCCTATAGTCTATTATCTACTAATTTTGCATTGACACGACATCTTCTTAACATGTTTGTATGCTCTTTATATGCGCTGAACTTCCCCTCTAAAATGGCTTTCAAATTTTGATTAGTTTCAGACTTCCTTCTATATAGGTTTGATTGATTTCTTTCCTTGTTTGCTGATTTCCCTATGACTCGATTGAAGTTATTTGACTTTCCTTAACTTTTCTGACTTGGTTCATTCATTGACCAGTGATTACAAAATCTTTGATCCTTGATTTACTGGCTACTAATTGATTTCTCTTACCTGATTTATGCAACCGTGTATTTCAAAAGCTCTGCCCCTAAAATAAACTTCTATGTATTTACCCCTAATTGCCTACTTTGCACAAAATGCTTGTTTGATTTCTTTCCTTAAATAACTTTTACCGTTTGAATCTGAATTCCTTAATTAAAGAAAGTCTTGTGTGATTGATTCTTAATTGATATTCAGTTCCTTAACTGTTTTCTTACCTTATCTCTGCCTGATTTTCACACTATAAATGCACGACTCTTTCATTAACACACAACACTCACTCATAGTCTTTCTGAACTCACACTTACACGCAACAGTATTTTCTCTTATTGTTTGCATCGTGGCATGTTTGCAAGACTTACTGCTTTTCTCTACTTGTTTCTTTGAAACCGGTATGTTCTGATTTAAGTTTCAGCACCACAACAATGTGTCTATCCCTGTCTACTTACTGCTTTTGTATAATTCAGCATTATTGATTTCTTTTCCTGCCTGTTCTGTTATGAATCCCTATTCCCCACCCCCTTGTGTGTTTAAGCTATGGTTTGGAGCATGGCAATATGTAAATTGTTGCCCATGAATCAAACCTGATCCCTTGGGATATAGCCTCTATTAATGTGCGTTTGGACAAGCTTATGGTATGCTAGCATTCTCCATTGCTGGGCATGCCCACAGCCTGCCTTTGCCTCTTTATATTTCCCTATTCCCCTGAACCCCTTATGTGTACTTATTTCCCTCTCCTTTTCCCATTTCCCCTCTCAGAATTCTGCTTCTGCACTTGCACTCTCTCTTAGTCTTTAAGTTCTGCCCCCCTCTTGTGAGCCTTGCCTTAGGACCTTGAGTTCCCTCTGAACTTGGACACTTGAGGGCTGGCCTTTCCACACTGCACTTGTGTTAATCTAGTAATACATTTGGGTGTGAGCATTTCCCGAAGTCCCTTTGAGGCTCTTTGGGAACTTTGACACACTCAAATGGGAGAAAGGCTTTGGATCATGATCTTATGGAGTTGGTATACCTCATATTTCAGACATGAAGTCTGAATCAGGCTCTCCTTGGTTGTACTTATATTTTTATTTTTTCTGATGTATTTTTTCTACTTTAATCTGGGCTCTAATAACTTGTAATAAACTCTTGGGGACGGCTAGTGAAAAGGGCGGGTAACTATGCATGCAAAGGGTAGATACCATGTCTATAGTTATTTTGAATTTTGCATATTCAAATGCATATAGAAATCATGCCAATAGATACCTTTGAATAATTTCTGCATATAGAAATCACGTTCATAGGGTTCTTATAGTAATTTCTGCATTTAGAAATCATGTTCATAGGGTTTCAAACAATTCACGCATATAGAAATCATGCCTATAGGCCCTTCTAGATCCTGTGTATTCATTATCATCTAGAAATTATGTCATAAGTATCTGGAAATCTGAATTCTGCATATGCATATAGAAAATATGCCTATAGGACCTTTCAAATCCTATATATTCATCTTTTCATCTAGAAATCATGCTCATAAGGTTGTAAAACAACTTCAGCATTTAGATATCATGTCCATAGGTTTTAACAATTTCCGCGCTTAGATATCACGTTCATAGGTTTAAAACAAGTCTTCTGCATTTTTATACCATATCCACAAAAGGCTTAAAACCAGCTACGCATAGAAAGTATGTCTATAGGAGCTATTAATTGAATCTGAATCGCTTCATTCACGCATAGAGCTAAAACCAGTAATAACGATGTATCATCATTTGCAGAACATACAACCTTCGTAAAAACTTGATTTTCTTTAATAATCTGACTATCTTTTAACCAGTATGTATTAAGTTTATTGTTATTGCGTTCGTAATTTAGTAGATACCATGCCTATAGGATCCTTGTCCAACACTTAGGCAAGCCTTAGGGTAAAATTAAATCCGTTTCTGTTAATAGCTACAACTAGCAGGGAGGCCTGATTCGGGCTTCTTATCTGAATTATGTAACAAATCAGTCTGCCTCAACCTTTAAGTTCTCGCATGTTTAATGCTTAATAAAACCTTAACTATTATGCGTAAGACATGCTAAATATGTGTTTCTTTGTTAAAGGGGATATATCTGAGCCTTTGCGTGTTATGTGCTTTTCCCCAACTTGCTATACATGTTTTGTATGTCGCCTTAGAATTTTTGCCTTTAAAACCACAAATAAGCCTAACATCCCTACCTCCCTTAGGATTAGTAGTCCTAAATGCCCCAGGACTGATAGGATTGAGACGGGTAGTAGCATGCAAAACGTAAGTGAGACCATTCCGCGCTTAATACCTTAACGGGGTGGGAAGGGTAGATATGAATATGATGACCACGCGATAATGTCACGTGTAGCCCCTCATTGAGGAGTGATTACCGGGCATTGTGTGGGGTGATCCATATTATTAATAAACCTAGGACCCCCCTCCCTTTATTCTTTCTTTCCAGTATTTTAAACTATTTTTTTGTAAAATCAGCTTTTCTAATTGTTCTTTCAAACCTTGTTTACTTTCAAACCTTTATGTGATAAAAATCCCCTCTTATTTGAGCCTTATTTGTCTATATGTTAATTGTACCCAAATTCACAATAATAGTTTGGCCGGGAACCACACTAGTGGATTCTGAGGGGTGCCTAACACCTTCCTCTTAGAATAATTTCAAGCCCTTACCCTATCTCTGGTTATTCAAATCAAACCTCCTTGTTGTCCTAATGGACCCTAATCATTAGGTGGCGACTCTTTAAATCAAACCCAATTCCCAAAAGGAATGAGTTGTCCTCTCCAAATGTCATAAACCCGATTTCTGCGGAGGAAAAAGAGGGCGCGACAGTGACCGCCATTTCTTTCCATTTTTCAATCAATCTCACATTCCTCTCATGTATTTCCCGGTGCTCATTCTCAGAGTCGTGGACCCTCTTGCGCAGCCTGTTGTATTTGACTTGAGCTTCAGCTTCTGCGTCTATGATTCTATTCCCTCGACCGGCTCCTGGCCTCACCATTCCTGTTAGATTGTCTTCTAACCACGCCGGGTAAAGAGGTTCGCACCCTGCATGATACCTGTCGGGCTCAATGGTGTTCTTTTCCATAATGATCTTACAGTGCGACATATGCTGGTGCTTGGCACTTGTAAGGGACGTCGTCGTCTAGAAAGTCTGCTGCGAAATGACTCATTTTGGCAACCCTTGGTACAACCTGTTTCCTGCCTGCTTGCCTCATAACTCGGAGAGGGACATAAGGGTATATTCCTCTCAACCCAATCAGCACCAAGTGTGGAGCGTCCCTGGATCTGATGATGAATTCGTCTGTTGGGAACCATTCAAACATCCATTGCACCTGCTCATCGGTCAGATTGTTGAAGAATTCCACCCACTCTTTTGAACTTTCCGGCTGAGCAAACCTGTCCGGAATGTAGCTCATCCGCTTGGGGTGATGGAAGGCAACATGGTCATTCCAGGCCCTTCGTGGAAATTCTTGGCGATACTGCCCCTTTTGAAGATGTTCTAATAACCACAACTACAGCAACAGGTTACAACCCTCGAAATGCTTGACCCCTCTTTGACAGCGTTCCAGAGCCCTATAGATGTCGGCTATGATTATGGGGACTATGTTGTATGTCTATCCCCGTTGATTCCTTCCATCAACGTCTTGGCGACCATGGCTATCCTAGTGTGGATTCTTTCCCTTTTCATTGGGAACACTATCAGGCCCAAGAAGCATACAATGAACACGAACACTCTGCGGTGGATGTGGCCCAGTGAAGTGAGAGAGATCTCGTCAAGGTAAGTACGAAAGGACTTGCTATGGCCATACCTCTCATATAGATACTCGAAGGGTATGTAAGATTCCTTCAGGCATCTCAAGTCAGCATTTTGCTTCAACCCCATCATATTTAAAAACCCTTTACCAGTACGGTTCTCCGGCACCAATAACCCGGGGCTATCCCAAGTCAATCCCGCAAGTCCTCCAATTTCCTCTAAAAGTGGTGTCATTTCTGTGTCGCCAAAACGGAACACAGCCCTTTCACTATCCCAGAATAAAGTGGCAGCCTCGATCGGCCTCTTGTTTGGCTCAATGTCTAGTAGAGAAGGTAAATTGCCCAAGTACTTTCTCACGTGTTTCTTGTCACTTGAGGAAAGGTCCTCCCACCAATCCAGTAGCAATTGTGGGATGTTGCTAACCATACCGAATTTGGGTACCTCGTGCCTTATTTTCTGCAAAACAAAAGGATTAGTCCCTTATCCCCCACCAGACTCGACTATTTATACATTTATGATTAGCATATTGGCATTTAGTTCTCCAAATTAATGCACAGAACGTGGTTGTGTCTGTTTGGGATTATGGAAACCCCGGTGTTCTTTTGGATAAGGCTTGTCTTAAAGGATTATTATGTGGACAACATATTAATCCGGCTAGGTTTGACCATGATGCATGCACAATTATGATCAGAGTAGGGTTACTATGGGGGTCTAGATTGGTACCCTCAAGCGGACAACTTGAGGGGGAAAGGCACGGAACCGTCGACTGCCCCGCTGATCGACTAGTTTCACCGTAAATAAGCCTTTTCGAATTTAAGGGTAGTAAATTGGAAGAGCGCAACCACTCATCTAGCGTTGCTATAGGATTTTGATACGCACGAGTGGAATATGATGTGGAGTAAATGCAACAATAACAACATGTTGTCAAGTATTTGCACGTAAGAAAATAATAAATGTAGTATTTAAACGATTGAAAACAGTTATAGAAGAAGAAAACAAAGAGACATGTCAGTTTCAGGGAAATAAAGAAATGATAAATGCTTGAAAATAAACAGTTAGATTCAAATAAGGGAAAAGGTATGTTGGATAGAGCATGCTTGGACTAATTCATAACAATAAGTTCGTTATGGTAAGAGCCTAAATATCCCCAGCAGAGTCGCCATGCTGCCGCGCCCCCTTTTTTCCTCCTCGCGGAGAACGTCCGGGTATTGACATTCATGTGAAGGGACTCGTTTCCTTTTGGGAATTGGGTTTTTGAAGTGTCGCCACCTAACGAATTATGGTGCATTAGGGCACCTTGAGCAATTAACTCATGGACTAGTTTGCATTACCAGAGATTTAGGGTAAGGGCTCGAAATAACCTTGAGGGAAAGGTGTTAGGCACCCCTCGCGGTCCACAACGGAGGGTCCCGGCCGAACTTATACTATGTGAATTAGTCAAATAAACAGATAAACAGTTTTACCACATACTTGCAAGTAAGGCGTGTTTTGACATTCAAGCAATGAAACAAGGAAAAGGGTTTGAACAAATTGCACATATATAAAGAAAAGTAAATTCATTTAAATAACGGGAGTTGGGAAAGGGGGTCCTAGGTTGGTTAGCCTATAGGATCATACCCACACAATGCCCGATAATCACTCCTCAATGAGGGGCTACACGTGACATTAGCGCGTAGCCATCATATCCTTACTACCCAATTCCCTCCCCTTGGTCATAGCCTAAAGCGTTCTAACAGCCTTGAAAGGTATCCTATGCGTGCATTACCCGTCCCTTCTTCGTAGCCCTGGAGGTATTTAGGACCTCTAATTTGGGTAGTTCTAGACCATCCTAAGGTGTTTTAAAGGAGAAAAATCTAGGCGTCAACCAAAACAATTAGGACTGCACTGAAGAGAGAACAATTAAAGGCTCACATTTACCTCTACAAACAGAGACAAGTGCACGTCTTAAACACAGTTTCAGGTCTTTAAAAGAAGCCCTAGAACAGGATATCTAGGTGAGCAGAGATTATACAGTATAGAATTAAGGCCAAAGTGTGAAAGAACTAAGTCCATTTGCCTACTAATTTTAGACTTGCTGAGTATGAGCAATCGCAGATAGCAGAACATGGTTTTACGGTTGCAGAATTTTAATTGTCCTATAAGCTTGCCTAGGCGTATAACAGTGATGTCCTATGAGCATGATATCTATATTGATTAGGAATGCAGTAAAACAGTAAAACGATTTTTTAGACGACAACTTGAGATCCTATAGGCATGCTTTCTAGCAGTGTCAATTTAAAGCAGTATTTGAAGACTTATTTAAAGAAGTGGAAAGATCAATTGAATTAAACCAATTCAGAATAAACAAAAATGAATTAAACTGATTTATATAACTAAACTGGTTTTAAGTTATATAGGCATGATTTCTATTAGAGCTGATTTAATTCCTATAGGCATGGTATCTAATTATTAAAAGCCATTTAGATCCTATAGACATGGTTTCTAATTGTGTGGAAGCAAAGCAAACATAACAAACACATTTGAATCAACCTGGATCCAATAGGCATGGTATTTACCCAATTTTACCCGCAATGCATATACTACCCTCCCTTTTTACTAAACACCCCACTGTTTGTTTACAATAATTATAACAGACCAATGAATTGAATGAAAAATTTCATAAATAAACAGAAATTAATCTACAGGGAGCTTGCAGCAAGCCCAAATGATTTCCAAGCCTCCAGTGGTCTCAAATGCCAAAGTTCCATAGCCAATTTCATGTCCAAGTGTGTCAAAGTTCCCAAAGGACCTCAAGGATCCCGGGCAGTGCTCACACCCAGACTTTCTCAAATAGTAACTAATTATTGTGCAGTGTGGAAAGGCAAGCTCTGACATGCTAGAGTTCAGAGAGATCTCAAGGGTCTCAAGGCAGTACACATATCAGAGGGGCAGAACCTAGTAATCTAAGAGTAAAGTGAGAGTGCTTGCCATAGTTTTGAAAAGGTTTTGAAAATAGTACAGAGATGACTTTAAGAGTGAAAAAGGTTTTCAGAAACAGACAGTAGTTTGGTAGTAAAAGATAGTTTGAGAAGAGCACCAAAACTCTTTTCAAAACAGCAGATAATCAATAAAACATTCAGATTCAGAAACACTCAACAAACAGATCTCACATGGGGATAAAGGGATTGGGGAACATAAGAGTCACATATAGAAAACCCAACATGATCACACAATTAAGGGATTAAACAGATATTCACAAACAGGCTGGCTAAGTATCAGATAACTAGGTGATGTGTAGACATGCTAATCATACATTGTACAGGATAGAGTTTAGACATGCTAGGCAAAGAAGTAAGCAGGAAGACAGATTGAATTCATAGCTGATGAGCTAGTGCAGGAATGAAACACATAGGGTTTGGATTTCAAAATTTAACTGGAGACATACCAGTTTGAAGAAAGGAATGCAGAATATAAAGCAGATGCAGTTCCAATATCTAACCTTGGCTTTCAGCCGGCTAGACCAGTGAGTATCATAAGTAACAGAGAAGAAAAGAGAGTTTTAGAGTGTAAGTGTGCTTTTGTGAACTAATGTTTTATTTTTTTTTGAAGTGACAATAGGAGAGTGCTTATATAGCAGTTCGAGGGTAGAGTCAACAAGGTAAAAGAATCAGAAATCAACAATTAAGGGCAATCAGAATCCAATCATATAAGGGATTCAGAATAGACTCCTTTAATTAGGGGCAATTAGCCAAACGGTAACAACAGGGGTTTAATTAAGGCAAAAGACCAAATCACCAAATAAAGAATCAGTAAGAATCCCAAAGTTATACAGGCAATAAATTAAGGCAGAGACGAACAATTAAAGTTATAAACAAGGAAACAAAATAAAGTCTATGCATACCAATCTTTAACGGAGTAATCAATCAGCCAGAATTTCAAAGTAATACTGATTTCTAGAAAGAATATATATCAATTCCCATAAATAGAAAATAAATTAAGTAAAATTTCACAGAAACATAGAACTTAGCCGGAAAAAATTAGGTCAGAACCCCAATAGGCTCAGTTAGAGAGACAATCACGAAAGAGTCAGCAAGTATCACAAACAACTTAAATAAAGCAAGAAATAATAGTCAGAATGAACATAGACATGGAGGATCAGTAGAAAAATTGAACCAAGAACTTATTAGAGGCATATTAGGACAATAAAGCCACGAGACATTCAAATGGCTAAGAGAAATCACAGGAACCCAGGCAAGAACAAAGGCAGTACTCAAATAACTCAGAAACCAAACAAAAGAGTCGAAAAAATTAGGGTTTTTAGTATAAACAAGTTGAAGTTAGAGCAATCCTAATGAAATCGGTTAAAACATATAGAAACAGAAGATTAAATTCGAATCACTAAATGTTTTGGAAAAAGAAATTTCAGGAAACCCTAGTTTAGAGAAAAATGAAAAATCGCTTGAAAATCATACGATTCTTGTAAAGAATCACAAGGTTATTGTAAAACTCATAAGAAACAAGTTTAAATCATCTCAGATCTGTACAGATCTAAGAGGTTCAGAAGAAAGAAATTAGGGTTTCGAGGAGAACAACACAGAGGCGAAGAAACCTGCTTAAAACCCCATAGATCGTAGCCTATGTAGGACGATCTTACTCGGAATCACACTGGACCAACCTGAAACAGGCGAGAAAGGGACCATAGATGCGAGCCAACTAGCCCTGGTCCCTTGAGGACCCTGGAGATGGCAAGACTAATGCGAGGGAGGCCATTGGAGGCTTGGGGGGTGGTGAGAAATCATCGCAGATAGCCATAGGTGAGTGTCAGTGAGGTTTGATTAGGGTTAGGTTTGAGAGCGTTTGAGAGAATAGAGGGGTTTCAGGGCGGCGGATGGTGGAAATGAAAGGGTTTTGGGGGGGGGGGGGGGGGGGTCGTTTGGTTTATTTTAGGAAGGATCGTTTGTGGCCGTTGATTTCTATGATCAACGGCCGAGATTAAAAGGTTTTGGGGCCGGATCGGGCAACTGGGTTTGGGCTGGGTAATTTAAATTGGGATTGAGCTGGTAATTGATTTGAATTAGGGCTGAAATTGAAATAAAAATAGGCCAGATTTTAAATAGCCACTTTTAATAACTATATAATTTATAAAAATAATAAATGAATTCCAAAAAATATATTGGTGTACTAAAATGAATTAAAATACTTACTCAAAATTAAAAAATATAAAAGACCATTTTATGCATCAATAATGTAATTATGCACTGGTATGGGCTATTATTGCAAAGATGTACAATTAGCCTAAAAAATATAAATATAACTATAAAAAATGCACTAAAAATATTTAAGCACTATGTTGGCATAAATAAAGAATTCTGATGACTAAATCATCACAAAAGTAATTTGAAGAATAATTATTGGATATTTTATAAATAATAGAGAAGAAATAAATTGATTTTGGAGCTCTTAAAATTATAGAAAAATTATAAAAAATGCATATGCATGCTTATAACTGCATATGTACCATTTTGAAAGTATATATATGTATTAAGAATATATGAGGAAAAATTGGGTATCAACAGCAACCACATGGGTTGATGTCTATAATTGCTATGACTCAAAGATCAGAATTGAAGATGATCAACTGGGTTCTTCGGTTTCTTCTAAAGGACAGAATCGTGATCGGAATGGGCATAAATTCAATGGTGATTTTGATGCAGATAGGAGGTCCTCTAGGAGTCATTTTCAACCTTACAAAAGAGTCGATGGGCGATAAAATAAAGGTTTTCAATCATCGGATAGGTTCGTTTCCGATAGAAGGGCGGATCGTGGTCGAAGTAGTAGAGCTTTGCAGGAGAAAGAGGTACCGGGTCCCGAGATTCAACATATCCCAGGTTATCTGACTACAACTTTAGCATTAGCTTGGTAGAATTGGTGTCAGTGATGTGGAACATAAAGGAGGCTAGGTTCCCTAAACCAATCCAATCGGATCCTAGCCAAAGGGATACTAATCAATGGTGTGAGTTCCATAGAACTCATGGCCACAGGATTGGGGACTGCCGACACCTTCGTGAAGAGGTAGCGACTTTATTGAAGAACAGCCACCTCAGAGAGATTTTAAGTGATCGGGCAGAGAGCAGCAATGGGAAACATTGGGATGTCGCAGAACCATCAAAATCGACTACGGGTCACCTCCTATGATGATAAACATGATCTTCGGTGGAGACGACGTAAATGGGGTGACATTTTCAGCAAAAAAGAAGACGAAGATTTCAGTGACTCATGGCAAGAGGATCCGAGAAGTTTCAACAAACTTCATACAATGGAGAGTTCTGGAGCAAGCAAAATAACCGAAAATATAATTTCGGCAATAAAGCTTCTGGCCGGGTTCAACATAGCGAGTGTAACAACCCTGGGAGAGATCCTATTGCCAACATATGCAGAAGGTGTAAAAACGACTACTCTGTTTGAAGTAGTAGATGGAGACATGAGATATAATTTGATCCTTGGAAGGCCATGGATGCATCAATGAAGGTTGTGCCTCAATTTATTATCAATTGCTCAAATTTCTTAAACCAGAGGGGGTCAAGCAGATCAGAGGAGATCAACCGACTGCAAAAGAGATGAACACAGTTACCTTGTCTAGCAGCAAAGGCAAAGAAGCACGCAAATAACAATTACAGGAGTCAGTGACTTCTTCCACCTCGATTGAAGATAATAAAGAAGAGGAGTCATCAGAAATTTATTAGGTACTGAGGTCTTTTCAGGTACCAGAGGAAACGGATGCGGCCAAATCAACTGCAGAAGAGCTCGAACAAATGGCCTTGTTCGAGGAGTTATTAGAAAGAAAATTTGACTTAGGAACGGGGTTGACTCCCGAACTCAGGTTAAAAATTATGGATTTTCTAAAAGCTAATGTCGATTGTTTTGTATGGCCGCATTCAGACATGATAGATATTCCATTAGAAGTGGGTGTCCACAAGATAAGCTCGGATCCTAACTTCTCTCAGGTAAGGCAAAAGTAACGACCGATAGCAGAGGTCAGAAAAAAGGTTTGTCAAAGAGGAGGTAACCCGATTGATAAATATAGGTTATATTCGGGTGATAAATTATCCCGATTGGCTAGCTAAAATAGTAGTAGTACCTAAGAAGAATAAAAAATTTAGAATGTGTGTAGATTATAATAATCTGAATAAGGCATTCCCCAAAGACTCTTGCAAAACATTTATCAAACGATTCATGCTATGGCCAAACATGAGTAAATGAGTTTTCTTGATGCTTCTGGGTATAATCAAATGAGGATGAACCTGAGAAAAAGAGAACTACTTCTTTTATCACAAATTTTGGCACATACTACTATAATGTGATGCCTCTCGGGCTTAAGAATGCCGGAGCCACTTAGCAGAGGCTTGTTAATAAGATGTTTGAAAAACATATAGGTAAGACAATTGGAGGTTTATACTGACGACATGTTATTTAAGTCTCTTAATGCAGGATATCATTTGAAACATCTCCAAAAAATATTTCATATTCTGAGAAAATACAACATGAAGATCAACCCGCAACCTAGGTCGGTTTATGGGCTAATCAATAAAGGATTTTTATCTTCGAAGCCCTTTGGAAAGGGCAGTGCAAGAGAAATCATACAAAAATGATCAGGAAGTGTGCCTTCGGAGTTGGTTCTGATAAGTTCTTAGGATTTCTAGTTTCTTAAAGAGGGTCAAAGTAAACCCCGACAAAATCATAGCCATCAAGGATATCCTAGACTAGTTAATAAGTGTGAAGGAGGTACAGAGGTAGACTGGAATACTGGCAGCTCTAAGAAGGTTTATCTCGAGGTCTTCGGATAAATGCCATCACTTCTTTTCACTTTTGAAATAGAAGAACTATTTCGTGTGGACTCTGGAATTCCAGCAGGTGTTGAAAGATCTAAAAAGGTACTTATCTATCCCTCTGTTATTTTCAAAAATAGAAGGTGAGCAATTATTAATTTATTTTATGGTCCCGGAAGTAGAGGTAAGCATTATTCTGGTTCGGAAAGAAGAATGTACACAATTTCCTATTTATTATATTAGTAAAGTTCTATCGGGAACGGAGATACGTTATCCGTACCTTGAAAAGTTGGCTCTAGATCTCGTAGTTGCCTCTCGAATGATTAGGCCCTATTTTAAATGCCACCTTATAAGCCATTGTGGAAACCTTTCCCTTGAGGAATGTCCTTCATAAGCCTGAGTTATCAAGTCATTTGGCTAAATGGGCAGTTGAAGTTAGTGAATTCGACATTGAATACAAGCCTAGGACTGCAATCAAGTCACAAGATTTGGTTGACTTCGTGGCTGACTTTAGTACAAGATTAATGCTTTTAGCTGCTAAAAAAGCAGTGTTAGTATCGAGAACGGTATCAAGTGTTTGGACCTGTGACGACCCAAAGGGTCATCACTTGTTTCCTCACTCGTTCCGTGCTTCCGAGGCCTTGAAAACCTTATTTTTACTTGCCTCGATTTGCGTGCGTAGTCCGGGCGCGTAGCCGAAAATTTTTTATGTAGAAATTTGTGAATTCTGAGAAAAATTTGAAGAATTTTGATATTAACATGAATAAAGTTGACTTTGGTCAACATTTTTGGCAAACGGACTCGGACCCGAGATTGGACGGTCCCGGAAGGTCCGTAGAAAAATATGGGACTCGGGCATGTGCCCAGAGTCAAATTCCGAGGTCTAGAGCCCGAGGAAAGAATTTTTCTGTGAAATTATTTTTCTGAAATTATTAAGAAAATTGGAAATGAAAATTGATTAAAAGACTGTGGTATCGGGCTCGTATTTTGGTTCCGACACCCGGAACAAGTCTTATATATTGTTTAAGCGCTTTTTGTAAAGTTTGGTTGAAATCGGACATCATTTGACATGTTTCGGACCTAAATATCTAAAGTGGAAGTTTATGAAGTTTAGAAGAAAATCATGAGTTTTTGAAGCTTGATTCTATGAACATAATGTTATTTTGGCGATTTGATCACGCGAGTAAGTCCGTGAGATGTTTCTGAGGTTGTGTGCATGTTTGGTTTGGAGCCCCGAGGGCTCGGGTGAGTTTTGGATAAGCATCGGATTGCATTTTCTCATTTTAAAAATCTGGTATTTTCAGTGCTGGTGTCTTCGCATTTGCGAAGAAATGATCGCAAATGCGATATCGCAAATGCGACCACTTGATCGCAAATGCGAAAAAGGGGAGACTTTGCTTGGGTCGCAAATGCGACAATATGTTCGCATATGCGAGGGCCGCCCAGTCGCAAATGCGACGTCTTCCTTCGCAAATGCGATAGCCCCATTTTCCCTCTTTGTTCGCAAATGCAGGAAAAGGCTCGCAAATGCAAGGTAGGGGTCATCGCAAATGCGATGTAATTTTCGCAAATGCGAAAATTGCCTCCAGACCCAAGTTTGCAAATGCGAACTAAAATGTTCGCAATTCCCACGCCTGTTTTGTTCGCAAATGCGAACCTATGTTCGCATTTCCCATATCCGAGGCCCAGCAAATTTTATACTTAGTCGAATTTTCATCACTTTTCACCGTTCTTTCAAAACCCAAACACCATAGGCGATTTTTCAAGAGCAAACTTCATCCCAAATCATTTGTAAGTTAATTTTTACTCAATTCTTTCAACTTTTAACATCATTAAACATGTTTTCCACTTGAAATCAAGGATTTTCATGGGTGAAATTGGGGTTTTTGGGTAGAACCTAGGTTTTCCATAAATTGGGGAGTTGGACCTCGATTTGAGGTCCGATTTCAAAACAAATTATATATTTGAACTCGTGGGGGAATGGGTAACCGGATTTTGGTTCGAACCTCGAGTTTTGACCACGTGGGCCCGGGGGCATTTTTGGAATTTTTGGGAAAAACTTGGGAAATTCATTTTTATGCATTCAAATTGTTTCATATAGTGTTTATTAAAGTAATTAAGCAATTTGTGATTAGATTCGAGCGAATTGGAGGTTGAACCGCGAGGTAAAGCGATAGTTGAGGATTAAGTGGATTTCAAGGCTTTGAGGTAAGTGTTTGGTTTAACCCTAGCTTGAGGGAATAGGAGTTGAGTCTTGTAGCTAATTGCTATGTGATCGAGTACGATGTATAGGCATGGTGACGAGTATCTATACATTGGTGTCTAGCATGACCGTGAGTCCTTATAATGTGATTATCATGAACTGATTGTGAATTTCATGTTTATTGGAGTATTTCTATATGTTGTGAATAACATGTGAATGGTGATATGATAATTTGATTCCTAGGAGTATTGGCTCGAACGATGATACGAATATTGAAAGTATATGAAATGACTTGATTCATTGAGGAGCGTCGGCTCCAGTTGTATAACGAATTGCGAAAGTATAAGTGATAATTGACCCTCTGGAGCATCTGCTCGAGTTGTGAAAAGAATTGTGAAGTAAAAGTGAGAAAGAGGAGAGATCATTATGTTGCCCTCTTGGCGGGCTATTGTTGGGTTGTGATTCCTCTGCATTGTATTCTTAACGGATACTAGGGTCGCGTAGGTTAATGTTTCCTTGTGTCCTATGATGACTATAGTTATGGATGGGTTGGTTGGGTGTGGTAGTCTGTTAGATATAGCTGAGGTGGTCAAGTGTGGTAATAGGTTGGTTATAGCTGTGGTGGTTAGATGTTGGAACTAATGTGGTGGTTAGATGTTGGAACTAATGTGGGTATAGTAATTCCCTTGCCGGGATATTTGAGATAATGTTTTGTTCCCTCACTGGGATGTCGTTATATTGTTGTTTGTGACAGAATATGAGATAAGAATTTCTTGGAGCTTGGGCTCCAGTGATATCGTGGAGTAAGAAAAGAAAGAAAGGGAAAGAGTTACTGGTTATTCCCTTGCCGGACGTTTTGTTGATTCTGTTGTTGGTTTTTTTCTCTCCCTTGCCGGGATACTGAGATTATTAAGTTGTTTGTCATGTGTATTCCCTTGCCGGGATTTTCATTATTGTTTATTTACTCTCTTGCCCCGTATTTGTGACTGTGGTTTGGATGAGGAAATATGATCTTGGTGGAGCGGGTTGCATGCCGCAACAATGATATTGAGGATCGGGTTGCGCGCCGCAACAATGATATTGAGGATCGGGTTGCACGCCGCAACAATAATATGTGAGGGTCGGGTTGCGCGCCGCAACAATGATACATGATAAATGATATGGGTCGGGTTGCACGCCGCAACAGTGGTATTTGTGGAGCGGGTTGCACGCTGCAACAATGGTAATTATGGAGCGGGTTGCACGCCGCAACAGTGGTAATTATGGAGCGGGTTGCACGCCGCAACAGTTATTTGATGCCCTGTGTTTATATTGAGTATTGATTCCTTGTTTATGGTGGATCTAAGTTGCTTTAGTTTATTACCCTGGGTTACTGTTAATATTGTATCTCCCCATAGCATGTTTCCCCCTCCCATATTGTTAATTGCTTTGTATTCGATTTTCGCTGTATATTTATGGCTGCACAGGTTTATGTGGTGTCCGGTCTAGCCTCGTCACTACTTCGCCGGGGTTAGGCTAGACACTTACCAGCACATGGGGTCGGTTGTGCTGATGCTACACTTCTGTGCATTTTTGCACAGGTCCAGGTTTTGAGGAGCAGCAGCAGCAGTAGTACGGGAGCAGGATTTCATTTACACGAGACTGAGGTAGCCTTGCAGGCGTCCGCAGGCCCGGCGTCTCTTCTTTATGTTCTCTGTTTTGACTGTTGCCTCATTGTTTTCGAGACAGACAGCTTATATATTTCTTTCATTACCTTTGTTATTTAGTATATTCTTAGTAGTTCGTGAGTAATGTGACACCAAATCTTGGGTAGAGGTTATTATTGACTATTCCGCATTTTGTTTCNTCAAAACTCACCCGAGCCCTCGGGGCTCCAAACCGAACATACATATAAACTCAAAAACATCCTACGGACTCATCCGTGCGATCAAATCGCCCAAACAACATCATAATCATCAAATTAGGCCTCAAGACCCAGGATTTCCTTCCAATTTTCATGAAACATCAAGTTTAGAGTTTTTAGTCCAAAACACGTCAAACGACGTCCAAATTCAACCAAACTTTATAGAAAGTACTTAAGCCGTATATAAGACTTGTACCGGGCGTCGGAACCAAAATACGAGCCCGATACCACAGTCTTTTAATCAAATTTCATTTCCAATTTCCTTAATTATTTCAAGAAAACAATTTCACACAAAAATTTATTTCTCGGGCTTGGGACCTCGGAATTTGATTCCGGGCATACACCCAAGTCCCATATTTTCCTACGGACCCTCTGGGACCGTCAAATCACGGGTCCGGGTCCGTTTGCCCAAAACGTTGACCGAAGTCAAACTTAATCAATTAAATACCAAGATTTAGCCATTTTTCTCACAAATTTCATATTTAAACTTTTCCGGCTACGCGCCCGGACTGCGCACACAACTCGAGGCAACCCAAAATAAGGTTTCCAGGGCCTCAGATGTATAGAGGGAGTAGGAATACAGGTGATGACCCTTTGGGTCGTCACAATTTAACACTTGCATGCTACCGTTTGGTTTAATTGCTTTATTAAAGGAAATCTTTGATACTGATTTGATTTTAGTAAGACACATATTCCTCCAATTATGTCTGAATTACAGTTCTTACCTTATTTCTGCATGTTTCTCACACTATAAATACCTGCTCTTTTATTAACACCCAAAAAACACAAGAAAAAACACGAACACTAGAGTCTTTTCTGAACTCACACTCACACACAAATTATTCTCTCTTGCTGTTTATGTTGTGGCTTCTTTGCAAGACTTCTGCTCTCTTTTGCTTGTCTCTTTCTGAAATTGGTACGCCTTTATTTAAACTTTTGCCTCATCCCTATGTGTTTACTCTGTAGTCTCATTCTTTTGTGTGGTTTGTTGTTCATGCTTCGTAACTTATGCTAAGTATTTTTCCTTTCTTTGCTTCTGTTCTCATATGAATCCCTACCCCTAATCCCCTTTATGTGTTGAGTTGAAACCTTGGCCTGACAGTATCTCAATTACTGCCCAGGCCATGGTTAGACCTTTAATAGGTCCTGACTCTCCAATATTTGGCTAGTGGACTTGTCAGGGGTGTGCCAGCATTCTATGTTGCTGGGCATGACCACCAACCTGCCTTGGCATCCCTTAATTCCCTCTATTGCACTTACACTTGTTCCTAGATTCTAAGTTCTGCCCCCTCCAATGAGCCTTGCCTTGGGACCTTGAGTTCCCTCTGAACTTGGACATTGGAGGGCTGGCCCTTCCACACTGCACTTTAATTCAGTTCTGTAATGATATCTGGGTTTAAGCATTTCCTGGAGTTCTTGAAACTCCTTGAAACTTTGACAGATTCCAGATAAGAGAAAGGCCTTGGAACTTGATCCCGATAGTTGGCTCATATCATATTGTTAGACCTTGGGTCTGAATTAGGCTCCTTGGATGCAGCTTAAAAGCTCTGATGTAATTTTATTTTCTATTTGATTCATTTGGTCTGTAATAAATTTTGTAATAACTTATGGGGTTTTAGTAAAAAGGGGAGGGTTATCTGTGTATGCATAAGGGTAGATATCCTGCCTATAGGAGTTTTTCTTTGAATTTCTGCACTTTCACATATAGAAATCATGCTTATTTCTGCACTTTCATCTATAGAAATCATGCTCACAGGAATTTTGCACTTTCATATGTAGAAACCATGCTCATAGGAATTATACACTTTCATATATAGAAACTATGCTCATAGGAATTCTGCACTTTCATATATATAGAAATCATGCTCATAAGAACTCTACATATCATATAGATATCCTGCTCATAAGAATTCCGCATGTAGGAACCATGTCTTTAAGATTCTGCATTTTTTGTATCTATCATTAGGCAAACAGTTATAGGTCAAAACAATAATCAATTGCATCCTAGATACCATGCTCGTAGGATTTTCTGCACACTTGCTACGCCTGTAAAAAGTGTTTAAAATTAACAACGCTAGAAAGCATGCCTATAGGAACTATCAACCCAATCTGAATCACTCGTTTTAAGATTAGTCCGTCAGTAGTAACCAAATGCAGAACTCGTATCATTCTGTTAAAACTGGCAACTTTCAGTAATCAGTTCACTTCCTTATTCCTGAAACCAGTAGATGCCATCACTTAGGGAAACAAGTAAGTAGTTAATTAATTGCACCAGTCTTCGATAAGTTACAGCCAGGCGAGCCTAATGCGAACTTCTTGTCTAAAAATATGTAATGAACCAATGGACCTAATCAGTATATGTAATACGTGCTAAACTACATGATTTATGTGATTAAAGGAGGTTTGTCTGAGCCTTAATTGCTTTTGTGCTCCCATAATTATTTTATGTGTTTTGCCTGACGCCTTAGCATTTTAACCTTTTGAACCTCTGAAAAGCCAAGCTCTCTCCCTTTAGGATTAGTGTCCTAAAGCCTCCAGGACTAATAGGTGGGACGGGTAATAGCACGCTGTAGGTAACAACACCATTTCGCGCTTAATACCTTATCGGGGTGGGAAGGTGTGACGACCCAAAGGGTCATCACCTGTTTCCTCACTCGTTCCGTGCTTCCGAGGCCTTGAAAACCTCATTTTTACTTGCCTCGATTTGCGTGCGCAGTCCGGGCGCGTAGCCGAAAATTTTTTATGTTGAAATATGTAAATTCCGAGAAAAATTTGAAGAATTTTGATATTAACATGATTAAAGTTGACATTGGTCAACATTTTTGGTAAACGGACCCGGACCCGAGATTGGACGGTCCCGGAAGGTCCGTAGAAAAATATGGGACTCGGGCATGTGCCCGGAGTCGAATTCCGAGGTCTAGAGCCCGAGGAAAGAATTTTTCTATGAAATTGTTTTTCTGAAATTATTAAGGAAATTGGAAATGAAAATTGATTAAAAGACTGTGGTATCGGGCTCGTATTTTGGTTCCGACACCCGGAACAAGTCTTATATATTGTTTAAGCGCTTTCTGTAAAGTTTGGTCGAAATCGGATGTCATTTGACGTGTTTCGGACCTAAATATCTAAAGTGGAAGTTTATGAAGTTTAGAAGAAAATCATGAGTTTTGAAGCTTGATTCTATGAACATAATGTTATTTTGGGGATTTGATCGCGCGAGTAAGTCCGTGGGATGTTTTTGAGGTTGTGTGCATGTTTGGTTTGGAGCCCCGAGGGCTCGGGTGAGTTTTGGATAGGCATCAGATTGTATTTTCTCATTTTCAAAAATCTGGTATTTTCAGTGCTGGTGTCTTCGCATTCGCGAAGAAATGATCGCAAATGCGATATCGCAAATGCGACCACTTGATCGCAGATGCGAAAAAGGGGAGACTTTGCTTGGGTCGCAAATGCGACAATATGTTCGCATATGCGAGGGCCGCCCAGTTGCAAATGCGACGTCTTCCTTCGCAAATGCGATAGCCCCATTTTCCCTCTGTGTTCGCAAATGCGGGAAAAGGCTCGCTAATGCGAGGTAGGGGTCATCGCAAATGCGATGTAATTTTCGCAAATGCGAAAATTGCCTCTAGACCCAAGTTCGCAAATGCGAACTAAAATGTTCGCAATTCCCACGCCTGTTTTGTTCGCAAATGCGAACCTATGTTCGCATTTCCCAAATCCGAGGCCCAGCAAATTTTATACTTAGTCGAATTTTTATCACTTTTCACCATTCTTTCAAAACCCAAACACCATAGGCGATTTTGCAAGAACAATCTTCATTCCAAATCATTTGTAAGTCAATTTTTAGTCAATTCTTTCAATCTTTGACATCATTTAACATGTTTTCCACTTAAAATCAAGGATTTTCATGGGTGAAATTGGGGTTTTTGGGTAGAACCTAGGTTTTCCATAAATTGGGGAGTTGGACCTCGATTTGAGGTCCGCTTTCCAAACAAATTATATATTTGAACTCGTGGGGGAATGGGTAACTGGATTTTGGTTCGAACCTCGAGTTTTGACCACGTGGACCCGGGGGCGTTTTTGCAATTTTTGGGAAAAACTTGGGAAATTCATTTTTATGCATTCAAATTGTTTCATATAGTGTTTATTAAAGTAATTAAGCAATTTGTGATTAGATTCGAGCGAATTGAAGGTGGAACCGCGAGGTAAAGCGATAGTTGAGGATTAAGTGGATTTCAAGGCTTTGAGGTAAGTGTTTGGTTTAACCCTAGCTTGAGGGAATAGGAGTTGAGTCTTGTTGCTAATTTCTATGTGATCGAGTACGATGTATAGACATGGCGACGAGTATCTATACATTAGTGTCTAGCATGACCGTGAGTCCTTATAATGTGATAATCATGAACTGATTGTGAATTTCATGTTTATTGGAGTATTTCTATATGTTGTGAATAACATGTGAATGGTGATATGATAATTTGATTCCTAGGAGCATTGGCTCGAACTGTGATACGAATATTGAATGTATATGAAATGACTTGATTCATTGAGGAGCGTCGGCTCCAGTTGTAGAACGAATTGCGAAAGTATAAGTGATAATTGAACCTCTGGAGCATCTGCTCGAGTTGTGAAAAGAATTGTGAAGTAAAAGTGAGAAAGAGGAGAGATCATTATGTTGCCCTCTTGGCGGGCTATTGTTGGGTTGTGATTCATCTGCATTGTATTCTTAACGGATACTAGGGTCGCTTAGGTTAATGTTTCCTTGTGTCGTATGATGACTATAGATATAGCTGAAGTGGTCAAGTGTGGTAATACGTTGGTTATAGCTGTGGTGGTTAGATGTTGGAACTAATATGGTAGTCCGTTAGATATAGCTGAGGTGGTCAAGTGTGGTAATAGGTTGGTTATAGCTGTGGTGGTTAGGTGTTGGAACTAATGTGGGTATAGTAATTCCCTTGCCGGGATATTTGAGATAATGTTTTGTTCCCTCACTGGGATGTCGTTATATTGTTGTTTGTGACGGAATATGAGATAAGAATTTCTTGGAGCTTGGGCTCCAGTGATATCGTGGAGTAAGAAAAGAAAGAAAGGGAAAGAGTTACTGGTTATTTCCTTGCCGGACGTTTTGTTGATTCTATTGTTGGTTTTTTGCTCTCCCTTGCCGGGATACTGAGATTATTAAGTTGTTTGTCGTGTGTATTCCCTTGCCAGGATTTTCATTATTGTTTATTTACTCTCTTGCCCCGTATTTGTGACTGTGGTTTGGATGAGGAAATATGATCTTGGTGGAGCGGGTTGCATGCCGCAACAATGATATTGAGGATCGGGTTGCACGCCGCAACAATAATATGTGAAGGTCGGGTTGCACGCCGCAATAATAATATATGAGGGTCGGGTTGCGCGCCGCAACAATGATACATGATAAATGATATGGGTCGGGTTGCACGCCGCAACAGTGGTATTTGTGGAGCAGGTTGCACGCCGCAACAATGGTAATTATGGAGCGGGTTGCACGCCGCAACAGTTATTTGATGCCCTGTGTTTATATTGAGTATTGATTCCTTGTTTATGGTGGATCTAAGTTGCTTTAGTTTATTACCCTGGGTTACTGTTAATATTGTATCTCCCCATAGCATGTTTCCCCCTCCCATATTGTTAATTGCTTTGTATTCGATTTTCGCTATATATTTATAACTGCACAGGTTTATGTGGTGTCCAGTCTAGCCTCGTCACTACTTCGCCGGGGTTAGGCTAGACATTTACCAGCACATGGGGTTGGTTGTGCTGATGCTACACTTCTGTGCATTTTTGCACAGGCCCAGGTTTTGAGGAGCAGCAGCAGCAGTAGTACGAGAGCAGGATTTCATTTACACGAGACTGAGGTAGCCTTGCAGGCGTCCGCAGGCCCGGCGTCTCTTCTTTATGTTCTCTGTTTTGACTGTTGCCTCATTGTTTTCGAGACAGAAAGCTTATATATTTCTTTCATACCTTTGTATTTAGTATATTCTTAGTAGTTCGTGAGTAATGTGACACCAAATCTTGGGTAGAGGTTATTATTGACTATTCCGCATTTTGTTTCATATTTATAAGACAGACTTCCGCTACTGTTCTTAGTAGATTTCATGTTCTATATTGATGCTACAAACTGTTAAGATAATTGTTTATTGATGAAAAGGTAAATAAGTTGGCTTGCCTAGATACCACGAGTAGGCGCCATCACGGCTCTGATGGTGGGAAATCCGGGTCGTGACAGGACCTTGTTTATAGATGAAGCTTTCAACGTAAAAGGGTGCGGTCTCGGGGTAGTATTAATCGCTCCATCGGGAGAAACCCTGAGATACCCCATTAGAAATGTGCCATTAACAAACAATGAAGCCGAGAACAAGGCTTTGGTAACAGGACTTGAATAAGCTCGGGGACTTGACTCCAAGGTGATCGAGATTTAATGCGAGTCCCAACTGGTAGTGAATCAAGTATACAGAATTTTTGACACCAAGGATGAGCATATGTTACAGTACTTGAATAAGTTTCAAGTATTGTATTTTCGATTAAAGAAATGGTCCATTATACATATTCCGAGGGAAGAAAACGTGGAAGTAGATGCATTGGTCAATTAGGATCATCTACAGAAATGAAAGGAACTGATTACAGTGCGGTCGTTCAATTGCTCCATTCGGTTTTGGATGTGGACGACTATTATGAAGTTAACTCAACCAACTTAATTTGGGATTGTAGAAATGAGTTCATAGAATATTTAAGTCATGAAAAATTTCTTGAAAACCCGAAAGCATTCCGTCGCACTGCGAACTAAGGCAGCTCGTTATTGTCTTGTTGATGGTCAATTGTATAGGAGGTCGTTCCAAAGACCATTGGCTCGGTGTTTAGGGACATTGGAGGCTGACTACATGATGAGGGAAGTTCATGAAGGAGTGTGCGGGAACGACTCCGGTGCAGACTCATTGGTTCTCAAATTGATAAGACCTGGTTATTACTGGCCCCTAATGGAGCAAGACGCGAAGACATTTTTACAAAAATGTGACAAGTGTCAATGTCATGCACATTTAGTGCATCAACCGGCGGAACTTTTGCATTCGGTGGTGTCACCATGGCCATTCTTGAAATGGGGAATGGCATAGTTGGTCCCTTACCACAAGGATCCGGTACGGTAAAATTTCTTTTGGTTTTAACTGACTATTTTACTCAATAGGTTGAAGCAAGTGCTTACCAAAAGATCGGAGAATGAGAAGTAATTTATTTTATATGGGATCGTATTGTTTGTCGGTTTGGAATACCAAAAAACGTTGCTTATGAAAATGGGCCACAATTTATTGGTGCCAAAGTCACAAAGTTTTTCTTTTAGTTTTAACTGACTATTTTACTCAATGGGTTGAAGCAAGTGCTTACCAAAAGATCGGAGAATGAGAAGTAATCGATTTTATATGGGATCATATTTTTTGTCGGTTTGGAATACTAAAACAAATTGCTTATGAAAATGGGCCACAATTTATAGGTGCCAAAGTCACAAAGTTTTTGGAAGGATTGAAGATCAAACGAATCACATCATCATTATACCACCCAAGTGCTAATGGACAAGATGAGTCAATGAAAAAGGTAATAATCCAAAACCTTAAAAATAAGTTAAAAGATGATAAAGGCAAGTGGCCAGATGAGCTATCGGGTATTGGGCATATCAAACCACGACAATAGAGCACAAGTGAAATACACTTCTCACTTGTATATGGTTCGGAGGCTTTGATTCCGGTAGAGGTTGGGGAACCAACCCTAAGGTCTTCCCAAGCAAATGAGGAGACAAATAATGAAGCATTGCTGGTTAAACTGGATTTGCTCGAAGAACACTAGAATCTAGCATATGTGAGGATGGTGGCACAAAAGAAAAGAATGGAAAAATATTACAATCGTAAAGAAATTCTTTAATATTTCAAATTTAGGGACTTGATTTTAATAAAGGTAACTCAAAGTACTCAGGAAGTTAACGCTGGGAAGCTGGAACCAACATGGGAAGGACTTTACCGGGTTTCACCTATAACTAATAAAGGTTCATACCAGTTGGAAAATCAAGATGGAGTTAAATTGCCAAGCAATTGGAACGTGACTCACCTCAGAAGGTATTATTGCTAAAGATTCTTGTTGAAACTGAAAGTATGTGTTGCACTCTTTTTTCTTTTTTCCCTTTTTTCCCAATTGGATTTTTCTAACAAGGTTTTTAATGAGGCAGCAACATAAAACATATTATGAAGAAAGGTTCATCTTCAAAAAGAAGACTTCTGGAGTTCGAATTCTCATACTTAGCATCTGAACACTAGGGGGAGTACCATTATATATGAAAGCACTAATAATATCACCAAGATCGGGGACCGATACAACTGGGATTAATATCTTATCAAGATTGAGGACTGCATGATCAACCTCATAGAAATAAGTAGTACAAGTTAGCCACAAGTATTGACGGCTTTATTTACTTAAGCGAAAGAATATTTATGTAAATGTACTTTTAAAGGTAGAGGAAGTAAATCAAAATCCTTTTATTTTTATCTTATTTCTTGTCCGAATGATAAGTTAATTTATTTTTTTGTTTGAAAGTTAGTTAAATCTTCAAATGCTTGTGCCGGAATAAACATGAGACGTCCTATTCAAGAGCACCGTAAACATAAGGACCCTCTCTTATGAAACCCTCATAGTCAAAGGGTAGATTCTGGAAGTGTTAATTCCCGAAATGAAAAGCTATTGGATGTGAAAAGAATTCTCGAAGCTTTGCCAATTAAATAAAAATAATTATTTTTGGCACAACACATAAGCAAAGAATTTCTTTAATTAATTAAAATGCCAAACCCAATAAAGAATGTCACTTACAAAAATAAAATAAAAAACAAAAAATATACGTCAATCGTTTTTGTTGCCAGAGCCCGAAGGAAAGAAAAGTCTTCATTTTTAGGAGAAGGTTGTTTCGCTCTCAGTTCAAGGCCTTCATCCTCTTCAGCTTTCTCTTCGGTTCTCGAAATAATCCGAGCTAGTATTCAAAGAGTCAAAACCAGTAGACCGAGCAAGGAGGTTCTCGAGTGTAGTTGCCTCCAGTTCACGAGCTTTGGCAATGCAGTCAATGTTTGCAATGCCTTAATTGGACTCCTCAAAAGTCTTCCTCTTTGTGTGATAAATGGAATAGGTTTTCTCGAAGATGATTGAATCTTTATTGTCTTGGAGCATATCAATTTCAGCTTTCAAGAGGATGATCTTGGATTCAAGTTCAACATTTGTTGCAGCATGAAGCTGATTTTGATCCATGACCCTTTTGAGCCTTTCCTCCATCTTTGCTCTTTTCTCCTCGGAAGCATTGCCCTCCATGGCTTTGAAATGTAAGCTAGCCTCCAAGTTATTGACTTGCTCCATGAAAGCAGATTCACGCTCGGTAGCAGCAGTCATGGTATCATGCATTTTAGCCCACATAACCTTTGCCTCTTTAAGGTCTTCATGTAATTAAGAACCTTCTTGCTATGGGCCATTCTATCTTGCTCAGATTGTTGCAATTGAGCCTCGAGGTTGCCCATTTGAGTAGCTCTTGCTTCCAAAGCAAGGAGGTGCTTGGCAAGCTGACTCCGTTCAGCCAAAAGTTGGTCTCATTCTGTAGTGAGTGCCTGTTTATCCAAAATCAACCTTTGCAGGCTTTCAGAAGCAAGGAGGTTGGCCTGAGGAGATTAACGTTATGTTTATTAATTCAAAATATAACAAATGAAAAGGGATGAAAGATAGTTAGATTGATACCTGCGTCGAGCAGTGCATGTTGTTGTTTAACAGACACTCCCCGGAAAGAGAGTCCATTTTTCTCCAATTTTGATTAGCCAGCGACTTCAAATAATTGGCAAGCTCTACCGGCTAGGAAAGTACATGGCACTCATTCGAAACCGTAAGGATGATGCTTCATTTTCCTTTAGGGTTTTGAGTGGATACCGGTAAGTGTTTCCTAAATTTCCATGGTCGGGTGACCGTGGAGAAGGAATATTTTCCATCTGTTCGGATGGGTCCAGTGGACATGTAGCAGCTGGTGTAGAAGTATATGCGGTTGTGATCGGATCAGAAGGTGATGATGGAGAAAGGTCAAGGGTTGAACTCCTTTGACCGGAAGTAACAACAGGGATTCGGAAGTGGGATGTAGCATTTTCGGCCAATCCCATTTCCACGAAGAGCCCTTGAACCTCTTCTGGTTGTGGAGTTTGAAGCTTACCTGGCTGATCATCTGGTTGAGATGATTAAGATCTTTTTCTTCTCTGAGGAGGAGCCGCTTCTTCATCGGTTCCCTCATCAACAAGGACCACTATGGCCGGTCTGGTTGATGTTTCTTTCAATTTCTTCTCCTGAGTCCCAGCCGAAGAGTTACATTTTCTCTTTGGTTTCTTATCTTTGGGCTGGGGACTCCGGGAGGAGGCGCCTTCACTAGAAGCAAGAGTAGATTCACGAGCTCTCCTCCGACTAAGGATATTTTTCTCTGCTCGTTGGGCTTCCTATGGGTCATCAAGAACCTCAACGGTGGGCCAAACAACGGATCCCTTCGGGAGTCCTTTGTGTTGCAAAAAGAAAGTAAACAAATAGATTTTATGTTATGGTGAAAGACTGAAAGAAGGGATGAAGGACTTTTGCTTACCATGATTTATAGCTTTCCACCCAAGTCTGGGGGTCATTTCTTTCCACCTTCAAGATTCTGATGTAGAAATATCCAAAATTCTCTGTACCTATTGGGTCAGGTTCTGGACTCGTGGTGGTTCCCAATGAGTAGCTGGAATAAGAATAATGCAAAGTTAGTAGAGAGAAAAGTTTAAAACATGAAAAGAAAAAGATACCTAAGACATACAAAGAAGATTCCTGATTCAGGAATAGCAGGTGCCATCGTCGGGAGGATGTCCCCGATAGCAATGACAACAAACCCTTTCATCCATCCACGGTCGTTATCGTTATTAATGTTGGTAAGGAGGGCATGATGACCACGTTTGCTAAGTTTTAACACCATCCCCCACAGAAGATCTTTGGGGAGTACAGGCTCATCATGTGTGCAAGAGTTAGGGTTTCTCCAGTCTCTGAGCACAATTGGCGGAGGCAAGCCACAGTGCGCTAAATAGATGGACCTACTTGAGCCAAACATATTTGATACCTATGGCGGAATTCTAAAACTATAGGGACGATTTCATTAAAGAATCCCAGAGTAAAGGGGTATGTATAAACATACATGAAACCTAGTTTGGAGAAGCTGACCCTTTCCACTTCATTGGGGGCGAAGAATTCAATGTTTTGCTAGTCACAATCTTTCTTCACGATGGGAATATTGGCAAAGCATATGGAAGTAGAGTACCTATGAACATGCCAGCGTCTATCACTATTAGGGTTATTGGGTACTTTTTGGACTTGAAGATCCAACTGGGAGTCAAGTTGGAGAGGAATAATGGTATTAACGGTAGGAGGTTCAGATTCAACGTCGACCTCCTTCACTTTGTTCTTCTTAGGGCTTCCACCGAAGAGAAGGCTCGAGTTTCCGAGAACAGCTTGGGAGATTTTACAGGGAAAGATGAATTTTGCACTATGGTTCTAAGGTAAATCAGAGAAAAAGGAGTTGTTAAATAAGAGTAAAAGCGATGAGTAGTGAATAAGTTCATAGATGGAAAAAATCGTGGTCATGATTACCTCAAAAACTGGCGGAATTGTTTGATGAATCACGGAGTAACACGTGTTCGGGTCATTAAATGCGAAGAGACGTATGTCCTTTCAAGTGTTAGAAACTGTTCAGAAACTTGCCCGCTAAGGAAATAGGTTTTATCTACTTTTCGGTAATACCAAAGTATTGTCACCGAAAAGTATGGGGACTGTATGTATACGGTAAAATTGGTTAGTGACAGTTGGACAAATAAGGATGTGACACGTGGAATAGAAGACAGGTATGAAGTGAGTCAGAAAGTAGTTGATACCAAATACAAACATATGTCTGGTTCTAGGTGAATTCCGAAGACATGGTAATCGATAATAAAGATTTGAAGGAGTGATATTGGATAGCATTCAATGATCAGCCGTTACAGAGAATATCTGCATTTGTAGCCAACTGCTATACAACCATCAACAATGATTTCATTTTTATTTAAGAGGAGCTTGATTTGGGGATCTTGTCTCCCTAAATAGAGTTATAAATAGGAGAATTAGTATCCAATGTAGTACATGAAATATTCTGTACGAAAAAGCTATAATCTGCTCTCATTCTGTAGAGTAGTTTTCTTTATTTTATTCTTAACTTTATTCTTGCTACTACTATCGGAGAAGTTAAACACTTAGCCAGACTTGTATTTCTTTTAAAGTTATTTCATAATCTTATTTCACTTCTTAATCTTTCATATTTCCGATCAAACTAATTCACGTGTCTATAAACCACGTTATAAATTCAACTATATTATTTTACGGGTAAACAATATGTACGTTTCGGATATTCAAGGCATAAGTTCTCCTTTCCATTAATTTGAGGGATCATTACGTAAATAGCTGAATCGAATTCACTGTTTCTTTTTTAGTCGGTATACATAGACTATATATATATATATATATTTTTTAATTTAAGTAGTTGAGCTAAAAACTATTTAGGTTAATTCCTCTTAATTAATCATAAGAATACACCACAAGTCCTTGGGAAATTGGAATTTCTCCTTACAGTTTAAGTCTCTCCTTAAATGATCTGCTTTTTAATTTCATTGTTTCTCTTTAATCTAGGTACCTAGAAGGCAATCAATTAAAGAAAGTTTACGAGGAGTTGAGGAGTACATGATTACATTAAAGTATAGGAATCCTATTATGAGCAAGCTAAGGAGACTCGTGTCTGTTATTCATAATCTGAAGTCTATTTATGTCCGTTAAAGAACAAAGTTCCAAATTACTTCCATCGACTTAGGAGGGCACTTTTGTTTAATAAAAGAACATAGCTGCTTTAATATACGCGCTTAACTTAAGGTTTAGAGCTAAAGTTTTGCATGTTGGCCTCATGCTAGCCATTTGCGTACACACAAAGATTTCAAGTTCTCTTCTTAAATTACTTAGCAAATGTTAAAGCTCCTTTCTCTCTTTTTCACCAAAGATTCTCGTCTATAGTTAACTAGAGGTATGGGGTTCGAACTTTCAGAATAGAAAAAATGTTGACAAGAAGCGTTTTCCTCTTTAATGAAAACTTTTCGATACAAGATAGGGCCGTTCACATGAAAGAAAAAATAAATCTTTTCTTATTTTCTTTCCCGAGAGGGAAAGAGAATGAGGGTCATATGGAGGAAAGGGGGAGGGGAAAGCATAGGCCTAAGCTTAGGCCTACCTATTATGATAGGACCCCATAAAAGAACGGCAGTTGTTGAGAGGTTCCATATTGCCGATACGAAGGACAACACTTATGTACGTGGTTGTAGTATGTCACGTCGTCTCTTCCACGTTACATCGAAGAGTACGTATGCACTATGTTTCGGTTCAATTAAATGACGCGAATCCGAATTAATCGGAGCGATAATACATATATCGAATTGTTTGACCTAAAAAGTATTAAACCTTTTGATTAAATCAATCAATGATGAGAAGAGGAGCGAATCTTAGTTAAGGATAATAAATCTAGATCAAATGATAGATAAAATAGACAAAATGGAAGACGTTGATTAATATGTTTGAGTCGATTAAATGCTCATAAATGCAGCAACATAAATATGCAATTAATTTAAGTAAATGCGATAGGCGTAATCATATGAAGTTGCTACCCAATCATTGAGATATCTCGGAAAGCTTCTTTCCTTGGTAACAGAGTGGAAAGAGAAGAGATATGAGATGATTGAGGAATCTTTGGACCCTGTCAATGTAAAACAGTGATGTATATTTTTTCAGATGAATCTGTTACAAAGTGTTCTTTTGTCTCTCTTGCCCGGATCCCCCAATTCTTCACTAACTCTTCCTATTTATAAGGGACAATCCCCTAAGAAACCCTAAAAAGTACAATATAAAGAATATTCAAAAAGCATATTCCTACTGCCTCCTACTAGGTTTAAGCTATCATTGACATCTCGTCTCGACTGACCGCTCTTGGTTGTCGTCCTACTCGGTAACTGTCGTGGTTGCCAAATTTGGACCCATACAATTAGTCCCTCCGCTTGTTGAGGTCGTGGCTCTGTACGTCCTTGACAAGCGGACATCGCCTATACCCGTGGAGAAATTTGGCTGTTGAATTACGCCGGTTAGACCAGGAAAGAAAGAGCGGTGCGTTCCACGGTATCCTGGTTGGTGTAGCATATCGGGAAATGACGTCACTCCCACGTGCGTCATTACGCGTCTTCCCGAGACACAGCTGATTGCTTGTCGCTTTGGTTTTGGTGCTATTGGCAACCTTCCGCTTCGATTCTAGCGCCACCCAACCTTATAAATAGGTGAAGGTTTTGTTTTTTCAAGAACTTTTAGCCATTACCTCTCTTGTGTATGCATTGCCTCCTTTGGTCATCTATTCTGGTGTTTTTAGCTCTATTTTCGTGATTTTTCTTCTCATATTCTTCGTTCAATCACCATTCTTCGTTTTACGTTTCACAAACATACCCTTTATTATCAAGATGCCCATAATGCATCGCACCCACGAGGAAATTTCTGACGCCACCCCGTTATCCGTAGCACCTCCTTCTGGTGGCGAGAATACGCCAGTTGAGGAGGGGGACAACTTTCCCACCGTGGAGGAGATACTCCCAAGGAACCCTATGTCCTGGAATGATTTTCACAAAGAACCTTCCTCTTCCCCTGTTCCGGTGGTTTCTGAAACCGAGAAGGCTCATATAAATGACCTCCGGTCTAAGTACAACATTACTCCCTATGTTGAGATGGTTCCGACTGGGAGGGACCTCGTGGAGGTCCATAGATCGAGATATTGTGCTTTTTACGTATATCCCTTTGTGATCGGCCACTCCCTCCCTCTTCTTCCGCTGGCGGAGGAATTCTGTCGATTCTATGAGGTCTGCCCGGCGCAGCTATCTCCGTACACGTATAAAATTTTCCTAGTACTTACAAAGTATGCGGAGATGGCGGGGTGTGAAGTTAACCTTCATCACCTTTTACATTTATTCTCCTCGTGTTTCCACAGGGGCACCATGGTACACCTGCGACATCGTGGGACCAGAGGGTTGGTGGTCGGGACGGACGACCGGGCGAACCGCAAATTTTAGCACAAATATTTCTTATAGAACCGAGCATCTGGTGTCGAACCCTACTGGATTTCCAGAACAGTGGAATCACAACCGTAGGTGTTGGTATTCGTTGTTTATTTTCGTTCCCTCTAATTTGTACTTATTTATGACTTTTCTGTATAGATGCGACACGTACCCCTCTTCCTGTCATTGATATAGAGAACTGGGTAGCTCGTGTACTGCCTTATGCGGCGGGGACTCGAGATTGGCCTGCCTTTCTCAAACGTTTCGGGCCGAGAGTTTCATCCGGTAAGTGTTCCTTTTGTTTTGATCTTTGGGTGTTTGCTGTCGTTTATTGATTCGACCTCTTTGTGATGATAGGTCGTAGGGCTTCCAGGAAGAAGGCCCCAGTTCCGGCATTCCGTCAAGCCATTGCATCAGTAGGGATATAATTTTCCTTAGCTGAGTTCGTCCGAGGAGATCGTGTTCAATCTGTACCGGCTAGAGACTCTTCTCGTGAAGTTATCGTACGGGGTGAGATCTCTTCTCGGCCGGTCTACCACCTCTTGGATGAGCCCTCCAACGGGGATGAATCACCATCGAGGAAAATGAGGAGGGTAGAGCTCGAGAAGGCCGTCGCCACTGATATTGGAAAGAATAGAACTGATGCTTCGGGGGTGGTGTCTTTACCTGGTTCAGGCACAGATGCCGTTTTTATGGCAGACGCCATTCGGGCAGGGAGGTCCCCCAGGGCCGAAGGGATATATCAAGGCGGGGGATCTCTACGGTCCACCGAGGGTGGCGCATCATCCGCCGTCGGAGGAGGCGGAGTTGAGCATGTCGAAGACAACGGTTCAGGTTCAGATGTCGACCGGGAAGAGGTGCGCACTTACTTAGAGCGACATACTCGCATCGAAGTGAGGACGGATGGTCCTGATTGACACATAGTTGTCCCTGTGGAGTATGACTTGCTGGCGAATTGCGAGCAGGCAGCATCGGCGTTTTCCCCTTTGTGCGCTGCTTCTGAGAGCGCGGTACGTAAGGCAATGAGTGACGTAGAGCTATCACGTAGCATTTCCGGCATGGCTCTGCGGGTAAATGCTTTTCTCCTTTCTCTTCGTTTTTGGATTTGCTTTGTATCCTCAACCCACTTTTTGTTTCGAATTTTCTTTGCATACTAGACCCTCCTCATGGAGATCGAGCGCGAGCGTAGGGATAGGCGGAGGACGGCCATTTTTGGGAAGATGACCTCCAAATATAAGGAGTACCGCACCAAACATCGTGCGTTGGCCGATCTCTTTACTCAGGACAGCGACTTTCAGCTGTTCCGTGACGGGCTCAAGCAAAAGGAGAATCAGTTGGCGCAAAAGGTCGAAGAGCTGAGAGAGCGAGATGAAGATCTGATGAAGGCCATTGCCCGTTGTAGTGAACTTGAGGCGGCTCTTAAGGCCAAGGAAGATGAACTCGAGCTGAGTAAGGGGGTGATGACCGAGAATGCCGACCTTTAAGTGCAAATGGCCAACTTAACTGTTGAGCTTGATAGGTGGGTGGCGGAGGTTTTCGACCTTAGGGGCGAGTTGAGCGCCAATGCTGATGGATTGGCTCGTGCTGAAAGGGATAGGGCGACTGCCGTCTCTGAGGTAGTGGCTTTGGAAGATGCCCTTCGTGTTTGCAGATCAGAACGGGACAAGGAGGTGGAGACGTCCGCGCTTAAGGTAGCGAGATTGGAGGGACATATCCGAGATCTCGAGGCGGATTTGTCCGTGTTAAACGAACAAGTTACCACTTTTAAAGCGGAGGATGTGCGACGGCAGTCTCAACCCTCTACATCTCATGCTTTGGCTGACCATGTCGTGCCACGGGGTTTATATGAGATGTGGGATGCCGAAGCTCGGCTTGACGTGTATAAGTCTCTTCATGCTGATGGAAAGGTGTCTGAGGCAGAACTTCGGGATGTGCATGGTACAACACGCGCAGCTCGTGAGGCATGCGGTTATGACCCCGACAACCCTGGTGGAGACAATGTTGATTCTGACGATGTGGACAAGCTCGCCTCTGATTCTTGGTCAATGAGGTGTATGCCACGGGGGATGATGTGGCGTAGGATTTGGTTGTATTTATTTTTGTTTTGCTATTTTTGTGAGGGCGTCCTTGAGCCCTTTGTAAAAAGAAAAAAACTCTTGTCATATATCAGCTGTAATGGAACAGTTATTTTTTGTTGTGTACCTCTGACCTATTTTTTTTTTGTCGTTGTTTATTTGGCGATGGCCTTTGCGGTAGGGGTGTTATTTTGAGTTAATGTCGAAATGTTAACCCGTTGAGTTTCCAACAAGGTCGAACTCTTGTTTCTGGCGACGGCCTTTGCCGTAAGGGTGTTATTTCGGGTTAATGTCGAAATGTTAACCCGTTGTGTTTCGAGCAAGGTTGAACTCTTGTCTTTGGCGACGACCTTTGCTGTAAGGGTGTTATTTTGAGTTAATGTCGAAATGTTAATCCGTTGTATTTCGAGCAAAGTCTAACCCTTGTCTTTGGCGACGGCCTTTGCCGTAAGGGTGTTATTTCGAAGTAATGTCGAAATGTTAACCCGTTGCATTTCGAACGAAGTCGAAATATTATCTTTGGCGACGGCCTTTGTCGTAAGGGTGTTATTTCGCGTTAATGTCGAAATGTTAACCCGTTACATTTCGAACGAAGTCGAAATATTATCTTTGGCAACGGCCATTGCCGTAAGGGTGTTATATCGAGTTAATGTCGAAATGTTAACCCGTTGTGTTTCGATCAAGGTCTATCCCTTGTCTTTGGCGACGGCCTTTGCCGTAAGGGTGTTATTTCGAGTTAATGTCGAAATGTTAACCTGTTGCATTTTGAACGAAGTCGAAATATTATCTTTGGCGACGACCTTTTCCGTAAGGGTGTTATTTCGCGTTAATGTCGAAATGTCAACCTGTTGCATTTCGAACGAAGTCGCAATATTACCTTTGGCGACGGACTTTGATGTAAGGGTGTTATTTTGCATTAATATCGAAATGTTAACCCGTTGTATTTCGAACGAATTCGAAATATTATCTTTGGCGACGTCCTTTGCCGTAAGGGTGTTATATCGAGTTAATGTCGAAAAGCTAACCTGTTGCATTTAGAACGATGTCGACATCTTAATTGCGAAAGAAGATCGACGGAGAGTAAAGTGTTGTTTCATTTCATTTACTGGAGTATTGTACATGTCGATTTCATTCATACATTGGAGATACATGTCGGTTTCATACTCATTGGAGAAGTAGAAGTTTCCTTGTATCTAGTCCCTTCATTGTTCGGCCTGGAGATACCATCGGCAAGCGGGGCAATGAATTAATACTCTGAACTTTGGGACGTCCCCCTCGTCGCCTCGTTAAAAACCTCCCCGAGAAAACCCAATTGGGACAAAACCCGGGTGAGGGAAAAAGAGTACGACTCGGGTGGCGTCGTTTTCCAGAAGTGGAAGTATTTGAGGTGGCCGAAATTCCAGTTGTTTTGTAGTAATTTTCCTTCCATTGTTTCTAGTTGGAATGCCCCTATGTTTGATGCTGCTGTGATTTTATATGGCCCGTCCTAGTTGGTTCCCAGTTTTCCTTCATTTGGGTCTTTGGTTGCTTGTGTTTTGGCCTTGAGGAAGTAGTTCCCGACTTTGAGTGGTCGTATTTTGGCCTTCTTGTTGTAGTATCTTTCCGCTTGTTGTTTTTGGGCTATCATCCTTACATGAGCCAAATCCCTCCGCTCTTCTACTTCGTCCAGGTCCTGTATCCTGTTCTCGTCGTTGTTTGGTCCACACTCATTGGAGTATCTCAGGCTAGGTTCCCCGACTTCAACGGGTATAACAACGTCAGTCCCAAAGACTAATGAATATGGCTTTTCACCTGTGCTGGTTTTTGGCGTGGTACAGTAGGCCCATAATATCTCTGGTAGCAGTTCCGGCCATAGCTCTTTGGCGTCTTCAAGCTTTTTCTTTAGTATATTCAATATTGTTTTCTTGGAGGATTCTGCCTGCCGTTGCCAGTGGGATGGTATGGCATGGAGAGTATTCGATTAATGCGCCATTTTTCGAAGAACTCTGTCGTCTTTTTTCCGACGAACTGAGGTTCGTTGTCGCAGCTGATTTCTTTGGGGATGCCGAAGCGGCATATGATGTTTTTCCATATGAATGCGATGACTTCCTGCTCGCGTATTTGGGCGTACGCGCCTCCTTCCACCCATTTGGAAAAATAGTCAGTTAAAACTAAAAGGAAACGTGTCTTACCTCGCCCTGCTGGTAGGGGTCCGACGATATCCATTCCCCATTTAATGAATTGCCATGGTAAAGTGACGGAGTGTAGGTGTCACACCTCCTTTATACCCGAGAGGGATAGGGAGTTTTTCCAATTTAAGTGACATTAATCGAAATAGGATTATTTAATTATTTATTCAGAGTCGCCACTTGGAATAATTTATGGTGTCCAAGTCACCGGTTTATTTTAAATCCTAAATCGAGGAAAATTGACTCTATTTTTGGTCCGCGAAGACAGAAGACCAGGTAAGGAATTCTGTTAACCCGGGAGAAGGTGTTAGGCCCTCCCGAGTTCCGTGATTTTAGCACGGTCGCTCAACTATTAATAATTGTCATAATTATCTGATTTATTACATGTTAAACCTATTGTGCATTTTTAACTTTTTAACCGCTTTTAATTATTCATGGAGTTATTTCTTGAACAAGTCACGATTGTCGTACACTTGTCGTTTTGGTACACATTGCAAACCGCGTCACGGGAACTGTACTCACGATCTACAACATGTTTATTTTTTATTATTATTCGAAGTTGTGGTCGGGTCACATGAAATTTGCACCCGAATTTGGGAATTATGTATCGCGACTATGCCACGGGAACCGTACCCATAACCGTGATGATTTAATTACGCGCCTAAAGCAAACTACGATGTTCATATGATCATTTTTCTAAGGTTTGAGATTATTGTGAAAGGTTATGGGGTACGGTACTTATTCATGGACAGACAATACAGAAATTACTAATTCTAATATTGGGATCTTTTGGTGTATTAATGTTCATTCGGCAATCACTTGTATAGCAATAGAAGATTGCTCGAACAGATTACACGAAAATTAACCAGCCAGATTTTCTACACTACCAAAAAAATTGACGGCAGAACAAAACATCAATTGAAAACAAAGAAACATGATAAAATATGAAACCAAGCCAATTTCACACCCAAATATGCAGGCATCGAGAGATAATGTAGGAAATCACCCCACTATAGGACGGGCTTAGTAAGGTACAAACAAAAACATATCACAAAAAAAACAGTAACACCAATCTTATATAGAAAATCAAAACATGCTCATGAGATTAAAAGGAAAGATAAAAGAAACGAAACCAGCAGTCAAATTTCCTTCTAATTGCATAAAAGAAGTTCAAAACATGACAACAGAAATAAGTGCTTGTTTTTTACTGACCAGAAGAAATTCGAGCAAATACAGATACTTGGCTAAAAATATCTCCAGCATTGAAAGTTGTATGAACTCGTCAAAGAAGAATATCTTTTAGACCAAGAAGTGATTCTTTAAGAACAATAGCAATACAATCCTCTAGACAAATTTTCTTTCTGGACAGCAGCGAAACGCCAGAACCAGACCAAATAATGGTCTAAATATTGAAGGATAGGAGCCAAACAGCAGCAACAGAATCAACAAAGCAAAGCACTTCCACAACTAAAATATCTTCTGAATTTTTCGAAAGAAAAAATGATGCACATGAACTGGAATCTTTCAAATAGATCGGAGCTCGAAACTGAAAGTGTCGCTTGAGTTTATTCTTTTGGTCTAGATCTGAACACCCAAAACCTCGAGCTCATTCCCGTTTTTGTTTTGGTGTGCGGCTGATTTTTGGGGTCAAAGCTGGGCGTCGGCAGTAAAGGGGGTAACGGCGGAGTTTTTGGAGAAGAGGTGAGGTAGGGTCGGCGGCTAGGTAAGTAAAGGGGAAGGTTGGGTTCTCATCTATGCTGGCGGGAGGTCCTTACGTCGCTAGGGTTTTTTTAGAGGCGGATCCCCTTGTTCTGATTAGGTCTCCTCCTTTTAGGGTTTTGGAGAGTGAGTCGTTAATGAGGGGAGGAGGGTTAGGTTGGGTAATGGGCTTGCGGGTCGGGCAGGCAAAATTGGAGCAAAAGTTGGGCTGCTAGAGCTGGCCCAATTCGGCAGGCCCCTTATCTTTTCTTTCTTTATTAGCTCTTTTTTGCAAGAGTAGCCATTTTAGACTCAAATTTTAATTTAAATCTCATTTTTTGCATAATTAACTTATTCAATCTAATTTACCTAATCCTAAATTATCATTGCAAAATGTCATGCAAGAAATATCTGAACTATTTTTGGGATTTTATATTTTAGTAATGTAATTAATATGCAACTGGATGCTAACAATGCAATTAAAGTCTAAAATGTAATAGTTGAAGAATTTAAACACTTATTATGATTTTTCTATCATTTAAAACAACTCTTAATATGCATGAACAATGCAAATAAATGCAAGAAAAATTCCTAAAATTCAATAAAAGCGATTAAAATTATTTTTTGACTTTTTAGGAGTAATTTCCTATGTGGGGCAAAAATTAGCTGCTCACAGCTGCCCCTCTTTGCTCGGAAACATGAAGAGTTTTCGGGCAAAGATAAAGTGAGTAATAATGAACAATTTTTGCCCGTATAGTACTCCATGAGAAGCATTTTGGAAAAATTTGACCGAACCTTGCTTCGGAGGTTACCTACATATCCTTGGCTATAAAGGAATCAGGTTAGTGTAGCTCTAGAAGTTTTGGTAGCTTGGACTACCGGGAAGCTGTGATTTCACTGATGTTACTGTTGTTTTGCCGAGCTCCTTATTACACCAAAGTCAAAAATAAAAAAGACTAACTAAGCCTATTAGCTACGAGTTACAAGATTCCTATCTATGAGTCTTCTGAAGCTTGATCTTGAGTCTTGGTTGGTTCTTCACGCAGACTCTGATCTGAACCTTGATGTTTGTTAGTTGCAGGTGTTGGTTCATTCTTCTTCATCTTTTTCAGATCAAGACGGGACATGCAGAGCTTGTGACTTCAATTATGTCTTGAGCAGTCCACATCTTTTCTCCGCTTCTGCACTTTGGATTCACTTTCTTTTCTTTTATTCTTGATTAAGACTTCTTTTTGGTTATCTCGGACCCTTGTCGACCCGCATTCTTGAGGCGAGCTTCTGCTACTTCTAACTTGAATTGACAACAGGACTGGAGGTTGCCCCTATTCTTCAGGAGGGATCCTGTTGTCTCTGATTGGAACTTGAAATTAATTCCCTCATTCTCCAGGTGGGCGCCTGCTAATGACCTAAACTAGAAATGAATTCCCTTGTTCTCTAGGTGGGCGCCTAAGACTACAGCAAAACAGACAAAACAAAAGAAACTTTTCTGCCCCAGTTTGGTACCGGGAACATCTGTGAGTGTTAATCGAATCCTGTTATCCAAAAGAGTTCTAGGAATTTAAAAGCTAAATCCCATTATCCAGGAGGGTCTTGAAAACTAAAATTAAATCTCATCTTAAGAGTGAAAATTTGAAGGCCAAATTCTATTTCCTAAAAGTAAAACTTACGCTAAATCTCATTATCTATGAGGGTCCTGAAAACATAAAACTACATCCCATTATCTAGGAGGGTCCTGAAAAACATTAAAATTAAATCACATTATCCGGGAGGGTCCTGAAAACTTGAAACTAAATCCCATTATCCAGGAGGATCCTGGAAAACTTTAAAATTAAATCCCATTATCCAGGAGGGCCCTGATTTCAAAACTACTAAAGATTGATAACTTAAGAAAACTAAAATTGACCCCTTTTTTTAAAAAAAAAAATCCAGACTTCCCTTTTTTTTTAAAATTATTATCCTAGGAGAAAATTCATCAGACTAGGTTTTAATCTTAGGAGAGATTCATTAGACTAAGATTTTGATCCTAGGAGAAAGTTCATCAGACTAGGTCTCTTTTCTTCTTCTTTTTTTTTTTTTGGTATCTTAGGAGAAAGATTCATCAAACTATGATTTCTATCCTTGGAGAAAGTTCATCAGACTAAGTCTTCTATCTTAGGAGAAAAATTCATCAGACTAAGACGTTTATCCTAGGAGAAAGATTCATCAGACTAGGTTTTTTTTTTTTTTTTGTTATCTTAGGAAAAAGATTCATCAGACTAAGATTTCTGTCATAGGAGAAAGTTCATCAGACTAGGTTTTCTATCTTAGGAGAAAAATTCATCAGACTAAGACTTCGGTCCTAGGAGAAAATTCATCAGACTAGGGCTTTTTAATTATTTATCTTAGGAGAAAGATTCATCAGACTAAGATGTTTATCCTAGGAGAAAATTCATCAGACTAGAGATTTTTATACATCTTAGGAGAAAATTCATCAGACTAGAGATTTTTATTTTATCTTAGGAGAAGGATTCATCAGACTAAGATTTCTATCCTAGGAGAAAGATTCATCAGACTAGGTTTTCTTATCTTAGGAGAAAAATTCATCAGACTAAGATTATCCTAGGAGAAAATTCATCAGACTAGGTGTTTTTGTTTTTTTTGTTATCTTAGGAGAAAGATTCATCAGACTAAGACTTCAATCCTAGGAGAAAGATTCATCAGACTAGGTTTTCTTATCTTAGGAGAAAAATTCATCAGTCTAAGATTTTTAATGGGAGGAACATCCATCAGACTAGGACTTTTATCCTAGGAGGCAAAATGTGACGAGCAAATGGCAAAATTTTATGCACATGAGTAAGATAGAAAAAGGCAAAGATTTGAGAAACTTCCCTTTGTCGGCCATTCTCTTCTTTTCATTTTTTTTCATTCTTTTTTCCTTTTTTTTGTTCCTATTTCCTTGCACTACTTTGTTCCTATTTCAAACCAAGAAAATTTTGCCAGTTTTGAAAGTGGTGGTCGGTTTGTGGCCTTGAGTCTTGGGCAACTTGGCTTTGTGTCCATTCGCTTTTAGAAAACCGACTACATTGATAGTTGGCTGCACTGTTGGGAGACTCTGTTGTTGCTTTCAAGGGACCTTTCCTTTCTGTATCAGTCCTGAATGTTTTGCTCACAATGCCATTGGTGTTTTGTGGCTCAATCAGCCTTATCCCAACTGGAGATCTTTTCTTAAGTGACCTTTTCTGATATCTTGAATGACTTTCTGCTTTTGAGCAATTTGTCTGTCAGAGAGAATCACCAGTTATCTTTGCATGCGCCAAGTAGGCTGACAAGGGTCTTTTGGGGGGAAGCCTTTGCATGAATCCCCAAGGCATGTTGACTGTAACAATTGAGTGTGCTGGCCAAATTTACTTTGTTCAACTGAAAAGCTGGTAGCAGATTTTGAAATCTTTTCTTACTTGTTTTGGTAAGGACTGACTCAGATTGAAGGACACAATGATGCAAAGAAACAATATTAAAAAGAAATGCCCCTGTCGGGAAGGATAGAAGGAAGGTTTTTTTTCTTTTTTTTTTTCAATAACTAGCCTTAATGATCATGACATGCATTTTGGACTTAACGGCCGACCTATCAAACGAATCCAATCCTCCCTTTTACCATTCTTATGACCTTTGAAGTCGGGCTTGTTTATGCCAAATCTTTGTATCAGCCTCACGACTCACTTTCGACTAGTGGTGCCCTGAGGAGTTTTCACCAGCACGTCTCTCTCATTTATTTATCTCTACTCACCGTCGCCTTACAGTGCACGTGAAGGTTTTCACTAGTAAGACTCTCTCATTTTCTTTCTTTTTTTCTTTTTCTTTTACCTTCTTGTGTGAGCAACCTGACAGTGTTCTATGTCGCGTGACAACCGTTTCTCATTGCATACTTCTTTTGGCATTCTTGAAGGCGCATCGGGAGGTCTTTATTTGGAAGGTTTTTGGATAGGGTTGAAAAGAAGGGTCGGCATGAAGGCTCAAAGTAGACTCAAAATGAGGGGTTGTAGACTTACAACTCTTGGAATCGACTCTTTCAAAAAAATGAAATAAAATCTTTGCCCTAGTTTCAGATACTGGGGATTTTTTTTTATTTTTTTTATTTGGTTAGACCGAACCGTGTAAGGCTGCCTACGTATCCTTTTTAAAGGAATCGGGTCAAACGTAGTTTAAACATCTGACCTAACTAATTTTTTTTCATCTTTCTTTCTTTCTTCTTTTTTCTTTTCTCTTTTTTTTTTTCTTTTTTTTTCAAAACAAATTTCCCAGCTTCTATTTTCTGTGGGCATGGACATTTGACTGTTCGTTTCTTTCTTTCTTTTTTCATTTGAACTTTCTAAGAGTTGCCCCAGTTTTTACTCATGGGGCATGGACTTTTTTTTTCATTTTCATTTTTATATTTCATTTTTTTTTACTTTTGTCTAAGCTTGATTCCAAAAGAGGCTGGTCAAAGAAAGTAACACAGGCTCAAAAGGGGGTAACAAAGGGTATAAAATGTTTGCGTAGCAGATAAAGGGCCTCCCATCCTTGAGAACTGCCAAAACATAGTATCCTTTTGCGATCACAGCATTGATGAACATGCCTATCTTCTTGGTGTATCGTGGTCGAAAGACACCTTTCATCCATTAACAACAAACTTCCAACAAACTTCAATTGATTCTTCTTCAAAAATGTCTTTTTCTCAATTATCCAATTCAAGATTAAATCAATTTTCTAAGATCTGGCTAAAAATTCCGCATGCATGTCATGTCACTAGAACTAGCGGCGAAAGAACTAAGCATGGAATGACATAAAAGGACAAACTGTATTTCATTGAGTAAAGGATGGAAGGGTTTAAAAATAAGACAAACAACCTAGAATCCGAGTTACAACCCTAAAATAACCCGAATAATGAAAATAGCAACAGAACAAACAGACAAGACACACACAGACAAAATGGAGGGATAGAAGGGTTTGACTCAGTAAAACAAATAAAATCTGGATCACAACCCTGAAATAACCCAGATAATAGAAAAAACATCAAAACAAGCTACCAAGATTCCTTCCTAGAGAGGAGGGAATGACTTTTCAATTGCTAAAGCTTGACATTTAGCCACCAATTTGCTCATCAGAATCACCAGGGCCTTCTCCATTTTCAATATCATTAACGTCATTCAGCAGTTCCCGAGAGGATTCTCATACTCCATGCCACCACGTATCATCCCCACAAAGTGTGCATCATCATGTGTAGGTAAAGGATTCTGCGTGATATTCTGGGTGTCACTATCTTGGATCACAATCAGTTTTTCCTGGATCATCCTTTCTATTTTTCTTTTCAAATCCCGACAACTTTCAACATTGTGCCCCTGGGTATTCACACCTTTTAGAAGGGTCAAAGCTTCTTGCACGTGGGTCCACATGATTTGGAGGAATGGGTGCAATCATGCCATAATGCTTTAACTTCTCAAATAAGCTTGCATAGGACTATCCTATTGGTGTAAAATTATCTTTCAACCTTTGTTCCCCTCTATACCCATGGCTTGGATATGGGTTATAGGGCACTTAAAAATTTTGTGGAGGCTAGTGGAGATTTTGCGGTGTTGGTGCTCGCCTTCTGGGGTGTTTTGGTGGCTGGACAACATACTAAGGTGGAGCAACAGAGTATTGTGAGTTCTGAGGTGGATAGTAGTGCTCGGGGGAATCATCAAAAAACAGACGAGGCTGGTCATACCTTCGAGATGTTCTCCTAGGACCTCTTCTCGACCTTGATGTCATCATGATTTCTTCATCCATCTCATTCGTGCCACTAAAATTAACAGATTTAATTTGGACAGCCTGAGTTGCAGCTTTGAGAGCTGCTTGACTTATAATTTTGCCTGTCTTAAGGCCATTCTCTACCATTTCTCCCATTTTGATTGCTTCCGAGAAGGATTTGCCAACTGCGGACATCATGTTTTGAAAGTAATCTGGCTCATGCGCCTAAAGGAAGACAGTGATTAGCTCGTGGTCATCCATGGGTGGCTTCACTCTAGCCGCTTGCTCTCTCCATTTAATGGCATATTCCCTGAAACTTTCAGTTGGTTTCTTCTTCAGGTTTAAAAGGGAATTGCGGTCTGGAGCGGTGTCAATGTTGTATTGGAACTGTTTGACAAAGGCCTGAGCCATGTCATCCCAAACATGCCAGTGAGAGGTATTTTGATCCATAAACCATTCTAAGGCTGCTCCCGTAAGGCTTTCCCCAAAATACGCCATCAGTAATTTTTCCTTTCCTCCTGCACCTCTTAGTTGATTGCAATACCCTTTCAGGTGGGCTATGGGGTCTCCATGTCCATCAGAATTTTCAAATTTGGGCATCTTGAAACCAGGTGGCAAGTGGACATCGGGGAACATACATAGAGCCTTGAAAGCAGTACTCTTCTGACCTGCCAACCCTTGCATGTTTTTCAACTGTTGTTCTAAGCTTTTCACTCTTTGGGTCATTTCTTCTGTGCCATCTTTCGGGCAGGCTTCTCAATGTTTGCAGGATGATCAAACAAGTACGAGTGGTACTCAGGAGAGTGGTACTGCTCTTGCTGGGTAGCAAATTGCGACTCATGATTTTTCCTCTGCACCACCGTCGGCTGTGGGATGGTGAAGACGGGCATAATAGTAGTGGTTGTCTGATTGGTTGACAATGGCAACTTTGAGAGCAGGAAACAAAAGTTCCAGCTGTAGTCGTACAATTGGGATAAGGACTGAACTCGGGTGGATAGCATTGATTAGACAATGAGACCGGAATGGCAGTAGTCGAGATGGGTGTGAACTCTGGAAAACCATGAGAAGGAAAGGGCGGTCCTTTGCCATTGGCCCATGCTTGACACATTTCAGTCATTTTCTGTTTCAGTATTCTATTTTCCTCAACCATAGTAGACTCTTGTTGAACCCTCTGACCCTGAGTCTCATGACTGCTTGCAACAGCTTCGATGTCAGTTGTCATTTTTTCCTTTGGATTTTGTGTTGTTAGCTTACCACAAACCGACCGCCTCAATGTTCTTCACAATAAAAAACAAAAACATGTTAGAATGGACTCAGTCGGTTCTTATTATTATCATTCTTCCTCTCTTTTTTTACCTTCTTTTCTTCTTTTTTTTAAAATCATTTGATCGAACCTGATGTGGGTTGCCTACGTATCATGTGGGACCATGAATCAGATCTTGTGTAGTTCGAGAAGACTAGGAATAAAGGAAATAAACTAAATCTTTTCTTCTTTTTTTGGGGGATTTTGAATTTCTTTTTTTTTCTTGTCTTTTTTAATTTTCGAAAGAAAGACTTATAAAGAAGAAAGAAAATATTTTTTGACTTTGATTTTTTTTTTTGGAATTTCGAAAGAAAAACTTCTAAAGAAGAAAGAAAATATCTTTTGATTTGTGTACTTTTATGTTAAGATAATGAAAGAAAGACTTCTAAAGAAAATATTTTTGAATCTTGAATTTTCATTTCAATCTTCGAAAGAAAAACTTCTAAAGAAGAATGAAAATATTTTTTGGATTTTTAGAAGTAATTAAAAGAAAATATTTTTGGATTTTTTTTTAAAATTAGGGTCTCAAAGAAAGACTTTTCTAAAGAAGGAAGTAAAGGAAAATAATTTTGGATTTTTTGAAAATTGGGGTCTCAAAGAAAGACTGTTCTAAATAAGGAAGTAAAGGAAAATATTTTTTGATTTTTTTTTTTGAAAGTTGTGGGCTGGAACCGATGAGATTTGCCTACGTATCTAACATCCGGTGAGAATCAAACCCGCGTAGTTCAGCCAATTTTGACGCAACAGGAAAATATGACTTATTTTGAAATGACTTTTTCTTTTTCTACTTTTCTCTTCTTCTTCTTTTTTCCAGAATTTCGGCAGAGTTTCGTGATTTTTTGAATACCTGTATTTTCAGAATCGGGTGTTTTTCTATCCTACCTCACTCCTCTTTTTTTTCTTTTTCTTTTCTTTTTGATTTTCTTTCCCTATTCTAGAAGCCAATAAACATGCAAGCCGATACAAATAAATGTACAAGTGTTGATACCCAATTTTTTTCAGTATATTTTTTATATGCGAAATATCTTTAAAATAGCATATATACGCATATATAAGTATATCCAAGCATTTTTACTATTTTTTCCATAATTTTAAGGTTTTTAAAATGATTTATTTCCCTTTTTCATCTATAAAAACCAGATGATTATTTCCATAATTATTATTTTTGGTAGTTTATTTATTGGAATTTTATATTTACGCGAAAATGTAGCTAACATAATTTTTGTATATTTTATAAATTTATTTGGTATTCTTAAAGCTAAATTGCATATAATTGCAATATTAGCCTATTTTAAGATTTAATTGCATTTTATACTTACAAAATTGAGTCCGGTATTTTTAATCTAATATTTATATATTATTAATTAATTTAGTATCTTTAATTTGTTTTCAGAAAATATTTTACTATTTTTTATAAAAGAAATAAGGGAAAATGGCTATTTAAATGCTAGCCTGTTTTTATTTTAATTTTGGCCAGATTTGGCACCCCTAATCCAACCCAATTTTAATTTCAATTACCCAGCCCAACTCCTAAAATTACCCGACCCACGACCCTTCTACATAACCCGCCCGGATCCCCCGTTTAATCCAGGTCGTTGATCAAAATGATCAATGGCCACGTTTTAATCTTTCCTTTTTAATTTACCCTTACCCCCCAAAACCCTAATCACTTTCACCTACCAGCCGCCTCTGAACCCTCCAGTCTCTCAAACTCTCTCGAATCTTCTCAAACCCTAGCCACCATCTCTGCCCTGAAAGCCACCGGAATCCATGGCTTCCAAGGTTATGGAGGCCCTATACCCACCTCCTATTGCTCCTACATGCCTGGTCCTTGAAGATTCAAGGCCTGACCACGACGAAGTTTGGTCCAGGCTTCGTTCGATTCGAGTTCCATGGTCATCTCCGGCCTTGCTCCGGCGCATCATGGTCGCTCGAGCATTACTTTGACCTCTCCGACTTAGATCAGTGACCTTTCAAAGCCTTTCTCATTTCTAGGGTTCTTCTGAAACCCTAACCCTTTTTCTCCGATTCCTTTAGATCCGTTGTGTATCTATGCTTTCCCTAAGTTTTCAAACGATTTCTCTGGTTTGTTCTTGCAAAAAAATAACTTTCAAAACCATTTCTTTTCCGATCTAGGGTTTTCTGAAAAGTTTTAAATGTTTCTCTTTTCTTTTGTGTGTAGTTGCCTCTACTATGTTCTTATATTTTCTCCTACCATGTTCTTACATGCTTCTTCTGCTGTATTTTTCTATACTGTATTTTCGTATGCTTTCTCCACTGTATCTTCTCTACTGTGTTCTGATATGTTTCTCCTACTATATTTCCATACTATGTTCTTAAGTTTCCTTATTAAACTTCTCAGCATGTTCCTGCTACCTGATCTTATCATTTTTTCCATTTTTTTTGTTTCGTGTTAGTTTCTTCTACTCTATTTTTCTTTGAGCTCTTCTACTATGCTCTGCATGTTGCCTTTCTATCATGATTCTCAGTTTCAGTTGCTGAGAGGAACATGGTAGAGGTTTCAGTTCTTTCTGAGACCTCTGAACCCATTTCGAGTCTCTGAAATGAGTTTCAAAATACTTGTTTTTCACATGATTCCAGCTTTTGCTAAACTCTTCTGAGAACTGTACATCGGATCCTTTGTATGCTGCTAAACGATACTTCTCATCTACTTTTGCTGACCTATGTGACAACTACGCTTCTGTGGTCTATTTTCTACTGGTTTTTACAATAACACAACATCTTCTTTCATGCTTGACATGTCTATATGCTCTTTATATGCAATGAATTTCCCTCTAAAATGGTTTTCAAATTTGTGATTAGTTCAGACTTCCTTTTGAGTATGTCCGATTGATTTTCTTTCCTTGTTTGCTGATTCTCTCTGTGACTCGACCCAAGTTAAAACCCTTCTCAGCTTTTGCGACTTGGTTCATTCATGGGTCAGTAATTACAAGATCCTTGATTTTTTGATTTACTGGTTGTTAACTGATTTTCCTACCTTATTTGTACAACCGTGTACTTCAAAAACCCTGTCCTTAAATAACATTTTATGTATTTTCCCATAATTACATGCTTTGCACAAAGGCTTATTCAATTTCTTTCCTTAAATTGTTTTACCCGTTTGAATACAAATCCCTTAATTAAAGGGAAGTCTTGTGTAATTGATGCTTAATTGACAATTAGTTCGTTAACTATTTTTTTACCTTATTTCTGCCTGGTTTTCAACACTATAAATGCACGACTCTTTAACACACAACAGACACGATTTACAATCCTTCACTTCACAATTCACAACCTCTTATGAACTCATAATTACTCATAATAGTATTCTCTCTTTGCATGCACTGTGGCCTGTTCACAAGACCTATTGCTTTTTCTCTATTTGTTTCTTTGAAACTGGTATGTCCTAATTTAAGCTTCATCATCATCACAATGTGTTTATTTACAGCTTTTGTATCCGTGTCTATTTTACTGTTGCTGCAGAGTTAAATATTTAAACTAGCATGTTGATTCCTTTCTGTTTGTTTGTAATGAATCCCTACCCCCTATTACCCCTATGTGTTTTGAGTTATGACTTGAGGCATGGCAATGTAAGTTGTTGTCCATGAATTAAGTTTGATCCATGGTGATCTTAACCTCTAAACAATATGTGTTAATAGGCCTAAGGGTGTGCCAGCATCTCCCATTGCTGGGTATGCCCATCAGCCTGCTTTTGCCTATTGCAACTCCCCATTCCCTATACCCTTATGTTACTGATTTAAGTTGTTTCCCTTTTCCCTTTCCCCTTTCAGAATTCCACTTCTGCACTTGCACTCTCTCTTAGTCCCTAAGTTCTGCCCCCCTCTTGTGAGCCTTACCTTGGGACCTTGAGTTCCCTCTGAACTTGGACACCTGAGGGCTGGCCCTTCCACACTGCACTATGTCTTAATGTGGTAATGCATTTGGGTGTGAGCACTGCCTGGAGTTCTTTTGAGGCTCTTAGGGAACTTTGACACATCCAAATGGGAGAAAGGCTTTGAAATGTGACCTCTTGGAGTTGGTTTACTTCATACTTCAGACAGGAAGCCTGAATCAGGCTCTCCTTGGTTGTCTTTTTTGTTTCTGATGTATTTTCTTTACTTTACTTCTTTTTTTCTGGGCTGTAATAACTTTGTAATAAAACTCTCGGGGATGGCTAGTGAAAAAGATAAGGGTAACTATGTATGCAAAGGGATAGATACCATGTCTATAGGAGTTTCTGAATTTCTGCATTCTCTCATATATAGATACCATGCCTTTAGGAATCCTGCATTCTCTCATATATAGATACCATGTCTATAGGGATCCTGCATTCTCTCATATAGATGCCATGTCTACAATTATTCGAAATCAGAATTCTGCATATGCATATAGAAAATATGCCTATAGGTCTTTCTGAATCTTGCATATCCACTTTCATTAGGCAAACATGTTTATAGGTCCTAAATAATCAATTGCAATAATACAACACCTAGATATCATGTTTGTAGGATTTCTGCGTTTCTCTGTCTGTAAAAGTGTTCTAAAGTCAACAAACGCATAGAAAGCATGCCTATAGGAGCTTTAACCAAATCTGAATCGCCTCACTCGCTTATAAGTCTAAAACCAGTAATAATGCCTTGCCAGTTGCAGAACTTATGATCTTTTGCTAAAACTCGCCTTTCATTAATAACTGACAACTTTTTCTTAAATCAGTATGTATTCAGTTTAATTCATTGTTTCTGAAATCAGTAGATATCATGCCTATGGGATCGTTGTCCAACACCTAGGCAAACCATAGGGTAAATTTTATAAACCAAATTAGATTTTATTAGCTACAACCAGCAGGCAGGCCTAATTCGGGCTTCTTATCTGAACTATGTAATAAATCAGTCTGCCTCAACCTTTTAAGTTTTAATTAGACCTTAAAGAGTATGTGTAAGTCATGCTAACTACTTGCTTTTCTCTGTTTAAAGGAGGTGTATTTGAGCCTTTGTTTGTTTATATGCTTTTCCCCAAATTTGCTATATGTGATTTTGTCTGTCCCCATAGTATTTTACCTTTTTGAAACCACAAATAAGCCAATATCTCCTCCCTTTAGGATTAGTAGTCCCAAGTACCTCCGGGGCTGATAGGATTGGGGCGGGTAATAGCATGCAATAGGTAAACGAGACTATTCCGCGCTTTAATACCTTAACGGGGTGGGAAAGGGTAGATATGGATATGATGACCATGCGATAACATCACGTGTAGCCCCTCATTGAGGAGTGATTGCCGGATGTTGTGTGGGGTGATCCATATTATTAATAAACCTAGGACCCCCTTTCCCTTTGTTCTTTGTTTCTTTTAAATCTTTTAAAACCATTTCTTCCAAGAAAATCAACTCTCTTTAGTTCTTTCCGACTTTGTTTATTTGTGACCATTACATGAAAATCCCCTCTTATTTGAAACTGTTACTTGCCTATGTGTTATTTGCACTTAAGTCACAATAATAGTTTGGCCGGGAACCACACTAGTGGATCCTGAGGGGTGCCTAACACCTTCCCCTTGGGAAAATTTCAAGCCCTTACCCAATCTCTGGTTACTTGACTCAAACCCTTCTTAGTGTCCTAATGCACTTAAATCATTAGGTGGCGACTCTTCAATCCAAAATCCAATTCCCAAAAGGGAATGAGTTGTCTTCCCAAATGTCATAAACCCGATTTCGCGAGAAAAAGGGGGTGCGACAGCATGGCGACTCTGCTCGGGATATTCTTTTAGGCTTTTACCATTTCAAGCTATTACTGTGACTTTACATTTCTTATATGCCTTTATTTGTTTAATCCCTTTAAGCATTTAATTCCTTCTCCTACTACAAAACTGACTTGTCTTTTGTTTCTTTCCCTTATTTCTTTTACTGCTTTCCTTTATTACTGTTTTAAATTATGAAGAATTGTTTTAATTATTGCTTTTATAACGTGCAAATACGTGACAACTTGTATTAATTATTGCATAAGCATGTTTTCAACATCATATTCCACTCGTGCCAAACAAAATACCATAGCAACGCTTATAATGAGTGGTTGTGCCCTTCCGATATTATCACCCCCTAAATCCGGCAAAGGCATATTTGCGGTAAAACCAGTCGATCAACGGTGTAGTCGACGGTTCCGCGCCTTTCCCTCTTAAGTTGTCCGCTCAAGGGTACCAGTCTAATACCCCATAGAAACCTTACTCTGTTTAATTGTGCATGCATCATGGCCAAACCTAGCCGAGTCAGTTATGTTGTCCGCACAATGACTCTTTAAGATAGCCTTGTCCAAAGTCCACTGGGTTTCCCTAAAACCCAAACGGACGTTATCACGTTCTATGCATTTATTTGGAGAACTAAAATGCTTTTATGCTAATTGTTGATATTAAATAGTCGAGTCTGGTGGGGGTAGGGTCTAACCCTTTTGTTTTGTAAAAAATGAGGCAGGAGGTCACCAGTTTCGATATGATTAGCACACCCCCACTCTTGCTAGACTGGTGGAGGAGTCATTCATCAAATGACCAAATCAATGAGTGGAAAGAGAGAGCCGCCAAAGCCAGCAAAAAGTTGAAATCTGGAATACAGTCTGCTGGAATTGGAAGGAAAAGTGAGGAAGAGAGTCACCGACTGCCAGAACTCTGAGGGAAACGAAGGAGAACACCTGGCAAAGGCATTTTTACTGGTGAACCTACGTGAGCTAGAGGATTTGATCAACGAGAGCATTGAACCTGGGGAAGGTCCTTCTGGGACCAAATAGATAGGAGTTTTTCTTCTTTTTATAAAATGTAATAAGGCCTATGGCCACTAGCGACATTTTTATTTCCTGTTATTTAGTGTCGTTTTGGGATTCGTCTACTTTTATCAATAAAATAAGGCATTTAGCATTCTAAGTTCTCCAAATCAACCTGTCGCTAGGCCTACCTCGGGCACAACGAGGTCCCAAAAATTAGGGCGCGCTTTATATTTCAGCACTACGTGTTTAAATATTGCAACATTTTTCTAATGAACCTCACTGACTTGTTACCTTTTGTTTTACTTTTTGTTTATTTCCCTCCCCAAAGGCTAGTTCGTGAACTCTGGCAACATCATCATATTTTACGAGATCCAGGGGCCCTCCACCTACTCCTTCTCCCAGTCCTGTCAGACACAAAAACAAAGGAAATATGGAAGATTCGAACAACTCAGGTGAACGGGTAGAGGTCACTCATGGTACTCTGGTCCCCAAGGAAAATGCATCCCAACTAGAACAAAAGCTGTTGAAGTTTCAGGAAGAACTTGCTCAAGTCCGGAATCTGGCAAATCTGTCGTTGTCCCTCACCACTCCAGAGGTTACTTTCCCAAATACTCAGAATCCTGTACCTCCGCAAAACATCCCAAAGCAACAAAAACATCTCGCTCCTCACCACCACTGCAATTCTTGCCATACCTCAAATAATACCTCACTGCTCATCCCAGAACTCCAGAACTCCACAAATGACCACTGCCACACCCAACATAATACCCCCCATCTACGTGGAGACTGTGCACACTCCACCCAGCCCATCTCAAGCACACCCGAGTCCGACCCTAAGGACGTGCTCATCAGAAATCTGGCCAAAGAGCTTAAAAAGTTGACTAGCAGAATTCAAGGCGTTGAAGGTAGTAAGGGAATTGAGGGGCTAAACTATGAAGATCTTTGCATACAGCCCAATGTCGAACTGCCCGAGGGGTACAAACCTCCCAAGTTTGAGATGTTTGATGGTACATGGGATCCAAGGGTCCACTTGAGGACATATTGTGACAAATTAGTTGGAGTAGGAAAAGACAAGAAAATCCGCATGAAGCTTTTCATGAGGAGCTTGAAGGGAGATGCCTTATCTTGGTACATTAGCCAGGATCCGAAGAAGTGGTCAAGCTGGGTAAGCATGGCGTTTGATTTTATGGACAGATTCAGGTTCAACGCAGAGAATGCACCGGATGTGTTCTATATTCAATACTTGAAGAAGAAACCCACAGAGACCTTCCGTGAGTATGCTACTCAATGGAGATCAGAAGCTGCTAAGGTTAGGCCTGCTTTGAAAGAAGAGCAAATGAACAAATTCTTCGTTCGGGCCCAAGACCCACAGTATTATGAGAGGCTGATGCTGATCGAGAATCACAAATTTTCTGACATCATCAAGCTAGGAGAAAAGATTGAGGAAGGCATAAAGAGTGGTATGGTTACAAACTTTGAAGCCTTGCAAGCTACCAATAAGGCTTTACAGTCTGGTGGTACGTCTAAGAAAAGGGACGTAAGTGCTGTAATTGTTGCACAGAGGACCAAATCTCCTATCAAATACCAAACATACCCAATACCTCCAATCACATATTAGCCTACTCCAAATTACCAAGCACCCTCACCCTCTTACCATACTCCACCACCCACTTATCAGTCATCTCCACCTCCCGCATATCAGCCCACTTCACCCAAATACTCCCAACCAGCACATGTTTACCAAGCCTACAACACCCAACCACCCCACTATGAATCACCTCCCCCACATCAAAACTTCCCTAGACCTCGACCAAATTTTGACTGCAGAGCTCCCAAACATTATACCGCCATTGCTGAACCAATTGACCAGCTGTACGAAAGGCTCAAAGCTGCTGGTTATGTCACCCCTATCCCTGCTATAACACCTGAAAACCCTTCTCAGTGGGTCAATCCAAATAAATCCTGTGCATACAATTCCGGCATGAAAGAACATACCATTGATGAATGCCGCTCTCTCAAGGATAAGATCCAGACTTTGATTGATAACAAGATCATTGTAGCAAAGGAACCTGCTCCGAATGTCCGCAATAACCCTCTGCCAGACCACAAGGGCGGAGGTGTTCACATGATTGAGATAGAGGACGATTGGGACCCAAGGGATCAATCGGTTTAATCACAGAAGGCGACGATCCAAAGAAGCCAGTAGTCACCCTTAATCCGATTGTGGTCTAGATTCAGCCTTCTGGGGACGCCGAGGTAAACATGTCCATGCCACTCGAGTTTGAAGCACCATCCTCTGCAAAGACGCCAGCGCCGATTGAAGTTGAGTTTATGTCGCCAGCAAACGCACCTACACCCTTTGAGGTTGCAGTTTTACCGCCTAAGGGGCCTGCTCCGTTCGGAGTAAAGATAGTCACGCCAATTCTAGTGGCAATGTCGGCAGTAACACCACTCCACACTAATGCCATACCTTGGGACTACACAGCCGAGGCCAGAAGAAAGGGGAAGGTCAAGTTCGGGGAAGCCGTTGCGGCACAGGGTATGACAAGAACCGGCTTTATCCCGGAGCATTTGGCTAAGTCAAGCAAGCAGGCCTCTAGTCGGCCAACCATCACTGAAACCGGGCCTGACGATCTCTGGAGAAAGATGCAAGCCAAAGAATATTCAGTCATTGATTAGCTGAACAAAACACCGGCACAGATTTCTATTCTTGCTTTGCTACAAAGTTCCGATGCACACAAGAATGCCTTGCTAAGAGTGCTGAGTGAGGCGTATGTACCAAGTAACATCACCGGCGGAGAGATGGCAAATATGGTAGGCCAGGTATTGGAAAGTCACAAGATCACTTTTCACGAAGATGAGCTGCCGCCAAAGGGGTTGAGTCACAACAAGGCATTGTACATCACCGTGCAGTGTGAAGATTATTTTATCACCAGGATCCTGGTCGATTGAGGGTCCAGTCTCAACATTTGTCCGTTGGTAACACTCAGGACATTGGGAAAAGGGTTGCATGAAATCAAGGACGGGGCCATCAACGTCAAAGCTTTCGACGGTTCCCAAAGGTCCACCATTGGGGAAATTAGCTTGTGTTTGCAAATGGGGCCTACTTGGTTCGATGTTGACTTTCAAGTGATAGACGTTTCGGCATCTTACAATTTGTTCTTGGGACGATCGTGGATTCATGCTGCTGGGGCTGTAGCATCAACACTACATCAAGTAGTGAAGTTTGAATGGAACCACCAAGAGGTGATCATTCACGGCGACGGTAGCAATCCCATATACAGTCGCCAGACTATCCCAGCAATAGGAGGCAGAAGAAGGATAGGCGGGGAAACTTACCACCACATCGAGCGAGTCAACGCTGTTGATAAGGATAAGTGGTGGGACAACAAAATTGAAAGCATACTAAACTGGAGTGGATATGAACCTGGCAAGGGACTTGGCAAGAATCTCCAAGGAATCGCTAAGCCCATCAAGCTCAAGAAACATGGAACCACCTTCGGATTGGGGTATGAGTATACCTGGAAAGAATTCAATACTGGTCGCCACCATGGTGCGGTCCTTACTACCCATTGGAGCAACCAATACCCCGCTTGGAGCAGACTTTCCAACCGACCGAAGTTATCTATGGGTCAGAAGAAGAGGAAGCACTAGCAGCAGTGAGGAATTTGTTCTTGGAAGACGATGACATGGATTGTTGTGTCGTTTTCAAGGAGGATGGGGAGGAAGGCCCTTCCATACAGGCTGTAAGCAAAGGAGCATGCCTCAATAACTGGACTATCAGAATCACCAGAGCCCGGCGAGCCTCGGGGTAGCAAGGCTGAACAAGCATCATGCACTATTTTTATTTTTACTATTTGACTTTCCTTTCGCATTTTATTTTTGCAAGAAAGAGCTCCAATGTTCAAAAATAGTTATGGAATTTATCAAAGCATTTTGGTTTTCTTATAAATCTTACTCTTATTGTTTTCTCTCATTACTTTACTTATACAGCATTACTGTTACTTATCTTGATGAACCAATGACTGTGACATGCAACGAGACAATGCAACAAACGGACATAGATTCAGAGGAAGATGATATACCGGAAGAGATCATTAAAGAAGTTGAGAATTTTGAGAACAGACCTAAGTCCAACCTGGACGAGACTGAGATTTTTAACCTGGGAGATGCAGAAAACGTCAAAGAAACACGAAACAGCGTTACTTATCACCGTCAGAAAAGGAAGAGTACACAGAATTTCTAAGAGAGTATGAGGACATATTGCCTGGTCATATGATGACATGACTGGTCTGAGTACTATTGTGGCACACAAACTGCCAGTTGATCCGACATGTCCGCCGGTAAAACAGAAGCTCAGAAAGTTCAAGCCAGATATGAGTCTGAAAATCAAGGAAGAAGTCACCATGTAGGTCAAGGCCAAAGTCCTTAGGGTAGTGGATGGTTAGCTAACATTGTGCCAGTGCCAAAGAAGGACGGAAAGGTTAGAGTTTGTGTCGACTACCGGGATCTCAACCGGGCCAGTCCGAAAGATGATTTCCCTTTGCCAAACATACACATCCTGATCGACAACTGCGCCAAGCATGAGCTGCAGTCATTTGTGGATTGTTTCCCTGGTTATCATCAGATCTGGATGGACGAGCAAGATGCTGAGAAAACGGCTTTCATTTCGCCGTGGGGAATGTACTGCTACAAGATGATGTTGTTTGGGCTAAAGAATGCAGGGGCCACCTACATGAGGGCCATGACTATCATTTTTCATGATATGATACACAAGGAGATCGAGGTTTACGTAGACGACGTCATCATTAAGTCAAAGAAGGCCACTGATCGCATGGAAGATTTGAGAAAATTCTTCAATAGACTGAGAAGGTACAACCTGAAACTGAATCCTGCAAAATGCGCATTCGGGGTTCCTACCAGAAAACTACTTGGGTTCATTGTAAGTCGCCGAGGAATAGAACTGGATCCATCAAAGGTCAAAGCTATTCAAGAGTTGCCACCGCCAAAGAACAAGAAGGACGTAATGAGTTTCTTTGGAAGACTTAACTACATCAGCCGGTTCATAGCTCAATCCACAGTTATCTGTGAGCCAATCTTCAAGATATTGAAAAAGGATGCCGCCACCAAATGGACCGATGACTGCCAAAAGGCCTTCGATAGAATCAAGGAGTACTTGTCAACACCACCAATTTTGGTCCCGCCCGAACCAGGTAGACCTCTATTACTCTACCTCGCAGTATTGGATGGAGCATTCGGTTGTGTTCTGGGGAACCATGACGAAACGGGGAGGAAGGAGCAGGCCATCTATTATCTCAGTAAGAAGTTCACCCCGTACAAAGCCCGATATTCTCTGTTAGAGCGCACCTGTTGTGCTTTAACTTGGGTAGCTCAGAAGTTGAGGCACTATTCTATGCCTATACCACATAACTCATATAAAGGATGGATCCTATGAAGTACATCTTTCAGAAGCCCATGCCTACCGGCAAGCTAGTCAAGTGGCAAATCCTGTTGAGTGAATTTGACATTGTCTACGTAACTCAGAAGGCAGTCAAGGGACAGGCACTAGCAGATCACCTGGCCGAAAACCCCGTGGATGGAGAATACGAACCCTTGAAAATGTATTTTCCTGACGAATAGGTATCACTCATAGGAGAAGATATTGCAGAATCCTATGACAGGTGGAGAATGTTTTTCGATGGAGCAGCAAATTTCAAAGGAGTCGGCATAGGAGCAGTCCTAGTATCAGATACCGGTCAGCATTATCCGGTGTTTACAAAACTCAGGTTCGCATGCACCAACAATATGGCCGAGTACGAAGCCTGCATCTTAGGGCTCAAGATGGCTATTGACATGAACATTCAAGAGTTGCTAGTAATTGGGGATTCAGATCTACTCATACACCAGGTCCGAGAAGAATGGGCAACCAAGAACTCCAAGATACTCCCTTATCTGCATCATGTACAGGAGTTGAGGAAGAGGTTCACAAAGTCAGAATTCCGAAATGTTCCCAGAATCCAGAATGAGTTCGTCGATGCGTTGGCTACCCTATCATCCATGATACAACATCAGGACAAAAACTTCATTGATTCCATTCCAGTAAAGATCCATGATCAGCCAGCTTACTGTGCTCATGTCGAGGAAGAAGCAGACGGAAAACCTTGGTTTCATGATATCAAGGAGTACTTGGCAAAAGGAGAATACCCAGAACTTGCAAACGCTACTCAGAAGCGCACACTTCGAAGGTTGTCCAACAATTTCTTTCACAGCGGAGGAATCCTATATAGGAGGACTCCTAATTTGGGACTATTAAGGTGTGTCGACACAAAAGAAGCATCCAGGTTGTTAGAGGAAATTCATGCCGGGACCTGCGGTCCACATATGAACGGCTTTGTTTTGGCAAAGAAAATACTCCGAGCTAGTTACTTCTGGATGACTATGGAGACGGATTGCATCCAATATGTCAGGAAATGCCACCGGTGCCAGACACATGCAGACATGATCAAGGTACCCCCAAACAAGCTTAATGCAACAAGCTCACCATGGTCGTTCGCCGCCTGGGGAATGGATGTTATTGGACCAATCAAACCTTCCGCATCAAACGGGCACAGGTTCATCCTAGTAGCAATTGATTATTTTACCAAATGGGTCGAAGCAGCATCTTACAGAGCAGTGACCAAGAAAGTCATGGCAGACTTTGTCCGCGACTGCATCATTTGTCGATTCGGGATCCCAGAATCAATCGTCACTGATAATGGCTCCAACCTCAATAGTGACTTGATGAGAGCTATATGTGAAACTTTCAAAATCAGACACAAGAATTCTACGGCCTACAGACCATAGATGAACGGAGCCGTAGAGGCCGCCAACAAGAACATCAAGAAGATACTAAGGAAAATGATAGAGAAGCATAAGCAGTGGCACGAGAAGCTACCATTTGCTTTATTGGGGTACCGCACCACAGTTCGCACATAAACCGGGGCAAGTCCCTACATGCTGGTTTATGGTACAGAAGCAGTCATTCCCGCAAAGGTAGAAATCCCTTCCTTATGGATCATACAGGAAGCTGAGCTCGACGATGCAGAATAGGTGAAGAGTCGCTACGAGCAGTTAGCCCTCATAGATGGAAAGAGGATGAATGCAGTTTGCCATGGTCAACTTTATCAGAACAGAATGTCCAGAGCCTTCAACAAAAGAGTCAAGCCGAGACAGTTCACGCCGGGGCAGCTGGTGTTAAAGAAAATTTTTTCCCGCATCAAGATGAAGCCAAAGGGAAATTCTCTCCTAACTGGCAAGGCCCATACATGGTTTTCGAGTTCTAACAGGGGGAGCCCTCATACTTGCAGAAATGGATGGAGAAGTTTGCCAAAACCAATCAATTCAGATGCAGTCAAGCGCTACTATGTGTAATCTTATGCTTTCCTATATAATGTAATTTGAACTACGTCTGACCTGATTCCCGTTTAAGAGGGGATATGTAGGCAGCCTTATGGGTTCAGTCACAATTCAATAAAATTTTCATTTCCCCCGCAATTGGAAACTGGGGCAGAATTTGCAGGAGGACCCTCGAAATTCCGAAGTAATTTCAGCCGATTATCGCAACCAGCCGCCAAAAGTATCAACCCAATAAACTGGGGCAGAATTTTGAGGATGACCCTCAAAATTCCGTAGCAGGAGAGGTTGCAATGTCTTGAACCACGTCACAGTCGTCGGTTCATCTAAAAGCTATTTCTTAAATATATACTTATGTCATATTTTTTACAAACTCATGCATGTTTATTATCGAAATCGCTTTGTTCAGCAACGCTACCCCAATGATACACACTGTATCACTAGATCAAAGCCGAACAGGTCGAGCAAGGCCAGCAAGAATACGAACTAACCTCCCCTCTACGAAACTCACGATTTTTCTTAGGATGCAGGCATTTGGATTACAAAAGCATATGACATACTACACAGCCACAAGATAAACATCGACTCATGAATTCAACTCTCAGGATTGTTGCACTTACCGACTAGTCAGCCCAGCACGCTAGTAATATCCTATATATCACAGTATCCCCAGAGATCCCGACATCGAAACTTGCTATCAGCTAAGAAACTCTTTTACCATCTGCCACTTTACTCTGCATTGTATAAGGCTAATATTCTGCCTTCCAAGACTAAGCACTGTCTCCGTCTGCATTTTGCATTGCATAAGGCTACCATTCTGCCTTCCGAGACTAAGCACTGTCTCTATCTGCATTTTGCATTGCATAAGACTACCATTCTGCCTTCCGAGACTAAGCACTGTCTCCATCTACATTTTGCATTGCATAAGGCTACTATTCTGCCTTCCGAAACTAAGCACTGTCTCCATCTGCATTTTGCATTGCATAAGGCTACCATTCTGCCTTCCGAGACTAAGCACAGTCTCCATCTGTTTGCACGGCTGAAAGATCGCCACTTCATTTACATTTGCATGGCTGAAAGATCGCCACTTTATTTACATCTGCATGGCTGAAAGATCGCCACTTTACTTACATCTGCATGGCTGAAAGATCACCACCTATTGCATTTCATGGGCTGAAAGATCGCCACCTACTGCATCTCATGGGCTGAAAGATCGCCAAATTGTCCAAAGGCGTCATTGTTCAGAGGCACCATTTTCATAGCCCGAGAACACCATGCCATAGCCTGAGGATCCCTTTAATCTTTTGCATATCATTATTCAAAGGCATCACGGTTCGGAGGCATCATTCTCATAGCCCGAGAGCATCATTTCATAGCCTGCGAATCCTTTATTATACTCTTCATGGCTCAGGACATCATGGTCTAAAGACGTCATCCTAACCGTCCAACGACAACATTCATCGTCCAACGGGAACTTGCATCACGTTTAAAATTTATGTACGATATGAGTTTGTATTGTTTATTTGCAGGTAAACCGGCCGTCTCAGCAGGAACGATTCCGCCCCAGTTCCCGCAGCCCTACTAAACCTTAACCATTCATCCCAGCCTGAATATTGCGTCCGTTCTTGAGGAGTCTCCATCGGAATACTCCTCCAACGGATCCTGAACTACATACGGCCTGATTCCTGTAAAACCAGGGATATGTAGGTAGCTCAGAAGCCGGAGCACGGCCAGATTTTCTTCAATATATTTCGTTCGGTCAAAATTGGTCATCATGTCTTTACCCGACAACTCTTTCATCCTTCCCGGGTAAAGAGGGGCAGCTGTTGATACCCAATTTTTTCCCTGTATATTTTTTTATATGCGAAATATCTTTAAAATAGCATATATACGCATATATAAGTATATCCAAGCATTTTTCCTATTTTTTCCATAATTTTAAGGTTTTTAAAATGATTTATTCCCTTTTTCATCTATAAAACAATATGATTATTTCCATAATTATTATTTTTGGTAGTTTATTTATTGGAATTTTATATTTACGCGAAAATGTAGCTAACATAAATTGTGTATATTTTATAAATTTATTTGGTATTTTTAAAGCTAAATTGCATATAATTGCAATATTAGCCTATTTTAAGATTTAATTGCATTTTATACTTACAAAATTGAGTCCGGTATTTTTAATCTAATATTTATATATTATTAATTAATTTAGTATCTTTAATTTGTTTCCAGAAAATATTGTACTATTTTTTATAAAATAAATAAGGGAAAATGGCTATTTAAATGCTAGCCTGTTTTTATTTTAATTTTGGCCAGATTTGGCACCCCTAATCCAACCCAATTTTAATTTCAATTACCCAGCCCAACTCCTAAAATTACCCGACCCACGACCCTTCTACATAACCCGCCCGGATCCCCCGTTTAATCCAGGTCGTTGATCAAAATGATCAATGGCCACGTTTTAATCTTTCCTTTTTAATTTACCCTTACCCCCCAAAACCCTAATCACTTTCACATACCAGCCGCCTCTGAACCCTCCAGTCTCTCAAACTCTCTCGAATCATCTCAAACCCTAGCCACCATCTCTGCCCTGAAAGCCACCGGAATCCATGGCTTCCAAGGTTATGGAGGCCCTATACCCACCTCATATTGCTCCTACATGCCTGGTCCTTGAAGATTCAAGGCCTGACCACGACGAAGTTTGGCCCAGGCTTCGTTCAATTAGAGTTCCACAGTCATCTCCGGCCTTGCTCCTGCGTGTCATGGTTGCTCGAGCCTGACTTTGACCTCTCCGACTTAGATCGGTGACCTTTCAAAGCCTTTCTCATTTCTAGGGTTCTTTTGAAACCCTAACCCTTCGAGATTTTTCTGATTCCTTCAGATCCGTTGTGTATCTATGCTTCCCCTAAGCTTATAAACGATTTTTCTGGCTTTTCGTCCAAAAAACTACTTTCAAAACTATTTCTTTTCCGATCTAGGGTTTTCTGAAAGTGTTTAAATGTTTCTCTGACTTTCTTATTCTTTTTGTGGGTATTTGCCTCTACTGTGTTCCTGTATTTTCCTATAATGTGTTCTTGTATGCTTTTTCTACTGTATTTTCGTCTAATGTGTTCTTGTGTGTTTCTTCTACTGTATTTCCATTATTATGATTCTTAAAGTGTTTCTTATTAAGTTCCACCTACTGAGCTCTATTTAAGTTTCTTCTAAAACTGCTTAGCATGCTTCTTCTACTATTCTTATCAGTTTTTCCATTATGTTTCGTATCAGTTTCTTCTACTCTATTTTCTTTGAACTCTTCTACTATGTTCTGCGTGTTACTTGCTATCATTGTTTTCTCATGAGTTGCTGCTGCTGAAAGAAACATGTTAGAGTTTCAGTTCTTCTCTGAGACTTCTGATCCTGTTTCAATTTAATTACTTGCCCTCTCATCTTTGCACTCGATTAATGGTGGAAACCCTAGAATTTGGGGGTTCTTCCAAGTTTGGCTATGTGATTTGCCTGAACTAGGGTTTTATTTCAAAACCCCCAACTCTTTCAGACCAACTTCGAGTCTCTGAACTGAGTTTGGACATCCTTGTTTTCATATGATTCTGACTTTTCGCTAAGCTCTTCTACACTGGATTTTTCTACTAATTTTTACAATGACATGGCAATCTTCTTTCATGCTAACATGTTCGTATGCTCCTTATAAATGATGAACTTCCCTCTAAAGTAGCTTTCAAATTTGTGATTAGTTCATACTTCCCTCTGAATATGGTCTGATTGATTTCTTTCCATTGTTTGCTGATTTTCTCTGTGACTCGACCTAAGTTAAAACCCTTCGCAGCTTTTGCGACTTGGTTCACTCATGGTTCAGTAATTACAAGATCCTTGATTTTTTTTGATTTACTGGTTGTTAATCGATTTTCTTACCTTATTTGTACAACCGTGTACTTCAAAACCAAATAACCTTTTATGTATTTGCCCCTAATTACATGCTGTGCACAAAGTGTTTATTCAATTTCTTTCCTTAAATTGTTTTACCCGTTTGAATCCGAATCCCTTAATTAAAGGGAAGTCTTGTGTAATTGATGCTTAATTGACAATCAGTTCCTTAACTATTTTCTTACCTTATTTCTGCCTGGTTTTTCAACACTATAAATGCACGACTGTTTAACACACAGCACACACGATTTACAATCCTTCACTTCACAATTCACAACCTCTTTTGAACTCATACTTACTCATAATAGTATTCTCTCTTTGCCTGCACTGTGGCCTGTTCGCAAGACCTATTGCTTTTTCTCTATTTGTTTCTTTGAAACTTGTATGTCCTAATTTAAGCTTCAGCATCATCACAATGTGTTTATTTACAGCTTTTTGTATCCATGTCTGCTTTACTGCTTCTGCAGAGTTAAATATTTAAACTAGCATGTTGATTCCTTTCTGTTTGTTTGTAATGAATCCCTACCCCCTATTACCCCTATGTGTTTTGAGTTATGACTTGAGGCATGGCAATTTAAGTTGTTGTCCATGAATTAAGTTTGATCCATGGGGATCTTAACCTCTAAACAATATGTGTTAACAGGCCTAAGGGTGTGCCAGCATCTCCCATTGCTGGGTATGCCCACCAGCATGCTTTTTGCCTCTTGCAACTCCCCATTCCCTATACCCTTATGTGTACTGATTTAAGTTGTTTCCCTTTTCCCTTTCCCCTTTCAGAATTCCACTTCTGCACTCTCTCTTGGTCCCTAAGTTCTGCCCCCCCTCTTGTGAGCCTTGCCTTGGGACCTTGAGTTCCCTCTGAACTTGGACACCTGAGGGATGGCCCATCCACACTGCACTATGTCTTAATGTGGTAATGCATTTGGGTGTGAGCACTGCCTGGAGTTCATGTGAGACTCTTAGGGAACTTTGACACACCCCAAATGGGAGAAAGGCTTTGAAATGTGACCTCTTGGAGTTGGTTTACTTCATACCTCAGACAGGATGTCTGAATCATGCACTCCTTGGTTGTACTTTTAATTTCTGATGTATTTTCTTTACTTTACTTTTTTTTTCTGGGCTGTAATAACTTTGTATTAAAACTCTCGGGGATGGTTAGTGAAAAAGGGAAGGGGTAACCATGTATGCAAAGGGTAGATAACATGTCTTTAGGAATCCTGCATTCTCTCATATATAGACACCATGTCTTTAGGAATCCTGCACTCTCATATATAGATACCATGTCTATAGGAGTTTCTGAATTTCTGCATTCTCTCATATATAGATACCATACCTTTAGGAATCCTGCATTCTCTGATATATAGATACTATGTCTATCGGGATCCTGCATTCTCTCATATAGATGCCAAGTCTACAATTATTCGAAATCTGAATTCTGCATATGCATATAGAAAATATGCCTATAGGTCTTTCTGAATCATGCATATCCACTTTCATTAGGCAAACATGTTTATAGGCCTTAAATAATCAATTGCAATTAGATATCATGTTCATATAAAATACAACACCTAGATATCATGTTTGTAGGATTTCTGCGTTTCTCTATGTCTGTAGAAGTGTTCTAAAGTCAACAAACGCATAGAAAGCATGCCTATAGGAGCTTTAACCAAAGATGAATCGCTTATAAGTCTAAAACCAGTAATAATGCCTTACCAGTCGCAAAATTCATGATCTTTTACTAAAACTCGCCTTTCTTTAATAACTGACAACATTTTCTTAAATCAGTATGTATTCAGTTTAATTCATCATTTCTGAAATCAGTAGATATCATGCCTATAGGACCCTCGTCCAACACCTAGGCAAACCATAGGGTAAATTTTATAAACCAAATCAGATTTTATTAGCTACAACCAGCAGGCAGGCCTGATTCGGGCTTCTTATCTGAACTATGTAATAAATCAGTCTGCCTCACCCTTTTAAGTTTTAATTAGACCTTAAACAGTATGTGTAAGTCATGCTAACTACTTGCTTTTCTCTGTTTAAAGGAGGTGTATTTGAGCCTTTGTTTGTTTATATGCTTTCCCCAAATTTGCTATATGTATTTTTTCCTGTCGCCTTAGTATTTTACCTTTTTGAAACCACAAATAAGCCAATATCTCCTCCCTTTAGGATTAGTAGTCCCAAGTACCTCCGGGGCTGATAGGATTGGGGCGGGTAATAGCATGCAATAGGTAAACGAGACCATTCCGCGCTTTAATATCTTAACGGGGTGGGAAAGGGTAGATATGGATATGATGACCGCGCGATAACATCACGTGTAGCCCCTCATTGAGGAGTGATTACCGGATGTTGTATGGGGTGATCCATATTATTAATAAACCTAGGACCCCCTTTCCCTTTGTTCTTTGTTTCTTTTAAATCTTTTAAAACCATTTCTTCTAAGAAAATCGGCTCTCTTTAGTTCTTTCCGACTTTGTTTATTTGTGACCATTACATGAAAATCCCCTCTTATTTGAAACTCTTACTTGCCTATGTGTTATTTGCATTTAAGTCACAACAATAGTTTGTCCGGGAACCACATTAGTGGATCCTGAGGGGTGCCTAACACCTTCCCCTTAGGATAATTTCAACCCCTTACTCAATCTCTGGTTACTTAACTCAAACCCTTATTAGTGTCCTAATGCACTTAAATCATTAGGTGGTGACTCTTCAATCCAAAACCCAATTCCCAAACGGGAACGAGTTGTCTTCCAAAATGTCATAAACCCGATTTCGCGAGAAAAAGGGGGCGCGACAACAAGTAGCACGTAAAAATTCATCAGGATGGTCTTTTGATTTTTGGGTACACCAGTCCTAGAAGGACCCAACCCCTGTGTTGAGTCCCCAAAGTCAAATGCACGTGATGCAAACAAGCGTTCCTACTAGGGATTCGGTATGAGGCTATTTATTCTAGGTTTAAACCCTGGGTGTACTGTTCTAAACCTGGCTTACCCGAGCGGACAACTCGAGCCGGAGGGGGGCAATGTACCGGTAACCAAAAGGCTATCCGGCTTTGTAACTGATCCGAACCTCGTTCTCAATTAGGGTATGACTCTAACAGAAAAGAAGTCACGCCACCGTGCACTTCCCAGAACATTTAGAAGACTCAGAGAGAAGAAGGGTTTTGTAACAGTTTATATACAGTTCAAACAATATCAAAGCGGTAAAATGCGGCATTTAGTACATTAGGATCAAACATGTAATAAAGATCAGATAATAAATAAAAGCCAAGTATAACAGTTATTCTAAGCTCGAATTCTTGAACCTTGAACCAGAAGTTCTGGGTTCTGTTCCCCAGCAGAGTCGCCAGAGCTGTCACACCTCCTTTTTACCCGAAAGGGATAGGGAGGTTTTCCAATTTAAGTGACGTTAATCGAAATGAGATTATTTAATTATTTATTCAAAGTCGCCACTTGGAATAATTTATGGTGTCCCAAGTCACCGGTTTATTTTAAATCCCAAATCGAGAAAAATTGACTCTATTTTGGTCCGCGAACATAGAAGAGCGGGTAAGGAATTCTGTTAACCCGGAAGAAGGTGTTAGGCACTCCCGAGTTCCGTGGTTTTAGCACGGTCACTCAACTATTAATAATTGGCCTAATTATCTGATTTGTTACATGTTAAACCTATTTTGCATTTTTAACTTTTTAACCACTTTTAATTATTTATGGAATTATTTCTGGAACAAGTCACGATTGTCGTACACTTGTCGTTTTGGTACACATTGCAAACCCTGTCACGGGAACCGTACCCACGATCTACAACATGTTTATTTTTTATTATTATTCGAAGTTGTGGTCGGGTCACATGAAATGTGCACCCGAATTTAGGAATTATATATCACGACTATGCCACCGGAACCGTACCCATAGCCGTGATGATTTAATTACGCGCCTAAAGCAAACTACGATGTTCATATGATCATTTTTCTATGGTTTGAAATTATTGTGAAAGGTTATGGGGTACGGTACTTATTCATGGACAGACATACAGAAATTACTAATTCTAATATTGGGATATTTTGGTGTACTAAAGTTCATTCGGCAATCACTTGTATAGCAATAGAAGATTGCTCGAACAGATTACACAAAAATTAACCAGCCAGATTTTCTATACTACCAAAAAAATTGACGGCAAAATAGAACATCAATTAAAAACAAAGAAACATGATAAAACATGAAACCAAGCCAATTTCACACCCAAATATGCAGGCATCGAGAGATAATGTAGGAAATCAAAGCCCACTATAGGACGGGCTTAGTAAGGTACAAACAAAAACATATCACAAAAAAAACAGTAACACCAATCTTATATAAAAAAATCAAAACATGCTCATGAGATTAAAAGGAAAGATAAAAGAAACTAAACCAGCTGTCAAATTTCATTCTAATTGCATAAAAGAAGTTCAAAACATGACAATAGAAATAAGTACTTGTTTTTTACTGACCAGAACAAATTCGAGCAAATACTCTTCAAGATTCTTGGCTAAAAATATCTCCAACACTGAAAGTTGTATGAACCCTTCGAAGAAGATGAATATCTTTTAGACCAAGAAGTATTTCTTTAAGAACAATAGCAATACAATCCTCTGGCCAAATTTTCTTTCTGGACAGCAGCGAAACGCCAGAACCAGACCAAATAATGGTCTAAATATTGAAGAATAGGAGTCAAACAGCAGCAACAGAATCAACAAAGCAAAGCACTTCCACAACTGAAATATCTTCTGAATTTTTCGAAAGAAAAAATTATGCACATGAACTGGAATCTTTCAAAAAGATGGGAGCTCGAAACTGAAAGTACCGCTTGAGTTTGTTCTTTTGGTCTAGATCTGAACACCCAAAACCTCGAGCTCATTCCCGTTTTCCTTTTTGGTGTGCGGCTGATTTTTGGGGTCAAAGCTGGGCATCGGCAGTAAAGGGGGTAAGGACGGAGGTTTTGGAGAAGAGGTGAAGTAGGGTCGGCGGCTAGATTAGTAAAGGGGAAGGTTGGGTTATCATCTATGCTAGGGGGAGGTCGTTACGGCGCTAGGGTTTTTTTTAGAGACGGATCCCCTTGTTCTGATTAGGTCTCCTCCTTTTAGGGTTTTGGAGAGTGAGTATTTAATGAGAGGGGAGGGGGGGTTCGGTTGGTTAATGGGCTAGCGGGTCGGGCAGGCGAAATTGGAGCAAAAGTTGGGCTGCTGGAGCTGGCCCAATTCGGCAGGCCCCTTATCTTTTCTTTCTTTATTAGCTCTTTTTTGCAAAATTAGCCATTTTAGACTCAAATTTTAATTTAAATCCCATTTTTTGCATAATCAACTTATTCAATCTAATTTACCTAATCCTAAATTATCATTGCAAAATGTCATGCAAGAAATATCTAAAGTAGTTTTGGAATTTTATATTTTAGTAATGCAATTAATATGCAACTAGATGCTAACAATGCAATTAAAGTTTAAAATGTAACAGATAAAGAATTTAAGCACTTTTTATGATTTTCTATAGTTTAAAACAACTCTAAATATGCATGAACAATGCAAATAAATGCAAAAAAAAATCCTAAAATTCAATAAAAGCGATTAAAATTATTTTTTGACTTTTTAGGAGTAATTTCCTATGTGGGACAAAAATAGGTGCTCACAGTAAGAGTTCGCCTGCCTCGTGTATCATAGGTGCGTACTTTTTTAATAGTTCACATTTCTTGACATAATCTGTGGCCTCCCTTTTCATAGTGGGCCAGTAATATCCTGCCCGAATGAGGCATCTGACGAGGGCTCGGTTGCCCGTATGGGCACCGCAGTGACCCTCGTGTGCTTCTTCGAGCACACCCCTTGTTTGATTTGGTCCTAGGCACTTTGCCAAAGGACCGCCGAACGTCCTTTTGTAAAGGTCGTGATTTATAAGGCTGTATCTGGCCGCCTGTATCCGCAGCTTTTTGGCCTCTTTTTTGTCTTGTGGGTAGTGTTCCCTCCTGCAAATATGTTATGATGCGGTTGCGCCAGTCGCAAGTTAAATTTATAGAATGTACCTCGACTTGATGGTTGATGAGCGGAGGAGGGTGACCACGTTTTCCTTGGTGATATTTTTGGTTGCTTCCGCCAGTTTGGTGAGACCGTCTGCTTGGATGTTTTGCGCCTGGGGTATCTGGTCGAGTCGGTATTCATCGAATTCTGGTAGTAGCTTATGGATTTCTGTCTGGTATTTCTGCAGCCTCTGCTCCTTGATTTGGAAAGTCCCAGTAACTTAGTTTACAATGAGTTGAGAGTCGCAGCGGAGGACGACCCGTCGTGCACCATACTTGAGGGCCAATTTTACTCCTGCAATTACGGCCTCATAGTCAGCCTCATTGTTAGTCATTTTGGGACACCGTATGGATTGGCGAATCACTTCGCCTATTGGGAATTCAAGTATGAGTCCCAATACAGACCCCGACGTATTAGATGCATCGTCGGTGTAAAGGACCCAGATGTCAGGTCGTCCAGGGGAGGTGTGGAGCGCTTTTTGCTCAATCTCGGACAGTATTCCAGCACTGAAGTCAGCGACGAAATTGGCGAGTACTTGCGACTTTATCACAGTTCGCGGTTGATATGTTATATCGTGCTCGCTCAATTCTATGGCCCATTTGGCTAATCTACCCGACAGTTCGGGTTTGTGCAGGATGCTCCTGAGGGGAAAAGTCGTCACTACCTTTATGGGGTGACATTGAAAATATGGTCTAAGCTTCCGTGAAGCTATGACCAATGCCAGAGCCAATTCTTTGAGGTGGGGATACCTCGTTTCGGCGTCAATTAAGGTTTTGCTGATATAGTAAATCGTAGATTACGTACCTTTGTTTTCGCGGACCAAAACTGCGCTTACCGTGACTTCGGAGACGGCTAGGTAGACAAGGAGGCATTCGCCTGGATCTGCCTTGGCGAGTAATGGCGATGAGGACAAGTATGTTTTTAGTTTTCTTAGGGCGTCGACACATTCTTCATTCCACTGCTTTTTGCTAGTTAATGTTTCGGGTATTCCTTCGATGGCCTTAATCTGATCCGGATTGACCTCGATGCCTCTTTGCGACACCAGGAAACCGAGAAATTTGCCCGAGGTTACGCTGAAGGCGCATTTTTTGGGGTTTAGTTTCATGTCGTACCGCCTCAGTATGTCGAAGGCTTCCTTCAGGTGATCGATGTGGTCTTCTTTCCTTTTCGATTTAACTAGCATATCATCGATGTAGACTTCCATTGTTTTGCCGAATTGATCTTTGAACATCTTGGTGACTAACCTTTGGTATGTCGCCCCCGCATTCTTTAGTACCAACGGCATGACTCTGTAGCAGTACGTTCCCTGGTGAGTGATGAAAGTAGTTTTCTCTTGGTCCTCTTCCTCCATGAGGATCTGGTTGTAACCCGAGTAGGCATCTACGAAGCTTAGCAACTCGTGTCCCGTTGTTACATCGATGAGCTGGTCGATGTGTGGCAATGGAAAGGAGTCTTTTGGGCATGCCTTGTTTAGGTCCGTGAAATCAACACACATCTGCCACTTACCATTTTTCTTCTTTACCATGACCACATTGGCAACCCATTGGGGATACTTTGACTCCCGGACGGAGCCACTGGCAAGCAGCTTATCGACTTCTTCGCTGACGGCTTCGTTGATTGCGGCGTTGAATTTTCTTCTCATTTGCCGCACCGGTGGATAGAGGGGGTCAACATTCAACTTGTGCATGGCGATGTCTTTCGGGATGCCCGGCATATCTGAATGGTAGAAGGCAAACAAATCGGCATTCTCGGATAAGAATTTATGAAAATTACCTAGTTTTGGGAGATTGTGCCCGATATAAGCCTTTTTTGTGCTGTCGTTATCGTCTAGTTGGAAGGGATCGAGATCTTCTATGGTCGACACGGAGGGTTCCACGATGTCGGGATCCTTGATAACGTCTGTCTGTACGTCGAGTTTGGTTCCCGACATTGCTAATTGCTATGCTTCCGCGCTCGCTCCATTTAGTTGTTGGATCTGTGCGCAGTCCTGGGCGATGCGGTAGTATTCTTGTGCAGTGCGTTGGTCGCCCCGGATGCTGAATACCCCCCATGGAGTAGGGAACTTGATTACTTAATAGAGACTTGACGGGACTGCTCGCATGACGTGTATCCATGGGTGCCCTATGACAGCGTTGTAGGCTGTGTCTTGGTCCATGACGTGAAACGTTGTTTGCAGGGTGACTCCTCCGGCTAGAACAGGTAGCACTATCTCTTCAGAAGTTCGCTTGACTGCATTATTAAAACCCGTTAGTGTTATGCAACGCGGTATTATTTTATCTTCGAGTCTCATCTGTACGAGGACTCGAGGATGGATAATACACGCGCCGCTTTCGTCGTCCACCATTATTCTTTTTACATCAGTATTTGCAATACATAAAGTGATAACAAGAGCATATTGTCGGTATCTGATTTATCAAAGATGATACTATCTTCGAGGTCATCATATCGTTCATGAGTGATCGACCGTTTGAGTTTGTGTGTATTGGTGAACTTTACATGGTTGATTGTTGTATCATCGCCTCCACCGATGATCATCTGTATGGTACGAGCGGGAGAGGGCAGTTTTGGAGGTCCCTGTGGTTGTTCACGTCCGCGGGCAAAGTTAGCTCGTCCTTGGTCGCTCAGCAGTTCTCTCAGGTGTCCCTGATTTAGCATTCTCACTACCTCCTGCCGCAGACCTATGCAATCCTCGGTTTTATGACCCCTTTCCTGGTGGAACTCGCAAAGAACGTTTGACTTCCGGGTGCTTGGGTTGGACTTCATCTTTTGCGGCCATTGTACCTTTAGACCGAGCTTCTCTAGTGCGTACACTATTTCAGAAGGGGAAACACAAAAATTGTAAGTAGATAAGAGCGGAGGCATACCTCTTTCGTTTCGGTGTGGCACGGTATGTCGAGGAGGGACATCTGTGTGCCGCGGAGGAGGTGGGATGGATGTCCTGATGTAGGGCTGATGTCTTTCTCGGCCGAGACGGGGACCTAACTGATCCTTTTGACCGTCGTTGCGATAATGATCCTTTTGACCGTCGTTGCGACAATCTTTCCTTGCTTCGGCTTGAACTGACATCAGCCGTTGGATCGGGCCATTGAGGTCGTCCTCGTCGGCCCTTACCTCGGCGCAATAGGCATTGTGGATTTCTTCCCAAGTGGTGGGAGGGTATTTCATAAGCCTGCTTAACAGCTTTCTGGTTGCTCTCGACCTATTCCTGCTTAACCAATTCTGGAAGGCTGCTACCGTCATCCCCTCTGACATATTCGGCAGGCTCATTCTCACCCTGTTAAACTAGGCTAGGAAGTTCCTGAGTCCCTCGCCGTTCGTCTGCCTAATGGAGAATATGTCGTTTACCCTGGCTTCCGCCTTTTTAGCTTCTGCATGAGCGGTAACGAACTTGTCCGCTATTTCTTCGAACGTTGCTATTGACCTTGCTGTTAGTTGTGAGTACCAGGTTAGGGCTCCCCCTGTTAGGGTTTTGCCGAATTTTTTCAATAGCACCGACGGTACTTGTTCTTTCGAAAGATCGTTGCCATTTACGGCTGTGACGTAGTGGATGATATGATCTTCTGGGTCTGTAGTACCGTCATATATCTTCAGGTATGGTGGCATTTTGAAGGTTTTCGGAATGGCTTGGGGGGCTGCTTCCTCATTGTATGGTTGCTCGATGAATCGACCAACGTCCCATTTTGGTAACAACTTTGGGGCGCCTAGTATTTTATCGACCCTTTCTTGATGCTCCTTCATCTGGTCACGGAGTGCCTTATTCTCATTTTCCATTTCCTCCATTTTCTTTAGAATGGTTGCGAATGCGTCATTACCTGCGTCAACAGTAGTATGAGTGTTACCTGTGCGGGGGGCATCTTGTTCGCCAGCGATTGTCATCACATCTATGTGTGCAATGTCTCTATTCTCCCTTTGAGCGGGTTTATCAAGTATGTTGTTCAGAGTGTTTGTTAGCCATTCTTCCAGTAGTCTTTTCACCGCTGGTGGTGCCTCTCCAGTTGTAGACGTGGAGGCTTCCCTTTCGCGCGAAGCAGTTACGCTTTCGCGTGGGGGAGGTGAAGCGTCTCTCCTAGGTGTAGCGTTTGGTGTCACGTTTCGTTGTATTCCCTGCCGTCTTCGTTGATGGTGTCCAGGATGTTGGCTGTGACACCCGCTATCGCTTTTAACCTTGCATCTCCTTTTCCTGCCATTGTTAGTTTATGCAAAGCTAGGAAGAGATGGCTATCCCTTTTTATGATCTAGATGGAACTAAAATCTTAACTAAAGAGCTCCTCACAGACGGTGCCAAATTGTTTGACCAAAAAAGTATTAAACCTTTTGATTAAATCAACCAATGCGAATCTTAGTTAAGGATAATAAATCTAGATCAAATGATAGATAGAATAGACAAAATGGAAGACGATGGTTAATATGTTTGAGTCGATTAAATGCTCATAAATGCAGCAACATAAATATGTAATCAATTTAAGTAAATGCGATAGGCGTAATCATATGAAGTTGCTACCCAATTATTGAGATCTCTTGGAAAGCTTCTTTCCTCGGTAACAGAGTGGAAAGAGAAGAGATATGAGATGATTGAGGAACCTTTGGACCCTGTCAATATAAAATAATGATGTATATTTTTCCAGATGAATCTGATACAAAGTGTTCTTTTGTCTCTCTTGCCCGGATCCCCCAATTCTTTACTAACTCTTCCTATTTATAAGGGACAATCCCCCAAGAAATCCAAAAAAGTACAATATAAGAATATTCGAAAAGCATATTCTTACTGCCTCCTACTAGGTTTAAGCTATCGTTGACATCTCGTCTCGACTGACCGCTCTTGGTCGTCGTCCTACTCGGTAATTGTCGTGGTTGCCAAATTTGGACCCATTCACGAATACCGAGTGAGAAACCAAAAATTAAAGCTCCTTACTGTGATTCCCCACTAATGGCTTACGGTTTACTTCTAATCAGCTTTCAACTTTATAAATATGATGAGATTCCTATATATTCTTAATGATGGAGGCTAAATGCCTTCGTGAAACCAAATGGAAAAAGGGATATATAATTTCTAGTTTCTGCTATATTCAATTGATTATATATTCTCATTCTTTTATACTTACACTTGGAGCACCCTCTACCTCTAGTCTGACCTATCTTGGCCTATAAAGAAAATAGGTCTAGTACTTTTTAAAGTCATTGACAGTTAAGTAATGAGATTATAGACGAAAAATTTTATTTTGTGTCTCATACAACTGACACTAGTTGTATGAGGCATCTTTTTTGTCTTACAGTTTTATGGACCCAGATTTTTGTGGACCCAGAAGTGTAAGATTGGGGTCCACAATGTTATGAGACAAAAAGGAGCCTCATACAACTAATGTCAGTTGTGTGAGACACAAAATAAAACTTCTCGTGCAAAGGAAGTATATACTATCAATTCGATTTAATCTGACTAAAGCATGTTAGTTTACTACAGTTTCCACGTTAACATTTCCTATATAAAGAGTTAGCCGTTGTATATTAACTTATCTTTGATAGTGTAAAGCTTATATATTATCGTCGGTACGTAGAACTTTAAATCATTAAGTTATTACGTCAGGATAAAAGAATCATATAAAGATAGATTAGACGATAATTTAAGAATTCCTCTTATGCCGTCTTACCATAAAATTTCTTTTTAAAGTATTGCGTCGGTATAAAGTCTAATGCTTCGAGTGGTTCCTGCTTCTAGTGCTTTTCTTCCCTTTTACTTTTGTTTTTTCCCCATTATTTTGGAGAATAGACAGTGAGATAAAGTAAAAATTCAAGGTGTTGAAACTCACAAAGATAAATAGTAGTCGGCAGTCCACGCAACTAGGACAATATAAGCAGAATTAATAGATTTATTATAACTCATATATATTGATAGCGCTTGTACTATCACTATAATATTACCTATCGTACTAGGTTATCTTAATCTACTTTATATAAAAAATTTACTTGTACTTATTTTAAAAATAATTTGCATATCAGTCTATAGTAGTTAAACACATGCAGGATATTCAATTTTTTTATTATTGTTTCAATAATGTGAGATTAATAAAAGTTAAGGATGAGGAACACATTACTTAATTACCCACTTCAGTATGAGATTACGAAACTACATTATCAGTAGCAAACAACAAATTGACTAGTGGTAATGTTCAGTGGAGAGCCCTTTGAAAAAAATCTTATTTCATTTAACTCCACTAGTTGCACTTTATGTTTTTATTTTATTTTATAACATTATGGAGTGAAGTCGCTAGATTTAATTTGGAGTTGGGTGTAAGAATTGACCGTAAGAAAGGGATATCATATGACCTAATTAAATATCTCAAATAATCCACTTCACTTCTCACAATTTCTTTTCCAAACATTTCTAACAAATAGTAACAATCACAATAGATAAAAATGATTGAATGATAGTGGGGCGTTCATCACTCATACCAAACTTCCCAATTTTCCTTCCATTCTTTATGGTATTTTTATCTTTCAGTCGGTGTTTATACTAACTTATATTTATTTATTGTGATTATATGATAAATAAATATGGGGAAATAAGTAGTAATTCAACGCTAAATGCGATATTTCATTCCGACTCTGACTAGCTTTTTGCTTGCTTTTACAAAGAGCATGCTTGAGGGGTTACTACGCTCACCTTGCACTTGCACTTGCATCACCACACATGGGTTTTGCCACCACTCACAAACCTGGCTTTTATGAATATGGAATCACATTCACTATATTTTAGTCCACCGAATAATTTTCCTTTTCCTGTACGGATTTGAATACGCAAAGCCCATTCCAAAGAGCGAATAGTATTTTTTTGCCACGTGGCTTAATCTCAATCACTCCCTCAAGAATATGAGGCAATAATAGAGTGAATTCGCTAGAGAGTACTCCACCACCAGCTGCCAAAGCACGCTCAGTCAATCGTCAATATACGACCCAAAGCCAACCAGTACAACCATGTATCATCCCACAGGCTTCGTCGTACTAAGTGACAAAATATTATCATGTCATATTTTTAAGACTTAATGTAAATACCAAGTATGAATAAAAAAAATTCCGCCATTATTGCCCTCTGAGGCTTGCTTCTAAGCTCTCTCGTCGTAATGGAAAAATAAACCTCCACCCCACTCCCCTTTCCCCCCTAAAAAAAAGATCTCTCGTAGACTGATGGTTCACTACTAGAAATCCGCTAAAAATCGACCAAAAGTTTTCGACCAACGTTGGTCGGTCAAAAAAAGCGACCAAAAACCATCCAGCTTGGACGGAAACTGGAAAAAAAATATTTTACATTTTTTTTTAAAATAAATACCGACCAAAGTTGGTCGGTAAATTGGCCAACAAGTTGACCGAGCTGGTCAGACTTGCTTAGTCAAAGAAACTTTTGGATTACCGACCACTTTGATCGGTAATGTGGACCCAATTTTTTAAATTTTAATAATTATATTATTATTTAAAATATTTTATAAAATTTAAAAAATTTATATTTAAAATTACCAACCAACGTTGGTCGGTTAATGCAGGGGAAGCATTTACCGACCAACTTTGGTCGGTATAGTTTATTTTCTGGAAAATAACCGACCAAAGTTGGTCGGTTATTAGGTCAACATTGGTCAAAATTTTGAATCACTTTTATATTTACTATCTAAATAATATAAATGTAATCCGTTAACACTTTTATAATACAAATAATGAATACACTAACATATACTATAACATGCTATATATGTAGTTAAAGTAGTATAATGAAGCGTGTGTGTTATATATATACACACACTAACATATACTATAACAAGCTATATATAGTTAAAGTATTACAATGAAGTGTGTGTGTGTGTGTGTGTGTGTGTGTATATCCGTATTAGCCGTATATATATAAGAACACGAAGCGCTAGCACCACAGGGTCAGGTTATGTCACGACCCGGATTTTCCACCCTCGGGAATCGTGATAGCGCCTACTTGTGAAAGCTAGGCAAGCCAACTACTAAGGTTCTACACATTAACAATCAACCCAAACAATTATAAACAGTAACTACAGTTAAACAAATGAAAAGCGCGGAAGAGTTAAAATAAATCCAAATATTCAATTACATGTTTACCCACGAATCTGGTGTCACAAATTCACGAACGACTAAGATTTTTACTACAAATACAAGACTGGAAAGAAAACTACAACTGTTATCGGAATGAAAGAGACATTAGAAAAGCTAAACAGGGAAGGGGGACTTTAGGCTCTGCGGACGCCAGCAGATCTACCTTGGTCTCCCTGGACTGAAGGCAGCTACCTGAGCTACTCACTGGGTCCGGTACCGAAATATGCACAAAAGAGTGCAAAGTGTAGCATCAGTACAACCGACCCCATGTACTGAGTAAGTGTCGAGCCTAACCTCGGCGAAGTAGTGATGAGGCTAGGACACGACAATCATATATACCTGTGCAATTAAATCATATACAAACAAAATCATAATAACAGGAATCAACAAAATAAGATGGGAAGGGGACATGCTGCGGGGGATATCGGATTCTAACAATAAACCAATAAAGAAGCATAATGAACATCATATCTATATCAACAAGAATAATGAAACGGTAACACGTGCACGGCATCACCCTTCGTGTTTTTACTCTCGTCCTCACCATGCGAAACAACAGAATCGGCACGGCATCATCCTTCGTGCATTACCTCTCATAATCATGGCACGGCATCACCCTTCGTGCATTATTCCTCACAATATCGGCACGGCATCACCCTTCGTGCATTAACTCTCAAATCATGGCACGGCATCACCCTTGTGCATTAACACTCATAATATCGGCACGACATCAGCCTTCGTGCATTACACTCACTCACAATATCATGCACGGCGTCACCCTTCGTGCTTTACACTCTTCCTCACCCAAAAAGTAAAAATAATACGTCCCCGCAAGGGAATAAGCAATATTAATAATAACATCCCGGCAAGGGAATCAACAATGTCAACAATAACATCTCGGCAAGGGATTCAGCTATAACCAATCTCGTTTTCAACAATTACCTTACAGAATGAAACTCAACTTGAGCCAATACTCAACAATAGTCAATTACCAAGAAACTTTCATAAGCTTTGTTCAACATTAATAGTCATCAATTTGAGCATGATCGATACATAGTAGAGTCACAACAATCATGATATAAGACTCACGGGCATGCTTGACAACAACGTATAGATACTCGTCACCACACCTATACGTTGTAGTCGATACTAGTACATAGCAAATAAGACCACAACTCCTATTCCCTCAAGCTAAGGTTAACCAAACACTTACCTCGATTCCACGGACAAGATTAAGCCTCAACTACCACTTTACCTCTCAGTTCCACTTCCAGTTCGCTTGTATCTGGTCATAATTTACTTAATAACGTTAATAAATGCTAAATAAACCAATTTTAATGCATGAAAGTAGATTTCTCATTGTTTTCCCAAAAAAGTCAAAAATTTACCCCGGACCCACTTGGTCAAAACCTGAAGTTCAAACCAAAACCCGATCACCCATTTACTCATGAACTCAAATATGCAATTAGTTTTGAAATCGGACCTCAAATTGAGGTCCAAATCCCCAAAATTTGAAAATCCTAACTTCTACCCAAAAACACCAATTTCCTATAGATTGAAGAAAATAAGTTAGAAATCGTTTACCTATGATTTGGGGAAGAACTCTCTTCAAGAAAATCGCATATGTGATGTTTAGGTTTGAAAAAGTTGTAAAATGAAGAAGAATCCCGTCAAAATTCCACTTAACAGGTCTCAGATGTCGCAATAGCGATCGGGGGTTCGCAATTGCGAACCCTTTGGTACCCTGTCATCTTCGCAATTGTGAAGAAGAACGTCGCATTTGCGATGGGTGGGCTCCGCAATTCCCAGCCCAGTGTTCGCATTTGGAAGAGGGCCTGCCCAGGCTTGGTTCGACTTTGCGACACTATGGTCGCATTTACCAAGCCTGACCACTTCGCAATTGTGAAGCCTGATCTCGCAATTGTGAGATCAGAGGCCTGGGCAAAATACCAGACACCAACTTCAATTTTCCTAAGTCCAATTCACTCCGTGGCCCATCCAAAACTCACCGAGCCCTCGGGGCTCCAAACCAAACATGCACGCAAGTCTAAAAACATCATACGGACTTGCTCGTGCGATCAAATCATCAAAATAACATCAATAACTACAAATTTAACCTCAAATTCATGAAATTCTTCAAGAACATTGAAATTTCCATTTTCTCAACTAATGGTCCGATTTGTACCAAATCAACTCCGATTCTTACTAAATTTCACAGATTCGGCCTATTTATTATTTTAAACCTATACCAGGCTCCGAAACCAAAATACGGACCCGATACCATCAAGAAAATGCATCATTTCACTTCTAAAAGCCATTATATTTTCCAGCAAACAATTTTCTTTAAAAATTCTTTTCTCGGGCTAGGGACCTCGGAATTCGATTCCGGGCATACGCCCAAGTCAGATATTTTACTACGGACCCTACGGGACCGTTCTATCACGGGTCCGGGTTCATTTACCAAGAATATTGACCAATGTCAACTTTAATCAATTTAAAAGGCCAAATTCATTATTTTTCTTAAATTTCACATAAAAGCTTTCCGAAAACGCGCTCGGACTGCGCACGCAAATCAAGGTGAGATAAAAAGAGGTATTTAAGGCCTCGGAACACAGTTTTGACTTCTAAAACAAGATATGACCTTTAGGGTCATCACATTCTCCACCTATAAAACCACCGTTCGTCCTCGAACGGACATAGAAAAGTACCTGAGTCGGTGAAAAAATGAGGATAACGGCTCCGCATATCGGACTCGGACTCCTAGGTCGCTGCCTCAACAGGCTGACCTCTCCACTGCACACGAACTGAAGGGAAATTCTTCGATCTCAACTGATGAACCTGCCGGTCTAGAATGGCTACCGACTCCTCCTCATAGGCCAAGTCCTTGTACAACTGGAGAGTGCTGAAGTCTAACACGTGGGATGGATCGCCGTGATACTTCCGAAGCATGGACACATAAAACACCGGATGCACTGCTGATAAACTCGGTGGCAACGCAAGTCTATAAGCCACCTCTCCCACTCGATTGAGAATCTCAAAAGGACCGATGAATCTAGCACTTAGCTTGTCCCTCTTCCCAAATCTCATCACGCCCTTCATGGGCGACACCCGAAGCAACACTTGCTCTCCGACCATAAATGCCACATCACGAACCTTGCGATCAGCATAACTCTTTTATTTGGACTGAGCTGTACGAAGCCTATCGTGAATGATCTTAACCTTGTCCAAGGCATCCTGTACCAAGTCCGTACCCAACAACCGAGCATCTCCCGGCTCAAACCACCCAACTGGCGATCGACACCTTCTACCATATAATGCCTCATAGGGAGCCATCTGGATGCTCGACTGATAGCTGTTGTTGTAGGCAAACTCCGCTAATGGCAAGAACTGATCCCACGAACCTCTAAAGTCAATAACACATGCTCGGAGCATATCCTACAAAATCTAAAAGTACGCTCTGACTGTTCGTCCGTCTAAGGATGAAATGTTGTGCTCAACTCGACTCGAGTACCCAACTCACGCTGAACTGCCCTCCAGAAATACGAGGTAAACTGTGTACCTCGGTCAGAAATAATGGACACGGGCACACCATGAAGACGAATAATCTCCCGGATATAGATCTCAGCTAACCTCTCTGAAGAATAGGAGACTTCCACATGAATGAAATGTGCTGACTTGGTCAGCCTACCAACAATAACCCATATCGCGTCGAACTTCCTCTGCGTCTGTGGGAGTCCAACAACGAAGTCCATAGTGATACGCTCCCACTTTCACTCAGGAATCTCAATCTTCTGAAACAAACCACCAGGTCTCTGATGCTCGAACTTTACCTGCTGACAATTCAAACGCCGAGCTACATACGCAACAAGATCCTTCTTCATTCTCCTCCACCAATAATGCTGCCGCAAGTCCTGGTACATCTTAGCGGTGCCCAGATGAATAGAATACCGAGAACTATGGGCCTCCTCTAGAATCAACTCTCAAAGTCCATCCACATGGGGCACACAAATACGACCTTGCATCCTTAAAACTCCATTATCTCCAACAGTAACCTGCTTGGCACCCCCGTGCCGCAATGTGTCCCTAAGGACAAGTAAATGAGGATCATCATACTGCTGATCTCGGATACACTCAAATAATGAAGAACGAGCGATTGTGTAAGCTAGCACAGGGCTAGGCTCAGAAACATCCAACCTCACAAACTGATTGGCTAAATCCTGAACATCCAAAACAAGCGGTCTCTCACCGACCGGAATATACGCAAGATTGCCCATACTGGCTGAGTTCCTACTCAAGGCATCGGCCACCACATTGGCCTTCCCCGGATGATACAAGATGGTGATGTCATAGTCTTTCAAAAGCTCTTACCACTTTCTCGCCTCAAATTTAGCTCCTTCTGCTTGAACAAATACTAAAACTTTTGTGATCCGTGAACACTTCACATGACACGCCATATAAATAATGCCTCCAAATCTTCAGTGCGTGGACAATGGCTGCTAGCTCCAAATCATGAACTGGGTAATTCATCTCGTGAATCTTCAACCGCCGCGAAGCATATGCAATAACCTTTCCATTCTGCATCAACACCGCACCAAGTCCAATACGAGATGCGTCAAAATACACTGTATATGGCCCTGAACCCGTGGGCAAAACCAACACCGATGCCGCAGTCAAAGCTGTCTTGAGCTTCTGGAAGCTCGCCTCACACTCGTTCGACCACCTGAACTGGGCACCCTTCTGGGTCAACCTGGTCATCGGGGCTGCTACAGATGAAAACCCCTCCATAGACCGACGGTAATAACTCGCCAAACCCAAGAAACTCCGGATCTCTATAGCTGATGTGGGTCGAGGCTAGTTCTTGACTGCCTCTATCTTCTTCGGATCCACCTGAATACCCTTTGCTGATACAACGTGTCCCAAGAATGCAAATGAACTCAACCAAAACTCGCACTTCGAAAACTTAGCATACAACTGACTGTCTCTCAGAGTCTGAAGAACGACTCGAAGATGCTGCTCGTGCTCCTCCCGACTGCGGGAATAGATCAAAATATCGTCAATGAAGACAATTACGAAGGAATCAAAATAAGGCTTGAACACTCGGTTCACCAGATCCATGAATGTTGTTGGGGCATTTGTCAACCCAAACGACATCACTAGAAACTCATAATGCCCGTACCGAGTGCGAAAATCTGTCTTAGGGACATCGGATGCCCTAATCCTCAACTGATGGTAGCCAGATCTCAAATCAATCTTCGAAAATACCTTGCCACCCTAAAGCTGATCAAACAAATCATCAATCCTCGGTAACGGATACTTGTTCTTGATGGTGACCTTGTTCAACTGTCGATAATCAATACACATTCTCATCGATCCATCCTTCTTCTTAACAAACAATACCGGCGCACCCCAGGGCGAGACACTAGGTCTAATGAAGCCCTTATCAAGCAAGTCCTGCAACTGTTCTTTCAACTCCTTCAACTCTAACGGGGCAACATGATATGGCAGAATAGAAATGGGCTGAGTGCTCGGAGCCAAATCAATGCAAAAGTCGATATCCCTGTCGGGTGGCATCCTTGGTATGTCTGCAGAAAATACCTCTAGAAACTCACGAACAATTGGCACGGAATCCATAGAAGGAACCTCAATACTAGAATCACGCACATATCCCAAGTAAGCCAAACACCCCTTCTCGACCATACGCCGAGCCTTCATATAAGAAACCAATTTGCTGGTAGAAAGACCAGGAATCCCTCTCCACTCCAATTAAGGAAACCCCGGCAGGGCTAAGGTCACGGTCTTGGCGTGACAATCCAATATGGCATGATAAGGTGACAGCCAATCCATCCCCAATATGACATTAAAATCAACCATATCCAGAAGTAAGAGATCTACACGGGTCTCAAGACCCCCAATAACAACCATACACGAGTGATAGACACGATCTACAGCAATAGAATCACCCACCGGTATAGAAACATATACAGGAGCACTCAAATAATCACGAGGCACAACCAAATACGTAGCAAAATAAGATGACACATAGGAGTATGTAGACCCCAGATCAAATAGAATTGTAGCATCTCTACTGCAAACTGAAACCGTACCTGTGATAACTGCATCAGAAGCCTCAGCCTCAAGTCTAGCTGGAAAAGCATAACACCGGGGCTGCGCCCCACCACCCTGAACTACCTCCCCGGGACGGCCTACTGCTGGCTGGCCTCCATCTCTAGCGGCCTGACCTCCACTTCTAACGGCCTGACCTGCACCTCTAACACCTCGACCTCCACCTCTAGCTGGCCGAGCGGGCTGTGGAACACCCGGTTGAACCGCTCCAACTGGCTGAGCTAGCGGAGTCTGAAACTGAGGAGCCACCTACTCCGGAGCACGAGTAGCGGGAGTCTATGCTCCTCCCCAACCCTGAGAGACGACTGGTGCTACAGGAAGTAAGCCTGCCTGGGCGACACTCTCCATATGGCCCACTAGATGGACCAGAGCATCCTAGAGTACTAGGTAGCGATGAACCCCTCTAGGACCTGAGCTGGCCCTACTGGAACGGTCTGGGCTAGAGCCTTCTCCTCAAACTCTACCTGAGGCTCCGCCGCTGGTGCTGTTGCTCTGAGTTGAGCCCTGCCCCTACCTCGGCCTTTAGCACGGCCTCAGCCTCGTCCTTTGCCCCACGTAGGAGCTGCCACTAGGGGCTCGGGCTGCTGATCAGCGGATGAAGAAGCACATGTTCTCGCCATCTGCGAAAAAACAGAGTAGAAGTTCAATTAGCATTGAGAAGTCAAATCACATAATAGAGAAGAATAGATGTGAAGTTATTCCTAAACTCTGTAGCCTATAGGGGATAAACACAGACGTCTCCGTACCGATCCCTCAGACTCTACCTAGCTTGTTCGTGAATTGTGAGACCTAGGCAACCTAGTGCTCTGATACCAACTTGTCACGGCCCGGATTTCCCACCCTCGGGAGTCATGATGGCGCCTACTCGTGAAAGCTAGGCAAGCCAACTACTAAGGTTCTACACATTAACAATCAACCCAAACAATTAGAAACAGTAACTTTAGTTAAACAAATGAAAAAGTGCGGAAGAGTTAAAATAAATCCAAATACTCCATTACATTTCTACCCACGAATCTGGTGTCACAAATTCACGAACGACTAAGATTTTCACTACAAATACAAGTATGGAAAGAAAACTACAACTGTTCTCGAAATGAAAGAGACAGTAGAAAGGCTAAACAGGGAAGGGGGACTTTAGGCTCTGCGGACGCCAGCAGATCTACCTTGGACTCCCTGGACTGAAGGCAGCTACTTTAGCTACTCACTAGGTCCGGTACCGAAATCTGCACAAAAGAGTGCAGAGTGTAGCATCAGTACAACCGACCCCATGTACTGAGTAAGTGTAGAGCCTAACCTCGGCGAAGTAGTGACGAGGCTGGGACACGACAATCATATATACCTGTGCAATTAAATTATATACAAACAAAATCATAATAACAGGAATCAAAAGAATAAGATGGGAAAGGGACATGCTGCGAGGGATATCGGATTCTGACAATAAACCAATAAAGAAGCATAATGAACATCATATCTATATCAATAAGAATAATGAAATGGTAATACGTGCACAGCATCACCCTTCGTGCTTTTACTCTCGTCCTCACCATATGAAACAACAGAATCGGCACGGCATCACCCTTCGTGCATTACCTCTCATAATCATGGCACGGCATCACCCTTCGTGCATTATTCCTCACAATATCGGCACGGCATCACCCTTCGTGCATTAACTCTCAAATCATGGCACGACATCACCATTCGTGCATTAACACTCATAATATCAGCACGGCATCACCCTTCGTGCATTACACTCACTCACAATATCATGCACGGTATCACCCTTCGTGCTTTACACTCTTCCTTACCCAAACAATAAAAACAATATGTGCCGGCAAGGGAATCAACTATTAGTTTTGAAATCGGACCTCAAATTGAGGTCCATATCCCCAAAATTTGAAAATCCTAACTTTTACCCAAAAACACCCAATTTCCCATGAAAAACCCTAGATTTTGAAGTGAAATCATGTAAAAAGATGTTATAGATTGAAGAAAATAAGTTAGAAATCATTTACCTATGATTCGGGGAAGAACTCTCTTCAAGAAAATCGCATATGTGATGTTTAGGTTTGAAAAAGTTGTAAAATGAAGAAGAATCCCGTCAAAATTCCACTTAACGGGTCTCAGATGTCGCAATAGCGATCGGGGGTTCACAATTGCGAACCCTTTGGTATCCTATCATCTTCGCAATTGTGAAGAAGAACGTCGCATTTGCGATGGGTGGGCTCCGCAATTCCCAGCCCAGTGTTCGCATTTGGAAGAGGGCCTGCCCAGGCTTGGTTCGCATTTACGACACTATGGTCGCATTTACCAAGCCTGACCACTTCGCAATTGTGAAGCATGATCTCGCAATTGTGAGATCAGAGGCCTGGCAAAATACCAGACACCAGCTGCAATTTTCCTAAGTCCAATTCACTCCGTGGCCTATCCAAAACTCACCCGAGCCCTCGGGGCTCCAAACCAAACTTGCACGCAAGTCTAAAAACATCATACGGACTTTCTCGTACGATCAAATCATCAAAATAACATCAACAACTACGAATTTAACCTCAAATTCATGAAATTCTTCAAGAACATTGCATTTCCATTTTCTCAAGTAAAGGTCCGATTTGTACCAAATCAACTTCGATTCTTACCAAATTTCACAGATTCGACTTATTTATTATTTTAAACCTGTACCGGGCTCCAGAACCAAAATGCAGGCCCGATACCATCAAGAAAATGCATCATTTCACTTCTAAAAGCCATTATATTTTCCAGTCAAATAATTTTCTTTAAAAATTCTTTTCTCGGGCTAGGGACCTCGGAATGCGAGTCCGGACATACGCCCAAGTCCCATATTTTACTATGGACCTTACAGGACCGTCCGATCACGGGTCTGGGTCCGATTACCAAGAATGTTGATCAAAGTCAACTTTAATCAACTTAAAAGGCCAAATTCATTATTTTTCTTAAATTTCACATAAAAGCTTTACGGAAACGTGCTCGGACTGCGCTCGCAAATCAAGGTGAGACAAAAGAGGTTTTTAAGGTCTCGGAATACAGTTTTGACTTCTAAAACAAGAGATGACCTTTAGGGTCATCACAGGTTCTATTAGGAATAGACTTGTGAAGATCCTAATTAGTATATATAATTTATCATCAAATATATATACATATATATACATATATATATATATATATATATATATATATTTGTAAATTAATTCATCGACTTATAACTTACTTAGATGCATCGATGAATATTAAAAATAAAATGTTTGACCTATATCGATTAATAGTAAAAACAAAACGTCTCGACCTATATCAATTAATCTATGTCATGCATTATTAGTGATTAACGAATGAAAAAGAAGTTATTAGCATCAATAACAATATAGTGTATGTGTGTGTTTGTGAGAGAAATTACTCATATACTTAATTACAACTTAGAAAATTTACTTAGATAGATGCTATTATAATTTATTAAAAGTAAATAGTTAATAATTTATAAAGATTATGCTTATAGCTTATAATTATTTATAATAATTGTATAGTTAAATAAAATAAATGCTTATAGTTTATAATTTTTTTTATAGTTTATAATATGTTAAGAAAAAAAAATTAGTTTTTTTTTAAAAGACCGACCAAATTTCCCCTAACTCCTCACTCAACACCTTCCCCTCTCCTTCTCTATTCCCTCACACAAATCCCATTCCCCACCTCGCATCGCCACCGCCCAGCTGCCGCTGTCACCGCGCCATCGCCGCTTCCACTTCCACTGTCGCGCCGTCTCCTTCTCCACCTCCTAAAAGTTGTAGGTTTGAATTACAACTTATTTCTTTTGTGTATAAATCTAATGCTTTGTTAATTATCTATGAATTAGTTTCAATTGATTAGTGTTTCAATTGATTATTTAACATCGTATTTACTGAAATCTAAGGTTTAGGTCTTGTTTTAATTGAATTGATTACATATGGTATAAATTGAATGTTTGAGTTTGTATTCTCTTGAATAGTTTAGTTAGAATTGAATTATTAATTTTGTATTTTCTCGAATAGTTTAGTTAGAATTGAACTTGTAGGATATAAATTGAACCTTTTGGGTATGAGTTGAATTTATAGGATATAAATTGAACTTTTAGTTTATGTTTAAACTCGTAACATATAAATTGAACTTTTACTTTATATTTAACATAATTTAATTTTTGGTGTAATTAGGAAAAAATAATTATCTTGAAGTAACTAAAAAAAATTTAATTAATTTATAATTGTAGAATAAATTAATTTGTTCTTATTTTATTTGTATATATGGAATACTTGGATGTACAATAGGAATTATCCTAATCGGCCGGGATTGCGGGAGAATTTTGTAGAAGGGGTTGATGACTTTATTAGACATGCAATGTCACTTCCACCATACCAAAGTGAAGGAGTAATTATGTGCCATTGTGTCAAGTGCGATTGTGTGAAGTTTAAAAAACCGGAGGAAGTTAAGCTTCATCTTTATAGGAAGGGGTTTATAGAGAATTACTTTGTGTGGACTAATCATGGAGAGATCGATGGTAGCCGTGGGATATTTNTTTCAATTGATTATTTAACATCGTATTTACTGAAATCTAAGGTTTAGGTCTTGTTTTAATTGAATTGATTACATATGGTATAAACTGAATGTTTGAGTTTGTATTGTCTTGAGCAGTTTAGTTAAAATTGAATTATTAACTTTGTATTGTCTTGAATAGTTTAGTTAGAATCTAGGGTTTAGGATTTGTTCTTGTGAGTCGAACTTTTAGGGTATAGGTTGATTTTTTAGGATATAAATTGAACTTTTAGTTTATGTTTAAACTCGTAGGATATAAATTGAACTTTTAGTTTATGTTTAAACTCGTAGGATATGAATTGAACTTTTTTTTTTAAGAATTTGTTCTTGTGAATTGAACTTTTAGGATATGAATTGAACTTTTTTGATATGAATTGAACTTGTAGAATATAAATTGAACCTTTAGGGTATAGGTTGAATTTTTAGGATATAAATTAAACTTTTAGTTTATGTTTAAACTCATAGGATATAAATTGAACTTTTAGTTTATGTTTAAACTCGTAGGATATGAATTGAACTTTAAGTTTTTAGGATTTGTTTCTTGTGAATTGAACTTTTAGGATATGAATTGAATTTTTTGGATATGAATTGAACTTGTAGGATATAAATTGAACCTTTTAGGTATGGGTTGAATTGTTAGGATATAAATTAAACTTTTAGTTTATGTTTAAACTCGTAGGATATAAATTGAACTTTTAGTTTATGTTCAAACTCGTAGGATATGAATTGAACTTTTAGTTTTCAGGATTTGTTCTTGTGAATTGAACTTTTAGGATATGAATTGAACTTTTTGGATATGAATTGAACTTGTAGGATATAAATTGAACCTTTTGGGTATGGGTTGAATTTTTAGGATATAAATTGAACTTTTTATTTATGTTTAAACTCGCAGGATATAAATTAAACTTTTAGTTTATGTTTAAACTCGTAGGATATGAATTGAACTTTTAGTTTTTAGGATTTGTTCTTGTGAATTGAACTTTTAGGAAGTAAATTGAACCTTTTGGATATCAATAGAACTTTTTAGGATATAAATTGAACTTTTAGTTTATAATTAATTATATTTAATATAATTTATTTGTTTTTGGTGTAATTAGGAAAAAATAATTATCTTGAATTAACTAAAAAAGTTTTAATTAATTTATAATTGTAGAATAAATTAATTTGTTCTTGTTTTATTTGTATAGATAGAACATCGTACTTGGATGTACAATAGGAATTATCGTAATCGGTGGGCATTGCGGGAGGATTTTGTAGAAGGGCTTGATGACTTTATTAGACATGCAATGTCACTTCCACCATACCAAAGTGAAGGAGTAATTAGGTGCCCTTGTGTCAGGTGCGATTGTATGAAGTTTAAAAAACCGGAGGAAGTTAAGCTTCATCTTTATAGGAAGGGGTTTATAGAGAATTACTTTGTGTGGACTAATCATGGAGAGGTCGATGGTAGCCGTGAGATATTGCAATACATGGTTGTTGGTGAAAGTAGTAGGTCGTTGGAGAATACAAATCTTGATTCTAGAATTCAGGATATGATTTCGGATGCTTTTTGGATGCACTTCGGGGGTGAGCCCAATGAAAATGTTGAACAAACTCCTAATGATGACGCAAAACGTTTTTATGAACAGTTAGAGGAAGCTAGTCATCCACTACGTGACGAAAGTCTGCACTCTGAGCTGTCTGTTGCAGTTAGAATACTAAGTATCAAATCTGATTGGAATATTTCTCAAGCAGCCATGGCCTCTTTCATTGACCTAATGAGTGAACTAGTAGACCCTAATATCAACTTACCTGGTAATTTCTATAAGGCAAAGAGACTGGTTTCTAATTTAGGACTTTCGTCAATAAGAATCGATTGTTGTGAAGATGGTAGCATGTTATATTATAAAGATGATGCAACTTTAGATAGTTGTAAATTTTGCGAAAAGTCTCGTTTCAAGAGGCTTTCCAGCGGGAATATGGTCGCTGTCAAGGCGATGCATTATTTACCTCTTATACCTAGGTTAAAGAAGTTATATATGTCGATGAGTTCTATTCCTCATATAATATGGCACTTTGAAAATAGAAGACCACCTGGTGTTATGTGTCATCCTTCAGATGGAGAAGCTTGGAAGCACATTGATAGGACATATCCTGATTTTGCTAGTGAACCAAGGAACATTCGGTTAGGTTGTGTGCGGATGGCTTAACGACTTTTTCTATATCTGCGACACCATATTCATGCTGGCATGTCTTTCTTACACCTTATAATCTACCGCCTGAGTTGTGTATGACTAGTCCATATATATTCTTAAATTGTATTGTCCCCGGTCCACATAATCCGAAAAGTTTGATTGATGTATATTTGCAACCTTTGATTGATGAGCTAAAACAGTTGTGATATGATGGTGTTGAAACATATGACATATCAACCAAGCAGAATTTCAATTTGCGTGCTAATAAAAATTAAGCCTATAGGTAGGGTGGATGTCGAGAATGTGTTAGATGTTGCATATCAAAACGATATCTCCAGTGTTCACCAAATAGTAGACGATTAGTTAGAAAATGATTTGGAACATCCTGAACGCATATTGGAAGAAGTTGATATAAATGAAGTAACAATTATAGAAAATGAGGATGAAGAATCAACTAATGAAGCTCAAACAAGTGAGGACGAAGAATTCTCGGACGAGGAACAATACATCGATGAGGATTAAAAAGTTTGTTTTTAAAGCACTCTCGTTTTATAGCTAGCTTCTTATATTATGCAGATGGCATGCAAGGGTCAAGGTAACAATGACCCTACTAGTTCTCGGGGTCGAGAAAAGGCTAGGAAGGGAAAGAGGATGGTAGATAATAATACTCCCTCTTTTCCACCCTCTTCAGAGATGCCTATGTCTTATCCTCCACCACATGGCTATACTGAGCTGCCACAGCATCACGAGCCCTACACCTTCATCCAGACACCAGGTCTTCCATCACAGGGCCATTGGACTATACGTCCGACATACAATCCAGCTGCCTCACGGCCACGTGGATTGCAGCCATCTATTTCACATCCCTACATATCACAGCCATATGGATCACATCCATCCATGTCACATCCACTCGGGTCACAGCCACTCGGGTCACAACCCTCGGTATCACAGCCACTTGGGTCGCATCCAGCTATGTCGCAGTCATAGGGATCACAACCATCTTCATCATTGACTCCATCTATTTTAGGCCTTCGCCTGCGAGGCAGTAGCTCTGACCCCCCTACACCGTCTGCACATGCCTCTGATACACATGCTTCAGACGATGATGACGAGTAATCCATTATGATCAATATGGCAGGATCATCATAGTCCCTGAGGGTGATGGGTAAGAGTTATTTGTTATTTTTGCGTCTATTTTTTTGTAACATTTTTACTAAGATATTAATGTATTTTTATTGTTAAATTGCAGGTTTAGGCCGGATAATAAGACTACGAGGATAATCACCAATGCCATTAGAAAGCTTTATGATGGCCTTTATGCGACTTGGACTGATTTCCCATTCTCGCTGAAGGAGAAAATTTTTAATCAATTTAAGATATAAATATTCTTTTAAGCAGTTTAATAATTTATATTTATTATGTTTCCATCTAATATTTAACTTTTGAAATACAGAGCAAGTGTGTATTGGAAGACCGCTATAGCGCAGAAGTGGCTGCAAATTTTCATCATAAAGCTCGCAAGAGATTGGCGCATGCTTTATCCAAAGCTAGAAAGAAGAACAAGAGACCTGGCTGGTTACTTCATAATTTATGGGATGATTTGCAAAGGCAATTGCTTACCACAGAGTTCTTAGAGAAGAGCGAAAAAGGAAAGAAAGCTCGCGCATCCGAGAAGGGAGGTTCCTTGCACACTGGAGGTGCGATCAACCTAGGGACAATAAAAAGAAGATTGATACGTAATTGCTTAAATTATTTTACTTTTCTAAGTATATCTATTTTGTTTATTAACTAAATTAATTTATTTTCAGGAAAAGAAGTTGGGGCGTCCAATGAGCCATGATGAGATATTCAAGGAGATGCATATTGTAAAGAAGAAGAAAGAGACGGATCAAGATAGGTGGGTCGAGGACCGGGCCTCGACTGCATATGCAAGCTTTCAATTTTCTTTAAGTATTATAATTTACTTTTATAAGAATTTTGAAATATTGATTTAATTTAAAATAATATAGGGTCGCGACCAAAGTAACGTGGAGGTCGTAGTCATCCAGCTGGTGAATCGGTGGCAAGCCAACCCAACCTTCGGACGAGGATGCTGAAAGAATATGGTTGGAGTTTGTTGGCGGTCCAAAATGTAGGAAGGTATACGGGCTTTCTACTAAAAAATTCCATCGCTATAAGTGTGAATGCAAAGAATAGGGACTTCCTCACAAGGCGAGCAACTTAATAGAGAGAGCCTCTCTGCTATGCGGGAGACAGTGACAAAGCTCACATCCGAGCTAGAAGCGGCCAAGGAAAGAGAAAGGGTTAGAGATGCTCAATTCCTTGGCATGCAAGCTCAGATCAGAACTCTCCTATCTACTGGAGCTTTTTCGTTGCCCCGGTCTCGCGAGTCATCGCCAGAGGGTCGACCTCCACGTGATCGTTCCTCCCGTCTTACTCGTGATCGTTTCTCCCATCCTCCCCATGATCGTTCTTCCCGTCCTCCACAAGACCGTTCTCTATACCGTCTTGTAGATGAAAGTTCATCAGACGGTGATGATGATGTTGTATAAAATACTCCTTGACTTTTATACGTTGAACTAGACAAATAGAACCAGTTTTGAACTTGTTGTAATTAGTTTTAACTTGGTTTTGGATTGTTATGCTCAATTAAACTTTAGTTTGTTAGTTTTAAAGTATTTATTGAATGTTTGGTTGTTGTTGTGTTGTTGTTGTTGTTGTTGTTGTTGTTGTTGTTGTTGTTGTTGTTGTTGTGTTATTATTGTGTTGTTGTTGTAATTCAGTTGTTGGGGTATTGGTATGCTGGCAGGTGGTGTAGCTACCAAAACAAGCATTTTTTGCCAAAATTAAACCCAGAAAAACCAACCAAAGTTGGTCAGCTTTTAATAAGAAAAAATAAATTAATTGCATTTTACCGACCAAAGTTGGTCGGTTAATGAACGATGAATTTCCAGAATTCAACATTACCGACCAACTTTGGTCGGTATGTTGCCTGCACTGTTGAGGTTACCGCCCAAAGTTGGTCGGTAATATTTAATTTTAATTATTTTAAAAAATATATATTTTCAATTACTGACCAAAGTTGGTCGATTTTGTTTAATTTTAATAATAATAAAAAAAATATAAATTGAATACGCCGACCAACTTTGGTCGGTAAAATTAAATTAATAAAATATATTTCCAACCAAAGTTGGTCGGTAAATCATTAAATTGTCAGATGGTCGTTTAAAGCTACCGACCAACGTTGGTCGGTAATTTCCGACCAACTTTGGTCGGTAAGCCATTCCGACGATCAAAATACCGTCCACCCATATATGGACGCGTTTTGGTCGGTAATTGGCCATAACCGATCAAAGTTGGTCGATTTTTTTGATAAGTATTTAACGGATTTCTAATAGTGGCTGATGCAACCTTCCAATGATAATATACGAGTTGAGACACTAACTATCTTCAACTCGAATTATATATGTCTTCACTAATTGCACTTTGCATGATTTAATCATATTATGGAGTACTAAAATAGCTTTGAAGTAGGATAAAAAATTTACGTTAAAAAGGGAAGATCAATTACGTAATCACATATCAAATAGTCCACTACACTTCTCACAAATTACTATTGAAAAAAGAGAAAGATCGCCATAGATTACACTGCATTGGTAATTATTACTTCATCTGTTTTAAAAAGATTGTTTTAATTTGACTTGACGTATACTTTAATAAAAAAGGAAGACTTTTAAGATATATTTAACTCATAGTATTTGTGTGACTATTAATATTTTAAAACTTGTGATCTGAAATATGTCATCTCACTTGTGTGGTTATTAATACTTCTTATTAAGAAGATACTGAAAAATGCTAATCTTTTTGAAACGAAGGAAAATAATGTCAATCTTTTTGAATAGAAGAAGTATCAAATTCCTCAATTTTCTCCTCCTATTCTTAACATTTTATGTGACATAATTTAGAATACGACCGTTAAATTAGTTAATTTAATTTTTTTTTCTTGTGTCACGCCATGGAGTATTTGCACACAACGATAATAAGAACATGACACGTTGGCACATAACGGGCCCCACACTATTTTGTTTCTTCATGACTAAGCTTTAGCCCCTGGGCCCAATGGAGCTTATATCACACCAAATCTTTTAAAAGTCGAATTACTGCCCCACCCAATAATGCCACCTGACTCAAAAGATATTATGCAATGACTAAAATACCCTCGATTACCACCATCACACCCCTTCCTTCTTGCCTTTAAATACTACTCCCTTTACCTTATTCCCTCCCTGTTCTCGTTCTACCTTCTCAACCCCCTCTATAAGAAATTTTCCGATCATGTTGTCCACTTTCCCTGCCATTATTTTGTCCTCCGATGGAACTTTTTCTAACCAATTTCCTTCTTTTTATGATGGTTTCATTCCATGGGATTGTTTCGATTCGACTTTTATATTCCCCGAACAAAGGGTAGAATTGACTTTTCTGCCAAATCAAACCCCAACCCTTGAACCGGTTATTTCTCATTCTGGTTCAGGTTCGGATAATTCTAAACCTGATTCTCCTAATTCTAGCTTCGGTTCTGATGAACCGAACATGAATAATCATAGCCCATGGAAATGTCTCGAATCGGCTTTTATATTACCAGAACAAGGGGTAGAATCGGTTTTTTCACCGAAGCAATCCCCAACCCCTGAACCGGTCCTGTCAAACTCCGGTTTAAGTTCTGATAAATATAAATCTAATTCTCCTAATTCTAGCTCCGGTTCAGATGAACCAAACATGAATAATGACAGCCCAAATTCCGGTTCGGATATTTCGTTCATAAACGAGAGAAAGCGGAAGCGTATGATTTCGAACCGTGAGTCAGCAAGAAGGTCCCGCATGCGAAAACAAAAACATGTTGAGAATTTAAGGAACCAAGCGAACCGGCTAAAAGTCGAAAACCGAGATTTAAAGAACCGGGTTCACTTGGTAACCAATCATTGCCAACTTGTCCAGAGAAACAACGAGATGCTACGAACCGAATCGGTTTTACTCCAGCAAAGACTCGAAAATATACGTGAAATCTTACTCGCACGACAACTTCAACAGCAATTGTACCATTCCTCTGCATGGCCATGCAATAATTACGTGGAACAAAGACCACAAGTTATTATTAATCAACCTATAATAAATCATCATTAAAACCTGCATGGTTATTATAAGCACTATATCTTAAACATGGATGAACCAAAAAAGATTTTTCTCTCTCTCTCTCTTGTATATTTAAAAGATGTTAATAGAATAAAGCATCTATAGGAGTTTTCAGGTTGTGAGCAACCAAATGGCGGTTTTTTTAAAAGTAAAAACCAGAGTCATTATGGTGTACTAAACGACTCGTGCAGTGCTTGGCTTATTATATAAATTTCAAGAAGTCTTTTTCTCTGTCTTTTAACGTTGCATTTCAACAATCTTTGCTTACTTTTCACACTCCAAAGCGTGTGAACCTCTTATCAGTTTGCGCATATCTCGTCTGTTCTATCGAATATCTCTCAAATAGCATCTCGTTGTCACTATAGACAATCCAATGGTTGCTAATGCAAGAAAGTAAGAGTACAATAATCAGCGGTTTGAATAGAGACCTAAATCAGGAATTATGCTGTCCACAAACTCTTCGTTGGAATCAGACGGCACGTATTAAAAGTAACGTTTGGAAATTGACATTTCAATTGAATGTATCATTTCTGTAATTTCACTAACTTGTCAAGGCAATGAATATATCTCTTTATTATGTTATAGAAAGCGGGTGAGATATGACGTACCAAATACTACTTCCTCCGTCCAAGTTTAGTTGTCCTCTATATTTAAAATGGATATCCACTTTTACTTATTCAGTTTGAAAAACCAACGTCCCATTTTATACCTATTTTACTCAACATTTCCCAACGTTGAAATTTTAATAGTTAAAGTTAGTTTTTCAATAATAATAATTAAGGGTGATATTATAAAATTACATATTATTTATTATTTCTTAAGGGGTTACCAAGTCAATAGTGGACAAATAAACTTAAACGGAGGAAACATTTTTTTTTTCTGCAACTTTCTAAATTCAAGGGATATTTGGGTTAAGTAGAAAGAAGAAAGGAGCTTTTGCATATAATAATCTAGAGAATGATGACTTTATTTCCTTTTTATTTCAATTAGACCCCACTATATTGTGATTAAGGACTTAATCCAGTCAGACCATGACATTTTATTTCAATTAGACCCCCCAAAGTTGAGATTAAGAACCTAATCCAATCAGGCCATAACAAAAGAAGTTGCTTTTGCACCCATCTTCATTTCCCTTTCAAAGAAGTGTTTATTTATTTATCAAACAACCAAAAACATTTTATTTATCATATTAGTGCGCAACTCGAACGGATATTTCTATTTCTGCAACGAATATTCCCCAAGAAGGAGTAAAATTTTAGGACAAGAACTTTATGTTTTAAATTTCTTCTAAGCATTTGACTTAACTTTTTATAGTATACAAGTCATAATTTATTTGGTGCCTTAGAATATGAAATATGCTTTTATATTTACGTCTAGAGAGTCAAATGAGCTTGTACAATTTTATTTTGATTTTTAATAATTTGAAATATTTCTAATGACTTTAATTTTATATTTTAATCTTTTTTAAGAATATCCTCGGACAAGCAAAATGCCGCACCTTCATTTCTAGGCATGAGTCTTGCTTAACAACCATTGACTCAATGATCAGGTAATTAAATATACAGTCATATAGTCTAGATACATAAACTATTCATCTATAGTGAGAGTGAACTATTCATCTATAGTGAGAGTGCTTTAGCATGCAAATGCTACAAAAAAAAAAAAAAAAAAAAAATACAAATAACAAATTAAGCATCGTAAACACGCTCAATATTACTGTAAATCAACCAATGTAGAAGGAACCCCTTTACCATTGAGGCAAACTAGTTCATTAACTACGTTAATATTACAATGACACATATGCTTCCTTCTTATACACTAGCAAACTTTAATTTGTGAAAAACCTTTTCCTTTTTTCGTACATCATATAGAACTATTGAGTTTAGGATTTTCACACTGATAATGTATAATCCTTTTAAATTATCAGGTAAAATTGACTTATACTCAGATATAATTTCTTTTATCCAGCCTGATTATTACTCGGAAATAAAGTGAGAATCTACAAAGCCATTCAAATTACACTGATGGTGTAAATATTCTTTATATTGTCAGTGTGGTTGATGTGTGGCTATAATTCATGGTTTAGCACATTATTCGCCTTGTACGCTTTAATGATAAATTACACTTTTTTTGCGCGTAACAGGGTCCATTTTGTGTGTAGGTGAATTGGAGATGAAAGTAGAGAAAAAAGGAAACTTACAAGTCGAAAGCGTGCGCGGGAACAATGAATGAGAGGACCTGGCGACGCCAGGCTTGAAGCTGGCGATATCCCTGGCGACGCCAGGCTTGTACTGGGCGAGAGACTGGCGAGGCAAGGCAAATTCCAATTTTAACCAGGCATTATGCCTGGCGACGCCAGGCCTGGGGCGAGATCATGTCCGAGTTATGAAGACTTAGTTCATTTCCCGGCTTGACTAGGATTTGAACTACACATTTAGGTCTTGTCCTAAACATATAAATAGACCTAAAAATGCCACTTTGAAGGACTTTTGCAACCGGAGGCAAGGATAGCTCGTGGAACAACTGTTTGGAGTTAGAATCATCGATTTCTACATCCCTTTATCCTTACTTTGTAATTCAATTATGCAAAATACTTTGGATATTGTTACTATGAGTACGAGTAGCTGAACTCCTAATCTAGGGTTTTGATGGAACCTATTGGAGGATAATTTTCTTGTTACGTTAATATAGATTTGCCGTAGCATTATCTCTATTTGTTCAACTATATTATTATTGTTGTTGATTGAAGGGCCCTCAATCGACTGTGCCTATTTAGTATGTATTACTCGGGAGAGAGTGCATATTTAGGTAGTTGTTGAACAACATCACTCCTAACGTATATGAGGGATCAATACAAAAGGTTTAAAGGTGGGATTAGGGATAACGAAACCTTGGTGCGATCTCGGTGAGTTGTACTTAAGACAAGCTAGCGTAATTCAGGAGAATATGTCTAGTATATTGTGGTAATTACTCTGGGAGAGAGTTACGACAGTCAGAGTGCTCATGATCGGTAGAGAAGACTTAGGCAAATTTATAGAAAACGCAGCGGAAAAGATTCCGACAATAGGGGAAATCATAACCTTAGATCATTCCATTTCGTGTGTACAACCCGTTCGTAGTTAGTTATTATTTATTGCATTTTCATTACGTATTATTTAGTTAGTAACATCCAATTTATTACTTAAATGTTTCTAAAGATTGATTACATGAATTTGTGTGAGTCCAATAGCTGTGTTTAATAGGTTAATTCCCTGTGGGATTCGACTTCGAACTTGTTAATCGGAATATTTGCAACGACCGCTTAGTCCTTTTTATAAGGCATAGTTGGGCGTGATCAAATATTGGCGCCGTTGCCGGGAAATTAACGGTGTTATTAATTGCAGCTAAAAGAAGTGCTAAAATTCTTAGTGTAGTCAATTTTCTTCAATTTAAAATAAATACATTGAAATTCTAAAATTTGTAGTCTTGGGCATTACATGTGCATGCCTAGAAACTTCTCAAGAACTGGTAATTGTTCGAAGCATTATCAGATCCTGAGAAAGTTTTCAAGGTACTGAATCGTGCAAACAAGAAAGGAAAACAACAACAGAACAAATCGAACCAGACATGGGAGACGAAGTAAACAACAGAAACAATGCGAATGACCCGAACAATCAGGGTGTTGTGCCTCTTGTGCCAGAAGCAGCATTGTATGATTGGGCACAACCCACTGTCGACAACCTAGCAACCGCAATTGCAGTCCCTCAGATACAAGCAGAATCATTTTAAATCACAGACAACATGCTACATTTGTTGCAGAACAAGGGACTGTTCTCAGGGTCATACGTTGAAGATCCTCAGTAGCATCTAAAGAATTTCCTATCGATATGTGTCACGCAAAGGTAACCTAATGTGACACCGGAAGCAATAAAGCTATTGTTGTTTCCATTCTTGGTGACGGGAGAGGCTCGGAATTGGCTTAATTCACTCCCCATAAACTCCATCACCACTTGGGAGGAATTAATCAAGCAATTTGTGAACCAGTTCTACCCACCCAATAAGATTGCTAAACAAATTGATGAGATATTGAGCTTCAGGGAGAAACCAACAAAAACATTACAAGAAACGTGGGAGAGGTTCCAGGGTATGCTGGTTAAGTGTCCACATCATGACATTCCGGAGCAGATGTTGGGGCAGAGGTTTTACATAGGATTGGCAGACTGCTTAAAGGCCAATGTTGATGCTTCAGCAGGTGGAGCATTTTTGAGCAAAACACTCAGAGAAAGCAAGATCCTACTTGATAAGATGGCCCATAACTCAGGATAGATGACAAGAGACTCTAATATCACTCCTGTAGTTCATTCAGTGGCTTTGGATCCAAACAACTCCATAGCTGAAAATATGGCCACTCTGGTGACGCAAATGAGTATCCTCACCAAAAAGATAGATGAATCAAGCCAGAAGCAGCAGGTACACATAGTTGACGCAACCAATGGGGGCTTATGTACGCCATGCATTAACCAACCATATGTTTGCTCGTGGAGTGGGAAAGGTGACAACCAGCAATATCAGGAAGATATGAACTGTGCGGCCAACTATGGGGGACAGAGGCAAGGTGGTCAGAATTGGGGACAATAGAATCAACAATATAGACCAGCACAGCAGCAGTATAATAACATCAAGAATCCTGGAGCTATACGACCATAGGGCCAAGTGGTGCCTTACCAAAGGCAACAGGTTACAACCAGCAAAATCAGCAGGCTTATCAACAACACCAGATTGTGAGACAAGATGATGAGTTTGCTGAACTTAAAGGAATGATGCAGCAACTGATGGGTCCATTGGAAAAATAACTGAAAGAGTAGATGATCACGCCCAACTCTAGTCCTAAAAAGGATAAGCAGTCGCTGCAAATATAATCCGGTCTATAAGTCCGGAGTCAAATCCCACAGAGAACTAACGCTTAGCTGTATCTGTTTAATATCACTAAGAAGACAAGATTGAAAATAATTAAACAGCTAAAAACTAACTATGCTTGAATTGTAAACAATTGGAATAAAGGTATAGGGTAATGGTTTCCCCCGTTGTTGATTTCCTTAGTTGTATGTTTCTTATAGCTTCGAATTAGTTGTCTCTATCAATCATGAACTCTCCAGCTATCATAGATCTCTCTCAAGCAATTATGATAATTTACTAGACGCACTATCTCAAGCTACACTATCTCGATTCGCATTACAGTTCACTTAGATCGCATCCGAGGTATCGTTATCTCTAATCCAACCTCTAAACCCTCGGTTATGACTCTCGCCTATACTCCGAGAGTGATGTTGTTCAAACAACTACCTAAATATGCACTCTCTCTCAAGCAAATACATAATAAATAGAAACGGCTAACTGAGGATCCTTTCAATTAACCAAAATCAAAACGTAGTTGAACAAATAGAGATTAACAACCAACTCAAAACTATATTAATATAACAACCAATTCATCCCCACCGGGTTTCACCAAAACCTTAGATAACAAATTAGCTATTCATAATAGTATGTAAAACTACAATATCAAAAGTCATAACCAACAATGAAAAATAAGAAGAGGAAGGAAAAAATTGTTGAAGAATTCCCCGCCTTGCTCTCAATGTGTTCTTGCCTCCTTAGGTCTAATTTGTGTCCAAAATATGTCCCCTCTTTGTTCTTGGCCGGCCTCCTACGTTTAATATAGGGTTTAGGGCTTAAAATCCCGTGTTTTGCACTTTGGTCCCTCAAATTTACGTGTCCTGCCGCGGTCCCACCACGGTTACGCCAGGACCGCGGCCAAAGAGGTCCTCTGAATCTGCAGCTCTGATTTACTGCGGTCCTACCGTAACCGTGGTTTTTCACCCTGTTCCGTTTGCAATTTGGAAAAACATAAAACATCAAAGTTGTAGCCCTTTGAGTTATCTTTCCAACCATAAATTGTGGAGCCCAAATGAAGTTCTGAGCAAAACGTTATGTGCATTTTACTAGACAGTGCGCAATATGCCTACTCGAGTCTTCGTTTGTTCTCAACTATCAAATTTGACCCCCGAACATGATCCCGGCTTAGTTCCTTGAGCTTTTACTAAGACTTCAAAGCTTCAAATCACTTAAATTCATTACATAACATCTATAAAGCTCGGAATCACACCTCCAAGGCATAAAACACACAATTAGTACAAAACACTAGCGATTAAAGCGCAAACTCAACTAAAGTGCAGTAAATTAGAGTGTAATAAGCGACTAAAGTACGTAATTATAGCCTATCATCAACACCCCACACATACACCATTGCTCGTCCTCGAGCAATCAAACTACACTTTTTTTTTATAGACACGACCTTTTTAAACAATTCTCCTAACGCAGCACACCAAGAGTATTTAAAATAGACTAAGCACAAAAGCGTAACATCTTCACCTCAAGATTTGACTCACAAGTGCCACGCATTATTCACAACTCACCTACTTACTCTAACATAGAGGTCAGTGACATTACCTTTCCTTCATGAATCAAGTGCTCTCACACAATACAAGAGAGTAGTTCCACACAATAAAATTTAAGAACACTTAGGAACTCAAGATAGAAAGAATTCACTCACTCTCAGAAATAACATTCATATGCCACAAAAGATGCACCATAAGCTTGCCCGTAGTGTACTACTCCACTAATCGAGCTCATTCAATCTTGGATCAATTAGGACTTTATTTGGTTGTAATGTAGGCTACGGGACGGGTAGGATACATTTAGATATAAGAGTGACTACACCTCCTTCAGCACTTTAATACATACATTTTAACATTTAAACCCCATACTTATGTCAAACCAAAATTCCACCTTCACATCAATGTAAATTACCCCATTCTTCTTTAAGCACACTTACGTCAAGAGCCACCACTTATCAAAGAAACACTTTTTTTTTACACCTATATAACTATATTTTTTTCCAATTCAAGTGGCTTTTACTTGTTCAAAATAGTGCACCTTTCTCCTGATTTCATTAGTTGAAGAATTCCCCGCCTTGCTCTCAATATGTTCTTGCCTCCTTAGGTCTAATTTGTGTCCAAAATATGTCCCCTCTTTCTTCTTGGCCGGCCTCCTACGTTTAATATAGGGTTTAGGGCTTAAAATCCCGTGTTTTTCACTTTGGTCCCTGAATTACGTGTCCTGCCACGGTCCCACGGCGGTTACGCCAGGACCGCGGCCAAAGAGGTCCTCTGAATCTGCAGCTCTGCTATGCCGCGGTCCTACCGTAACCGCGGTTTTTCACCCTGTTCCGTTTGAAATTTGAAAAAGCGTAAAACATAAAAGTTGTAGCCCTTTAAGCTATATTTCTAACCATATATTGTGGAGACCAAACAGAGTTCTGAGCAAAAAGTTATGTTCATTTTACTTGACAGTGCGCAATATGCCTACTCGAGTCTTCGTTTGTTCTCAACTATCAAATTTGACCCCCGAACATGATCCCGGCTTAGTTCCTTGAGCTTTTACTAAGACTTCAAAGCTTCAAATCACTTAAATTCATTCCATAACATCTATAAAGCTCGGAATCACACCTCCAAGGCATAAAACACACAATTAGTACAAAACACTAGCGATTAAAGCGCAAACTCAACTAAAGTGCAGTAAATTAGAGTGTAATAAGCGACTAAAGTACGTAATTATAGCCTATCATCAACACCCCACACATACACCATTGCTCGTCCTCGAGCAATCAAACTACACTTTTTTTTATAGCACGACCTTTTTAAACAATTCTCCTAACGCAGCACACCAAGAGTATTTAAAATAGACTAAGCACAAAAGCGTAACATCTTCACCTCAAGATTTGACTCACAAGTGCCACGCATTATTCACAACTCACCTACTTACTCTAACATAGAGGTCACTGACATTACCTTTCCTTCATGAATCAAGTGCTCTCACACAATACAAGAGAGTAGTTCCACACAATAAAATTTAAGAACACTTAGGAACTCAAGATAGAAAGAATTCACTCACTCTCAGAAATAACATTCATATGCCACAAAAGATGCACCATAAGCTTGCCCGTAGTGTACTACTCCACTAATCGAGCTCATTCAATCTTGGATCAATTAGGACTTTATTTGGTTGTAATGTAGGCTACGGGACGGGTAGGATACATTTAGATATAAGAGTGACTACACCTCCTTCAGCACTTTAATACATACATTTTAACATTTAAAACCCATACTTATGTCAAACCAAAATTCCACCTTCACATCAATGTAAATTACCCCATTCTTCTTTAAGCACACTTACGTCAAGAGCCACCACTTATCAAAGAAACACTTTTTTTTTACACCTATATAACTATATTTTTTTCCAATTCAAGTGGCTTTTACTTGTTCAAAATAGTGCACCTTTCTCCTGATTTCATTAGTTGAAGAATTCCCCGCCTTGCTCTCAATATGTTCTTGCCTCCTTAGGTCTAATTTGTGTCCAAAATATGTCCCCTCTTTGTTCTTGGCCGGCCTCCTACGTTTAATATAGGGTTTAGGGCTTAAAATCCCGTGTTTTGCACTTTGGTCCCTGAAATTTACGTGTCCTGCCGCGGTCCCACCGCGGTTACGCCAGGACCACGGCCAAAGAGGTTCTCTGAATCTGCAGCTCTGCTCTGCCGCGGTCCTACCATAACCGCGGTTTTTCACCCTGTTCCATTTGGAATTTGGAAAAACATAAAACATAAACGTTGTAGCCCTTTGAGCTAGCTTTCTAACCATATATTGTGGAGCCCAAATGGAGTTCTGAGCAAAAAGTTATGTTCATTTTACTTGACAGTGCGCAATATGCCTACTCGAGTCTTCGTTTGTTCTCAACTATCAAATTTGACCCCCGAACACGATCCCGGCTTAGTTCCTTGAGCTTTTACTTAGACTTCAAAGCTTCAAATCACTTAAATTCATTCCATAACATCTATATAGCTCAGAATCACACCTACAAGGCATAAAACACACGATTAGTACAAAACACTAGCGATTAAAGCGCAAACTCAACTAAAGTGCAGTAAATTAGAGTGTAATAATCGACTAAAATACGTAATTATAGCCTATCATCAGTAGACTCACATGAATAAACAATAAAGGGTATTGAGATTTAGTTAGGGCAAATTTTGATGGCTCTACATAATCATCCCCAAGGGACGTTACCTACAGACACACAAATCAATCCAAAAGAGCAGGGCCCGAAACATCTTATGGCGGTGAGTCTACAAAATGGTGGAGAGCTAGATCTGGAGCGAGATATTTCTCGTGAAAGCCGACCTACAGAAATACTTGTGCCAGTGCCCATTGAGATAGATGATTCAATAGGGTTAACTGAGGTGACGGTACAACATGCACAAGAGAACACCAACAAAGAAAAAGAGGTTACGAAAGAGACTGATGTAGCACAAGAAACGATAGTTGAAGCAATGCCTGAGCAAGATAAAACTCAAATCACAGGGAAGAAGTGACCTCCAACACCATTCCCACAGAGATTGGCCAAGGATCAGAAAGATGAGCAGTATAAGAAATTCTTGAAGATGTTGAAGCAAATTTAGGTGAACATTCCATTGATTGATGCCTTAAAGGAGATGCCTGGTTATGCAAAAATGATGAAGGACTTGATGTCTCGGAAGTTCGACTTTGAAGACTTTGCTACGGTTACACTGACTCAGACTTGTAGTGCTGTTGTGACGAGACCCATAGCTGATAAGCTGTCTGACCCAGGAAGTTTCACAATTCCATGCACAATATGTAACTATGTGTTTGCTAAGGCACTTTGTGATTTTGGGGCAAGCATAAACTTGATGCCCCTGGCTATCTACAAAAGGTTAGGCATTGGAAGAGCTAGATCCACGTCCATGTTACTACAACTGGCTGACCGGACAGTGAAGAGACCCTCTGGTATCCTTGATGATGTATTAGTACAGGTTGGGAAGTTTGTGTTCCCAACAGATTTAGTCATTCTTGACTTTCAGGTTGACGAGGAGATTTCCATAATTTTCGGACGACCATTCTTGTCCACTGGGAGAGCTTTAAGTGACAGTGAAACTGGAGAGCTCAAAATGAGATTAAATTATGAAGAAATAACATTCAACGTGCATAAATCTATGCGGTGACCAAGTGAATTTCCTAAGTTCTCTCTAATTAAAGTCGTGGATGCAATTTTTGAGGAGGAAGATAAGACATTGAACACTAAAGACCCTCTAGTAGCCTGTCTCATGAACTTAGATGGAGCAACCGGAGAAGACTTGGCGGAGTGGGTACTTGCTCTTGAAGGCCAATGTTTTGGGAGAAGGGAGCTCGAATTTGAGACTTTGCACTTAGAAGAAAGGAAAACTCCTCCAGCTAAGCCGTCGATAGAAGAACCACCAAAGTTGGAACTGAATCCCTTACCACCTCATCTCAGGTATGCTTTCTTGGGACCTAACTCAACTTTACCTGATATTTTCTCATCTAGTTTGTTAGATGTGCAGGCAGAACAGGTTTGCAGGTATTGATGGAGTGCAAAACTGCAATTGGTTGGACCATTAGAGACATTACGGGTATCAGCCCGACCTTCTGTATGTATAAGATTTTACTGGAAGATGGGCACAAACCTTCCAGAGAACATCAACGAGGCTGAACCCCAACATAAAAGAAATAGTGAAGAAAGAAATGATTAAGTGGTTAGATGCGAGAATCATATTCCCCATCTCTGACAGTAATTGGGTCAGCCCAGTTCAGTGTGTGCCAAAGAAGGGCGGTATGACGGTAGTGAAAAATGAGAAGAACGAGTTGATCTCAACACGAACAGTCACATGTTGGCGAATCTGTATGGATTACAGAAAGTTGAACATAGCTACCCGGAAAGACCATTTCCTACTGCCATTCATTGATCAGATGATAGACAGAATGGCAGGGAGGATCCACTTCTGCTTTCTGGATGGGTACTCGGGGTATAATCAGATCTCAATTGCACCGGAGGACAGAGAGAAAACATCGTTCACCTGCCCCTATGGAATCTATGCTTTTCAGAGAATGCAGTTTGGCTTATGCAATGTTCCTGCCACATTCCAAAGGTGCATGAGGCCATCTTCACAGATATGGTAGAGGAAATAATGGAGGTTTTCATGGATGACCTCTCAGTGGTGGGGAACACATTCGATGATTGCCTTATAAACTTGAGAAGAGTATTGAAGAGGTGTATCGAGACTAACCTGGTACTTAACTGGGAAAAGTGCCATTTCATGGTACAAGAAAGTGTAGTCTTGGGGCACCTACTGTCGAGTAAAGGCTTTGAGGTAGATCGTGCAATGGTTGATATGATCAAAAAGCTTCCACCACCCACTTCCGTCAAAGCAATAAGAAGTTTCATTAGGCACGCCGGTTTCTATAGGAGATTTATAAAAGATTTTTCCAAAATTGCTAACCCCTTGTGTAAATTGCTTGAAAAAGATCACCCTTTTGTGTTTTCTGATGACTGCAGGGTAGCGTTTCATGAATTGAAAAAGAGACTGGTAACAACACCTATCATAGTTGCCCCTGACTGGAAGCAACCATTTGAGCTGATGTGTGATGCGGGTGACTATGCTGTGGGAGCAGTTCTTGGGCAGCGAAAAGACAAAGTCATGCATCCAATATACTATGCATGTAGAACTCTGAGTGGTGCCCGGCTAAATTACACAGTGACCAAGAAGGAGATGCTAGCAATGGTGTTCGCATTTGACAAATTCAGGTCATACATGATAGGCTCGAAGGTAATTGTTTATACTGACCATGCTGCTCTCAGGTACTTAATCGAGAAGAAGGAGTCAAAGCCGCGCATGATTCGATGGGTGCTACTGCTGCAGGAATATTGACTTGGAAATCCATGACCGAAAGGGAACGGAGAACCAAGTGGCTAATCACTTGTCTAGGCTGGAAGGAGCCGAGAAGAAGGTTGAGGTGGAAGAGACTGTGGAGACTTTCCTGGATGAACAACTATTAGCCACGAGTCTTGAGGTAGAGCCAAGGTATACTGACATTGCAGACTACCTGGTGAGCGGTATTGTTCCTTATGACCTTTCCTCTGTCCAAAAGAAAAAAAAAATTCGTGATTGTCGCCTATATTATCTGTTCAGGATTTATGTTGATAACATGATCCGGAGATGTATCCCCGAGATAGACCAATCTTCTATTTTGCAGGCGTGTCACGCGTCACCATATTGTTGCACACTTATGGGTGAAAGGTTGTGATGTATGCCAACGAACCGGGAATATTTACCGCCGACATGAGATACCCATGAACCCAATTTAGGAGGTTGAAGTGTTTGATGTATGGGGAACCGATTTCATGGGGCATTTCATTAGCTCATATGGAGACAAGTACATACTCGTTGCTGTGGACTACGTGTCCAAATGTGTGGAGGCTACAACGCTCCCTACAAATGATGCAAGGGGGGTAATTGCTTTTTTGAGAAAGAATACATTCACTCGATTTGGCACTCCACGTGCAATAATCAGTGATGGAGGCACTCACATCTGTAATCAAGCCTTCGCAAAGTTGTTACAAAACTATGATGTACTCCACAAGGTTGCCACCCCATATATCCACAAACGAGTGGGTAAGTGGAAGTTTCGAACTGAGAGATAAAGAGCATGTTGACAAAGACTGTGAATGCTACAAGAACGTATTGGGTAAGAAAGTTAGATGATGCACTCTGGGCCTATCGTACCGCTTTCAAAACTCTGATCGGCATGTCACCGTACAAGTTGGTGTTTGGGAAGGTGTGTCACTAACCAGTGGAGTTGGAGCATAGAGCTTTGTGGGCATTGAGGCAGTTGAATCTTGATATAGAAGCTGCGGGTACAAGTAAAGTCACAGAGTTGCACGAGCTTGATGAGTTTCGATACCACGCTTTTCAGAGAACAAGACTATACAAGGACAGAATGAAGATGATACATGACAAGAATATTCTTGAGCGGAGTTTTAAACTCGGAGATAGGGTATTGCTATACAATTCAAGACTGAGGTTATTTTCAGGAAAATTAAAGTCAAGATGGTCAAGACCATTTCGTGTGGTAGAGATTCATCCCACTGGTGCTATAGAGATTGCTGCGGAAAATAACTCTCGCAAGTTCAGAGTCAATGGGCACAGATTAGAACATTATATCGGCATGGAAGACGCAAAAGTAGTGTCGGTGACTCATTTGCTCAAGCCACCGATGTTGAGCGTGCCTTAACTGTGCTTACCTGCGTCGTGCTGCGACGTTAAATCAGGCGCTTCATGGGAGGCAACCCAAAGGACTGTTGTATTCGCCGTGCCACGATGTTAACTAAGGCGCTCGTTGGGAGGCAACCCAATTCTTAGTTGATTTTTAGTATAGTTCGAATTTTTCTTTCCGTTTTTAGGTACTAACAACTTTGCAGGTGATTTTGGGCAGGTCGAGCAGGTTTCAGCGTCACCTGAAGGACACCAGGCGATAAGCCTGGCGCCACCTGGGGCAAAGCCAAGTACACCAAGCGTCGGAGCTGGCGTCGCCTGGTTTAAGGCCAGGCAAGGCTGGCGTTGGCAACACCTGGGTAAAGCCAGGTACACCAGGCGCTGGAGCTGGTGTCGCCTGGTTTAAGTCCAGGCAAGGCTCGCGCGGGGCTGGTGACGCCTAAGTAAGGCCAGGTAAAGGGCGTGGCGACGCCAGGAACGAAGATGCCTCCAAGAAAAGACACAGGCAAAGGAAAGGCCACTACAACTACTTCGGCTAAAGCAAAGACGACCACCGCACCTCCCCCAAAGAAGAGAAAAGGGGGAGAAACTACCCCTAGTCTTAGTGGAGCACAAGCTGTGGCAGCTGTAGCAGCTATGCGTCCACAACCCCAAGGACAACAGGAGTTTGACATCAACAACATACCCCCGCATACGAAAGATTGGTACAGGCGCTGTAGGCTTAAACATGTCCATCCGAAAGTAGCTATTCAGGAATGCAGCCTGAAAGAAAAGTATCAGGCAATTTGGAGAGGCATCTAGGATTTGGGGTTAAGCTATGTATTGAAGAACACAGGGGACACTAATCTCAATTTAGTTCGGGAATTTTATGCAGGGTTTGGTCCACAGGATACTGAACAACTGGTGCCAATTTGTAGACGTTTGATAGATTTTTCAGCCACGACCATATGTAACTTTTTAGGTGCGCTAGATGTTCCTGTGGAGCCATTGGACCAATTCATTTGATGTCCTACATATAGAGAGCGGAGACACACGCTCTGTGGTGTCGACTCTACGGCAGCATGGGTCCGGGATAAGTTTAAAAAATCGGCACAAGAGATTCCCTAAGAAGAAGATGAAGGCGGAGACTCAAGTGTGGCTGAAACTGATAAATGCACGGCTCCTATCGTGCAATCATGATACGCTCATTAGCCGTGAGAGGACCTGTGTGCTCTACTTCCTCATGACAGGTCAAAGGGTGAATGTGGATCATCTGATTCGCTACCAGATGTCATCAGTAAGAAGGAGTAAGAAGTTCGATCGAATGACATTGCCAAATTTTTGACTCAGTTCTTAAGGCACGAGGAGGTTGAGGAGGAGCCCGAGTTTGACCACACCATCGATCAGCCTATCCGACAAATGAACATTACTAGTCTCCGGCTGAAAGACGAGATTGGCATGCCATCATTGACAGGTGCTGAGCGCAATGCTCGTGATGATAGTTTTATGGCCCATATCTATGGGATGATGGATTTGCAGCTGAGGATAGGGGGTCGGCCGGCCATATCTGAGGAGAGGATTGCATTGGAGAGCGGTACCCGCTCAATGCTCATGCCTAGCAGCTAGTTGGGTTAGGAGATGGATACAGACATCCCGATGATGAGGATATCAACACATCTGAGCAGTCTGAGGCCGAGCCGGAGCAGTCAGATGGTGAGGACGATGATGATGATGAACATGATGAAGAGTGGAGAGCGTCAGATGATGAAGAAGCTGCTTGATCAGGGAGTTCCCTTGCACCCTACTCCTTTTTCTTGTTTTGTCACTTTGTGCATGCACTGAAGACAATGCATGATCTAAGTGTGGTGTGGGGACTTGTAGAAATTAGTAGTTGTTAGTTGTTTTTGTTGCTTTAGTAAGTGTCGTTTTCGGTAGCTAATTGTTTTAGTTATTTGTTTTAAGAATTTGTTTTTCATTTTTGTTTTTTTTGTTATTTGTTTTGAGTCAAAAAATATACTCCCTCCGTTTCAATTTATGTGAACCCATTTGACTGGGCACAGAGTTTAAGAAAAGAGAGAAGACTTTTGAACTTGTGGTGTAAAATGAGGCACATATATTTTGTGTGGCTATAAATTATTGCATAAAAGAAAATTGTTTCAAAATAAGGAAAGGGGTCATTCTTTTTGGCACGGACCAAAGGGGAAATAGGTTCACATAAATTGAAACGGAGGGAGTAAAAAAGAAAAAAAAATCATAAAAAGTTTGGACTCTTCTCGACGATGGATCTCCTAGACAGTTTTCTTGAGGGAAGTAAGTCTAAAGAAAAATACCAAAAGTATTTTTTTATTAGGTAGTGTAGTAATTCCCCCTTGGTTTTTCTTTGGGCCACGGTTCCTTTCCAATAGTTTTTAGTCGAACCAGGTGTAGTTAGTATTAATTTTTAGGAGTAGGACCCATGGGGCTATGCATTTAATCACAGCAATATCTCTGAGCTTTTTGATGCCTTGAGAATAGTTAGTACTCTGGTTGTGACGCTTAGGCTCAGTTTTTGACTCCGGTATAAGTACCTTAAATCGTAGATTCTTAAATTTGCTTAACTGCTTTGAATGGAGTGTCATGATAAAAATCCAATCCTGAATGAGTTATGTTCCATGTCTGTGTGAGGTTTGTATGTATTCTGTGCATTGCATTTGATGTCTAGAACTTGCCCCATGCGTGTGCAAAGCGAAATAGTAGTCTTGTTGAGTTTGAGAAGTGATATAGACATTTCTTTGTTAAGCATATATATATATATATATATATATATATATAGTACCCAACTAAATGTTATGTATCGTAGTTAACCCCTTTGAGCCTATAATCCTGTTTCTTTGGTAACCACATTACAAGCCGTACCCCTTTGTTTGAATCGACATATATTTGAACCTTGTCACCTCTCATGAGCACTTGAATTGTGATGAATTATGAAAAGTTAAAGTGTGGGGTGGTGGGTTGACTTTTGAGCGGAACAATTATAATAAGGAGAAAGGTGCGCCCTTTGAAAGGAAAAAAATGTGTCAATAAAAGCCATTTGGATAGAAAAGAAAAAAAAAGAGAAAGAAAGGAAAAAAATAGTAATAGCTGTAGTATATGAAAAATAATTCCTGATGGTGGTGGCTAGTGATATACTGGTGCTTAAAGAAGTAGGGGGTAAAATATAGTGAAGTTAAGGTGGAGTTTTGGTTTGAAATAAGTATGGGCTTGAATGTTAAAGTGTATGTATTAAAGTGCTTAAGGGAGGTGTAGTCACTCATATCCAAATGTATCCTACCCGACCCGCAGCCTACATTACAACCAATGGAAGTCCTACTTAATCTTAGACTGAATAAACTCGATTAGTCGAGTACTACAATATGGGAAAGCCTATGGTGCATCATTTGTGGCATATAAAGGTTATTTCTGAGAGTGAATGAATTTTGTCTATCTTGAGTTCCTATGTTCTTAAAATTCATTGTGTGTGGAACTAAGCTCTTTGATTGGGTGAGGGCACATGATTCATAAACGAAAGATAATGTGTTGACTTGCATGTTAGAGTAAGTAAGTGAATTGTGAATAAGGTTGGTATTTGTGAGTCGAATCTTGAGGCGAGGATGACACACCTTTTTGCTTAAACTGTTCTAAAGATTCTTGGTATAATGAGTTAAGGGAATTGCTTAATAGGTTGTGTCTATAAGTGTAGTTTGATTGCTCGAGGGCGAGCAATGTCTAAGTGTGGGGTATTGATGTGTGGCTATAATTCATGGTTTAGCACATCATTCGCCTTTCATTTAATACGCTTTAATGATAAATTACACTTTATTTGCGCATAACAGGGTCCATTTTGTGTGTAGGTCTATTCGAGATGAAGTAGAGAAAAAAGGATACTTACAAGTCGAAAGCGTGCACGAGAGCAGTGAATGAGAGGACCTGGCGACGCCAGGATTGAAGCTGGCGATATCCCTGGCGACGCCAGGCTTGTACTGGGCGAGAGAATGGTGAGGCAAGGCAAAGGCCATGTTTTAGGAGGCGTTATGCCTGGCGACACCAAGCCTGGGGCCAGATCCTGTCCTAGTTTCGAAGACTTAGTTCGTGTCCCGACTTGACTAGGATTTGACCTACACGTTTAGGTCTTGTCCTAAACATATAAATAGACCTAAAAACGCCACTTTGAAGGACTTTTGCAACCGGAGGCAAGGATAGCTCGTGGAACAACTGTTGGGAGTTAGAATCATCGATTTCTACATCCCTTTATCGTTACTTTGTAATTCAATTATGCAAAATACTTTGGATATTGTTACTATTAGTATGAGTAGCTAAACTCCTAATCTAGGATTTTGATGGAACCTATTGGAGAATGACTTTCTTGTTACGTTAATATAGATTTGTCGTAGTATTATCTCTATTTGCTCAACTATATTATTATTGATGTTGATTGAAGGGCCCTCAATTGACTGTGCCTATTTAGTATGTATTACTCGGGAGAGAGTGCATATTTAGGTAGTAGTTTAACAACATCACTCCTAACGTATATGAGGGATCAATACAAAAGGTTTAAAGCTGGGATTAGGGATAGCGAAACCTTGGTGCGACCTGAGTGAGCTGTACTTAAGGCCATCTAGCGTAATTCGAGAGAATATGTCTGGTATATTGTGGTAATTACTCGGGAGAGAGTTGCGACAATCAGAGTGCTCATGATTGGTAGAGAAGACTTAGGCAAATTTATAGAAAACGTAGTGGAAAGGATTCCGACAATAGGGGAAATCATAACCTTAGATCATTCCAATTCTTGTGTACAACCCGTTCGTAGTTAGTTATTATTTATTGCATTTTCATTACGTATTATTTAGTTAGTAAACATTCAATTTATTACTTAAATATTTCTGAAGATTGATTACGTGAATTTGTGTGAGTCCAATAGCTGTATTTAATAGGTTAATCCCCTGTGGGATTTGACTCCGGACTTGTTAACCGGAATATATTTGCAACGACTGCTTAGTCCTTTTTATAAGGCATATTTGGGCGTGATCAAATTTTGAGTGTAGTTAAATTAATTTCATAATTATTATGGATTTAACTTATATACATTAATAGTATAAAGAATTTTTGTATTATTTATATATTTTATTCTAATATAACATACAAGTAACTTGTATTTTTTAGATTATTAATCTCATTTAGATGACATAATTGTGTATAGAAGTTAAACTTAATTTTTTTTATTTGTGTAGGGTGGGATAGGGTAAATTTTTTGATGTTTGGCTTAAAGTATGCATATTTTTACATATATTGCCTCACATTATGCTCATGTCTCGTAGATCTCGGATGTATAATATAATGATTTGTGCTAATTTGTAGTATTTCTATGTGTAGGAATCCTTCGGGTGCGATTTGGAACGAAAGTGCGCGAATTGGAGCGAAAATGGGAAGAAACGGCAAAAATGCACATTTGAGGTCCACAAGCAGCGTGGGGCGCTAACTGTGGCGCTCAAAACAGAATGTTCAAAAGTTGAGCGCCAGGGTCAGTGCCCCGCGCTGCCCTAGACTCTCAAAATGTGAACATGTCCTATTTCGACCGGGACTCGGTTATTTCGACCCCAAGACGCCCCCAACTCATATAAAAGCCAACCTAAACCTATTCTGAGAGGGGAGGACGTTTTTGAGAGGAAAACACAAGCATAGAGCCGCCTTGGAGACCGGAATTCATCAAGTTCCATCTTTCTTCCACCAAATTTAGTAATTTTTATGTTTCTTTGTATGATTTGTTGTTTGGCTACCATGTCTATGTGGAGCTAAACTTCAATTTCTAGGGTTGTGGTTCTTTCATGAATATAGTTATTCGAATTTTGATTTTGATTTCTTGATTTCTCATATTAGTTTATTTATTCAACCCTGTGCTTGATTATCTGATGCTTGATCACCAATTAAATACTATCTACGAATCTAGAATTGAACTCGAAAGTGGGAATTCTAGATTGCACATTGGATTGAGTAAAGCAACTTCTTGAACCTGGGCAACGGGGAACGGATTCGCGGTTAGGATAGACATGTACCTAATTGCCTTGCTTGGTTGATGTACAGGAACTATAAACGCGTTCTTGTTAGTTCTAATTACATAGACATATAGGCGTTAGGTTACCTTGAATAGGCGAGTAAGAACTCGACAGATTCTTATGAGCAATATTAACCCTGTTAACCAATAAACTAGATAAATTAGTTGGTCAATTCAATTGAAGAATACAATAGGAATGTTAGATAGCCCATAACCCTTTTTCATCACATTGATAATATAAAAATCTGCTCTTCCTCTACTCAACGTTCATTATTTGTTTTTATTTATTTTTATTAGTTTAGAACCAAATACTTCTAGTTTTAATTGTTGTTTAGATAGTTAGGATAGTCTAATTTGGTTGATAGTTAATCACAAGTCTTCGTGGGTTCGACATTTGACTTTTAGTCACTTTATTACTTGACGACCGTGTATACTTGCATGTGCGTTTCACCGCAACAAGTTTTCAAAATCAATTGATGCAAATAGAATAAGACAGGAAACAAACCGGTGATGACCTAAATATAATTGACAGGTTGAATCTTCTATTGGAAAAAAAAAAAGGTTAGGCTGGTCTGCTATATTTAAAGGAACATGCTTCTACAGTGGTAGGTAAAATGGGCCAAGGATTGCTACAATTGATTTGATCCCCTTTTACTAATTGCGTCTTTTTTCTTTTCTGTTTTCCTCATAATACCTTCCAAATTAGACTTCAATAAAGGCGTCAAGAGGTTGGATGTGACCATGTCTCTTCCTTTTCTTCACCTCTAAGTTTTCTAATTAAGATCTAGATGAGATAAAAGCTATGTTTTCTAACTTAAAAGTTCCAATTTAAGAGGGTATGCAAGCATGCACGTGTTTCATGCCATATTTGTCTTTGGTATCCATATGAGAATCTTAACTTACAGGTCGTTCGGTTGACTGTATATAATGACAAGATTAAATCCCTGTATAAGATAATACGATATAAGTAATAATTCTTTATGGTACCATAGGAAAACATAATCCTCACATAATTAATATAAATGCCAAAAAGTAAAAATAAAAATGCATAACTATTGCAGTGTTTGGTTGAAAATATTAAATAGTACTTGTATTGAGTTGTGGGAAATTTAGTGATGTACTATTTTATACGAGATTAAATGTTGAATAAAATACATGTATTAGTGATCACGCCCAACTATGCCTTATAAAAAAGGACTAAGCGGTCGTTGCAAATATAATCCGGTATACAAATCCGGAGTCGCATCACACAGATAACTAAGGCTTAGCTACAATTGTTAAATATCGCTAAGAAACACAAGTCCAAGCAATTTCCTAATTATAAAGATTGCGATTCTTATTTTTAAACTAATTAACTAGAAACTATTAAAAGCAGTAGAATTATTAACTAAGGAGACTAAGAGTTGGAGACAAGATTAAGGAGGTCCAGAGTTATGATTTTCCCAATTGCTAGAATCCTTCCCGGTAAGTCTACTATAATTTCACCTATGTATTCTCTACCGATCGTCAGTACTTTGGGTGTTGTAGCTCTCTCTCGAGCAATTACCACAATTTACTAGACGTATTCTATCGAATTACGCTAGCTGACACTAATTCACCGCTCCTACAATCGCACTAAGGTTTTGTTATCTCTCATACTGCCTATAAACCCCCGTATTGGTCTCTCACATACGTTAGGAGTGATGTTGTTCAACAGCTACCTAAATATGTACTCTGTCTCGAGTATTACACACTAAATAGACACAGTCAATTGATGGCCATTCAATCAACAACAACAAACACGTAGTTGAACAAGTAGAGAAATCCAACGGCTTAATTATATAAAAATATAACAAGAATTCATCCTACAAAAGTGTCACGACCCAAACCCACTGGGTCATTAACTCTTCAAATATCTAACAGTTATTAATCATAAATAAGCTTAAAGCAGGAATATCGTAACCAATATTACGGAATAACCGCGATAACAAGGATGCCAACCCAAATCCAGCCCGCAATTGGGGTGTCACAAGTCATGAGCCACTACAGAGTTTAATATCTACTACAAGACTGTATCTAAGAACATAATCCGAAGATAAACGAAGTACAGATAATAAAGAAGAAATGGGGCTGTGGACGCTGACAGCTGCCTCGTCTCTCCGGGTCCGCCTGGTCTGGATAGAAATTAGCGCTTAGGAACGAACTCTGCTATGCCTGTATCTGCACACACGGTGCAGGGAGTAATGTGAGTACTCCGACCCGGTGAGCAATAAAAATGAATAACGACTGAGAATATAAAATCCCACACAGGCACAGATACTGCTATCTCAAACAGTAAAATCAAGTAATTAGTAAGAACCAGTGAAACATAGCAAGAAATTCTCTTTGAAAACAATTAATAAAACAAGTATGCTCAAGTATGGTCAGTCATTGTTACCTGACCGGTGAGCCATTGTTACCTGACCCAACGCGTGTTTCAGTGCCATTGTTACCACTGGTCAGCCATTGTTACCTGACTGGTCAGCCACTGTTACCTGACCCAACGCGTGTTTCAGTGCCATTGTTACCACTGGTCAGCCATTGTTACCTGACTGGTCAGTCATTGTTACCTGACCAAAACACGTATGACAGTGTCATTGCTACCACTGTCCAATTCTAAATGGGTACCCGCGCTCACTCTGGATGTGCAGACTCCGGAGGGGCTCCTACAGCCCAAGCGCTATCAACAAGGCCTGAAAGCCTGAACAGTATCAATACGAGGCCTGAAAGCCTCCTCACCTCACTCATCATGCCCTCACATAAGGCCCTCGGCCTCAATCAGTCCATAAATAGTCAACAGCCCCTCGGGCAACAGTAAAGCAATAATACTCAGCTCAAACAATAGTTCAAATATCAGTTTAAAACTCCAAGTTTGACTAAATATGGCTGAGTTCAAGAAACAATGTAAATCACATGGACTGAGTTCAAATAATATTTCAAACGGTGAGGAAAACAGTGATGATAGTTCATAAAGAGTTCAAACAGTCGGCAATAAGCCCCAAATATGGCAATAAGCCCAAATCATAGTGAAAACAACAAGTCATTGCTAATACGCGGTAAAATATCATCCGGACGGGACCAAGTCACAGTCCCCAATAGTAAATGACCCCGCGCTTGTCATGGAACGCGTGTCTCAACATAGCACAAAGTTGTGCAAATCCGGGGTTTCAAACCCTCAGGACGTCATTCAAAATCATTACTCACCTCGAACCGGTGAAATATCTAGCTCGCGACGCCTTTGCCCCTCAAACCGACCTCCACGCGCATCGAATCTAACCAAAACCACAAGGAATACGTCCCAATAGGCTAATGAATCATAACCCAATCGAAAAGACTCAAAAAATATCAAAAATCACGAAGTTGGCAAAACCCGAGCCCCGGGCCCACTTCTCGAAAAATTACGAAATTCACATCACCGGATTCCTCGTCTCGCCACGAGTCCGTACATATCAAATTTACCAAAATCGGAGTTCAAATGACCCCTCAAATCTCCATTTTAACTCTCTTAAGTTTCAAGCCCTAAACCACCATTTTTCCCATAAAATACTTGAGTTTTCAGCTCTAATCCATGTATTAGCATCATAAAATTGAGTTTTAAGTTCAAGAAACTTACCTCAAGTCGTTCCCCCTTGAATCCCTCTTTAATCTCCACCAAGAAGCTCTCAAAATCATCAATCATGGAGGAAAAATGTCCCAAAATCGCGGATATAAAGTCACTGCCCAGAATTTTTCGGAATTACTGTTCACACGTGCGGTATTGTTCACGCGCGCGGTACTGTTCACGCGCTTAAAAAAAACCAGCAACTGCCCAATAAATTGCAGCTGTTTTTGTTTCACTAAAATGGCTCTAACTCCGTCATACGAACTCGGAATTAGACGATCCTTGTTCCTATGAGTCACAAATAATAATACGAACACAACCCTTCAATCGAAACTCAATTCGGAGCTCATTTGCCCAGTTCAATACCCATTTCGCTCGTTAAACAATTAACTCATATTTCGTGTCAAAAACCCAATCGCGACTTGCTGAAATTAGACCAAAATTTCCAGATCAGTCCTATTATTCATTAACAAAATTCCGGAAGTCTCGAAATCAAATTTGGATCTCTAGAACTAAAAATGAACCTTTAGATCATTACATGCTTATGCTGAAAACGACAAAAATCTTCCAAAAACTCTTCCAAAACTTATCCGAGCCTCATGGGACCCCGACCAAACATGCCAACATAGTTCATAACATTATTCAAACCTGTTCCAATCATCAAAGCACCTCAAGCAACATCAAATTACCCAAAACTCATCGAATTCAAGCCTAATTTTTTAAAAACTTCCGAAATACACTTTCGATCAAAAACCCGACCAAACGACGTCCGAATGACCTGAAATTTTGCACGCACATCGCAAATCACATGTCGAAGCTACAACAACTCTCGGAATTCCATTCCGACCCTCGGATCAAAATCTCACCTCAATCGGAATTCGCCAAAATACTAACTTCGCCAATTCAAGCCTAATTCTACACCGGACCTCCAAATTCAATTCCGATCACACTCCTAAGTCACAAATCACCTCCCGAAGCTAATCGAATCACGGGAAATCACATCCGAGCCCTATAACTCATAAGTCAACGTCCGGTTGACTTTTCCAACTTAAGCCTTCCTTAAAGAGACTAAGTGTCTCATTTCTTATCAAAACCAATTCGAATCAACTCTAACACACCACATACCGATAACGAAACATGAAGAAGCATAAAAATGGGGAAAACGGAGCAGTAACACATGAGACAACGGGTCGGGTCGTCACAAAAAGGTTACATCAAAACCCTAGATAACAAATTAGTTATTCATAATAGTATGCAAAACTACAATACTAGAATTAATAACCAATAATGAAAGTAGAGGAAGAAAGAGGGAAAAATGTGAAGTTGAATCCTTCTTCTTCTTGCTCCTAGAGTGTTCTTGCCTCCCTAAAGTCTTCCCTCCTTCCAAAGTAGTGTCTCTCGTCCAAAGAAGTGTCTCTCCCCCCCTAAAAATCACGTTTTAGGATGTATTTATAGTGACCGGGGTTTGTATGAGCCGAATTTCCTTCTTCTATTTCGGGTTGGAAAATCTGGTTTTTTTCTGCTCCGGTCCTGGTCTGACGAAGTGAACCTCGCTTCGCTGTCCGGGATTTTTTCTAGTTTCTTCTGCTCTGGTCCCAGTCTAGCGAAGTCAACCTCACTTCGCTGTCAGGGACTTTTCTTTTCAGCTCTTTTTCAACAATTTTTCTCCCATTTGATCCTTTTCCGGGCAAGTTTATTCCTACACGTAAGAAGCACGTAATGAGCATATTTTCACTTCAAAAACCATGTGATCTCTCATAACTCACATAAGAAATAATATATAAACATACTCAAAAACATGCACTTTTCATCATTTATCACCACCCCACACTTAAAATCTTGCTCGTCCTCGAGCAATGTAAAATTAAGCGCATAGGCAGGAAATACTTTTCAAAACACACTCAAGCATCACACTAGTGACTATGGTTTATATGAATGCTTAGAACCTAGCATATGCTCATACATTTCCTGAAGTCTTAAACTCATGCCAAGGTTATTTAAAATATTCATATGACTCTTTCTAACATCCTCGCCTCAAAACTTGACTCTAATGCATTCCACACTATGACTCACTTCTTGTGCCTACTCAAAAATCAAGGTCGCTACCAATCCTTTGCAAATCATATGCCCTCACCAATAAACCATAGAGAGAAAGTAGCCCACACACTCAATATAAGTTCAACTATAGTTCAAGAACTCTTAAATTGGAAGAATTTGCTCACTCTCACAAGAAACTCTTAGCCACCAAAGCTCGTACCATAAGCTTGCCCGTAGTGTAAGTCTCAACTACTTTAAGTTCGCACAGTCTAGGATCAAGTAGGACTTTATATGCTGTAATGTAGGCTAGGGACGGGTAAGATATATTTGAGAAAATAGTGACTAACCCTCCTAAAAACTTTAATACACTACATTTCACTTCTAAGCACCTTCTTGTGATGACCAATTCAATGTATTGCCATGAAACAATATACATTTAAGCCTTTCTTCATTAAGCACATCAACATATAGATACCTACTAGCCCAAACAAAGATATAGGGGGTGTTTTTTTTCACTCTCCTTAATTTGGTATTTCTGGCTATTATTTTCTTTTTTTGTTCATAGACAAGTGCACCTTTTAGGCCTTTTTATGGTTCCACTCAAAAATTACCCAATCTCTTTCTTTACTCTTTTGGCTACTTAAGTACTTTCGGAGGTAAAGGTTTAACAAGATTTGATTAAGAATAAAGGGGATTCGGCTTGTAAAGTGGTTGCCAAAAAATATGTCTGCAGGCTTAAAAGGGATGACTACGGATAGTATTAGCACTGGTAGACAAATAAGCTAAATGGTCAATCAAAGAAATATATCACTTTCCAAACTTACAAGACTTAATCATTTCGCTTCGACTCATACACGGGGCAAGTTCTAGACTAGCAAGGAAGGCACAGAGTACACCCAAATCTCACCTCACACAATGCACATGGCTTACTTAGGATGGTTCAGACTCGACTCTTAAGTTACAGCAACTAGCACAGTCATCATAAAATTGGAGCACATGATAATTAATCATAAGAGTAAAAAACTGAGCCTCGATTTCAAAAGGAAGCCACACATACTCTCAAGGCATGTAATTACAATGATCATGAAGAAAGTACTTCGTTCGTATGCTCCATTCTAAGCCCCGATATAAAATATGTCAAAAGGCATAAATACTCATGTTCTCCCTATTCCATTATCAATTCAAAAAGGAAAAACAAAATCTTTTTGTATTTTTCTTTGGACTTTAAACCCTCAAGAAAAAATTGCTAGGAAGTCCATCGTCGGAAAAAGCCCCAAACTTTACAAAAATTCTACCTACAAAAAAAAAAAACTACTACCCGATTCAAAGACTCATCCCTTGGAAAAGAACCGTGGCCATAAGAAAAATCAAGAGGGATTATTTCTACCTAATTTTTTTTGTTTGATATTTTTTTCCAACACACATAAAATAACACAATAAAATAACATAGAAATCACCTAAACAGCCTCTTCACCCCACACTTAAAATTGTGCATTGTCCCCAATGTATACCCATAAATACAAGAGGGTAAAAGAAACTCCCTGGTAGGCCAAAGGCCGCAGCATTAGCAGCTCATGGGGTACTCAGACTACTCCCATTCTTGGTTCTTTGTGGGGGCACTCCACACTTAGTTCTAACCATCTCTCTTGCTTTTGCTTTCTTCCAATGGCCTTTCTTCCCATTCTCCTAGAGAAATAAAAAATAACACTACAAGAACAATAAAATAATAAAAAATAAAAAAAACATAAAACAGTAAAGCTGGGTTGCCTCCCAACAAGTGCTTGATTTAACATCGCAGCACGACGCGAATCACTTTTTGCCTCCACCTCGAGCTTATGAATTGAACCCCAAGTTTTGCTTCAAGTTTATGATTATGCTCCTGGGCGGTACATATCCTTGCGAGCCAAAAATTAAATAAATTCTCATGCACTTTTTGGCTCTCCTCCGAGGAGTGTCACTTTGCCTAGACGGCCTTGAAAATTTAAAAATATAAGACTCATATACCTCTTCCCCGGACTCCTTTTTATGCTTGTAAAGATCCATTCCCATTTCACCGTCCGAATATAATGTAGAGAAGTGTTTGGAATGAGGTCCAACGCGCTCAAATACATGAACTTCAAGATTTTTGACATCCTCAACACCAACCACACTAGAGTCAACTAAATTTATATCCTCACGGTCCCTAGTTGACTCTAGTATTACTTCTTCAGCTTCAACATCCTCAAATTTTAGTTGGTTAGATTGTTGGTGTTCTACTCTGACCTCCTCCATTGGAACCTCAATTTCGGTATCTAATTCATGCTCTTCTTGGCTACTATCCACAATATTGGATTGTTGAACATTAAATGCTCTAACTAATTGACTCACTTGTGCCTCCAGGTTGTAAATAGTAGCATCTTGCCTTGGTATGTGTAGTTGTTTCTCATTATCTTTTTCCACAAGGCACCTTAGCATATCCTTGATCTTTTTCAGGTCATCATCCCTGGGTTCTTTGTTCCTATTTACTTCAGAAGAAAAAGAAGAACCATCAAAGCAAGGGGTTGGGGGAAGATAAGAAATATAAGCACCACCATGAAAGTGACCATCTTGACCACCACATATATTACACACATTCCACACATAAGATTGAGTTGGTGCACATAACTCGCTCTCGAAATTTTTTTGATAATTTAGCCATGGGTGGTTTCCTCACAATAAGCATTAGGAAGATCAATAGTAGAATTACTAATATCAAAACTCTCATAATTCCAAGATGCCATGTTTCTCAAATAAACAAGTAAAACTAAAAATAAAAAAATCAAATGCTAAAAATAACAATTAAAAGTTCAAACTTAAAACCTAGAAATATGTACACCTACAGCTACACTGTTAGTTCCATGGCAACGACGCCAAAATTTGATCACGCCCAACTATGCCTTATAAAAAGGACTAAGAGGATGTTGCAAATATAATCCGGTTTACAAGTCCGGAGTCGAATCCCACAGAGAACTAAGGCTTAGCTATAGTTGTTCAATATCGCTAAGAAACACAAGTCCAAACAATTTCTTAATTATAAAGAATGCGATTCTTATTTTTAAACTAATTAACAAGAAACTATTAAAAGCAGTAAAATAATTAACTAAGGAGACTAAGAGTTGGAGACAAGATTAAGGAGGTCCTGAGTTATGATTTTCCTAATTGCCGCAATCCTTTTCGCTAAGTCTTCTATAATATCGCCTATGTATTCTCTACCGATCATGAGTACTTTGGGTGTTGTAGCTCTCTCTCGAGCAACAACCAAAATTTACTAGACGTATTCTCTCGAATTACGCTAGCTGGCACTAATTCACCGCTCACTATTATCGCATCAAGGTTTCGTTATCTCTCATCCCACTTTTGAACCCTCCGTATTGGTCTCTTACATACGTTAGGAGTGATGTTGTTCAATAGCTACCTAAATATGTACTCTCTCTCGAGCAGTACACACTAAATAGGCATAGTCAATTGATGGCCATTCAATCAACAACGGCAAACACGTAGTTGAACAAGTAGAGAAATCCAACGGCTTAATTATATAAAAATATAACAAAAATTCATCCTACAAAAGGTTACATCAAAACCCTAGATAACAAATTAGTTATTTATAATAGTATGCAAAACTACAATACTAGAATTCATAACCAATAATGAAAATAGAGGAAAAAAGAGGAAAAAACGTGAAGTTGAATCCTTCTCCTTCTTGCTCCTAGCGGGTTCTAGCCTCCCTAAAGTCTTCTCTCCTACCAAAGTAGTGTCTCCCGTCCAAAGCAGGGTCTCCCCCCAAAAAATCACGTTCTAGGATGTATTTATAGTGATTAGGGTTTGTATGGGCCGAATTTCCTTCTTCTATTTCGGGTTGGAAAACCTGGTTTTTTTCTGCTACGGTCCCGGTCTGGCAAAGTGAACCTCACTTCGGTGTCCAGGATTTTTTCTGGTTTCTTCTCCTCCGGTCCCGGTCTGGCGAAGTGAACCTCACTTTGCTTTCTAGGACTTTTCTGTTCAGCTCTTTTTCACCAATTTGTCTCCCATTTGATCCTTTACCGCGTAAGTTTATTCCACATATAAGTAGCACGTAATGGGCATATTTTCACTTCAAAAACCATGTGATCTCCCATAACTCACATAAGAAATAATATATAAACATACATAAAAACATGCACTTTTCATCATTTATCAATTAGCAATATATATGGATAAAACTTTTTAAAGAAAAAATGCTCTTAATGTTGGTATTCCCGCGATAGAAGTAGGATTTAAATCTTATGGATTTTGGATTCAAGAACACAATCTCAAGTGCCAGTAACTGGATTCTGAATTTAGTTTTGCTATATATATAGTGATTCTTTTTTAAAGCATATGCAAAATTTGGACCAAAGTTATTGGATTCTGCCAAACCCTCGTGTTATTTACTACCTTCATTCCTCAGCCCCTACCCTTACAATATTGAAAAACTATCCAAAGTGGTCCATAAATAATTTTAACCAAATCTAGCCCAAATAAAATATCTACTTGAAAAGACCCAAATATCATTTTAATCCAAAAAATTTTCAATTAATGTCAGTTTTTAATGACCAACAGTCACATTCGACGAACTCCTCCCGGTAGTTCTCTTCACTCTTTGTGTTTTACCTTTCCACTTTCTCTCTCTAGGTGATTGCTTCGATGCTAGAACTAATAGGTTATTTCAATCTGCTCGTGCATGAAGAGAGCCTTAATTCGAATATGTGCTTGTAGCATTTCAATTTGCAAGCTAATGACAGAAATTCAAGTACAAAAAAATGAGAAAAGAGATAAATGAAAATCATAAATGCTAGTATTCTGATAGAGTAACTTAGTAAAATTATTTGAAAAATGAAGAAGATGAGCTATAACTTTAATTAAAGCCACTGAATTTTCGAAATTGGAGCTTACTACGAGTGGATGTTGTTGGAATAGATTGGGTATATCTCAAGAAGTTTAAAACTCAATTTTGGAATGAATTGGTGGAGATTTGGGGTGGTTTGAATTGAAATTTGAGCCAAATTCGAAGTAGAAGACGAACATTGAAGAAGCTGAGATGTGTATCACACTGTGTATCTTCCGTGTATCACTTGTGTATCACACATGTATCATATGCGTATACTTGTCAGCTACATGTTAGATATATGATGCACATAGTTTTGTAAAGATGATTTCAACTACGAATTTTGACTCAAGACTAGTCAAATTTACCTTTAATTTTTCTCTAATTTTGTATATTATTTTATCTATGTATTTTTCGATAAACTTTTAACTACGAATTCTGACTCCAAACTAGTCCAAGTTACCTTTAATTTTCTTCTAATTTTGTATATTATTTTAGCTATGTATTTTTCGATAAACTTTTAACTATGAATTCTGACTCCAAACTAGTCCAAATTACCTTTAATTTTTCTCTAATTTTGTATATTATTTTATCTATGTATTCTTGATAAACTTTTAACGATGAATTTTGACTCTAAAATTGCCCAAATTATCTCCAATCTCTCTCAATTTTTGTTATATTGCCTTATTATCTGTTTTCAACGAATTTCAAACATACCAATTTAAAAAATTATTTTTGCCTAAATTTGATGTTGTATATTATTGGTAACCTTTTATGGCTATGTTTGGTAGTACGTAAAGGTTGATAAATTTGGACTTATTTTGGCTATTTCCGTACATTCCCCTATAATATTCTGTGTATTAATTATTATTCACCCGTAGAACGTAACAGTCCATGCGTTGCTAGGGGTGTTCAAAACCGATCCAAAATCGAAAACCGAACCGAACCGAAGCTTAATGGCTTACTGGTAACGGGTTAACGACTTAACGGACGGGGAACATATTGAGATTTTTTTATTAACGGCTTATCGGTTTGGGGGCGTATTATTCAATTTTCTTAACGGATAATCCGTTAACCTGTTAAGAATATATATATATATATATATATATATATATATAATTTATTTTTATTTATANCAGGTGGGCGCCTGATTGCCAAAACATGAACTATATTCCCTTGTTTTCTAGGTGGGCGCCTGATTGCCGAAACTTGAACTGTATTCCCCTGTTCTCCTGGTGGGCGCCTGATTGCCAAAACTTGAACTTTATTCCCTTGTTCTCCAGGTGGGCGCCTGATTTCATATATAATTTATTTTTATTTATATATATTAAATATAAAAAAAGACAAAAACCCTTGACTTTAGTTTCCAATACTCTGTCTGTCTAAGACTAACGTTACGCACCTAAGGTCCCAATTCCCAAACGGCTAAACCTAATTTCTAGAAACCCTAACGCCTAAACCAGCAGCCACCACACCAGTCCTCGTCGACTTCCACCAGCCACCAGTCTCCCTCTCGCCGTCTCGCCTCTCCCTCTCGCCATAGCCAGAGCAGCAGTCAGCAGATGGTAAGTTTCAATGGTCGATCGAATTTGATTAGCTAAAATTCAGATAGCGTAGAAGTTTCTGATTACTACTCTTGAAATAGAGGAGTTACTCTTGTTTCATACATGTCAATCCTATATATTCTTGGGCTAAGTTTTCGGCAAAATTAGAGTGACATCTCTATTTGAATGGACTGAATATTTACCTAGGTGAAATTTTAAAGGAATTCATCTGCTGCACAATAATATAAAAAAAGCCAACTTATGATTAATTAAGGGGAAAAAAACAATTTTGCATATGATTATGATTTTTGAAAGATGCTTTTTCTATTTAACTGTCTTATAAGTATAAAAAGTTGAAAAGGAAACAGAACAAGTTTGTATATGATGTGCTGAATCTACAGTTCAATGCTACTTTTTGTTTCCAATTTTTAAATGTAGTATATATTTATCCATAGACACCAGCAATCTTCTGGTGGTGTTAGTGCTGGATTTTTAAGGGTGTTAGACTCTAACCATTGGTGATGAAGCAATCTTCTGGTGGTATTAGTATCATATATGTTCTTCATTCTATATGCAATTGTTCTTATGAATAACAATTGTTCTTCATTCTATATGCAATTGAATATCCATTCTGATCAAAGATCAGAATTTCTTGGAATGTGTTCTTGAATTCTCAAAATGTGTCTAGTTTTAATTGGAGATGTTATTTTTGCCCATGTAAAAATTATTGAAAAATGTTAATTTTTATATATGAAGTAGAGATGGAACTGGAGAGCAGCTTTGGTCTTGTTGAGCAGCAGCTTTTTGGTCTTGTTGAGCAGCAGCTTGTTGAGCAGCCGCTTGTTGAGCAGCAGCTTGTTGAGCAGCTGCTTGTTGAGCAGCAGCTTTTGATCTTGTTGAGCAGCAGCTGGAGAGCAGGAGAAGAAATAGCAATTTGGTCTTGTTGAGCAGCAGCTTTTTCATTCTACAAGTTGCAGTAACTTGTTTTTTCATTCTACAAGCTTTTTCATCACAAGCACCCTATTACTTAATGGCATCAGTCAGTTGGCTAAATGACTGTTAAACTTGTTTAATTCTTTCTGGTTTTGGTGGCAAGAAGGCAGACTAGCTCCTTCGTCTCGCATGATTGACATTTTTGGCATATTAACTAATGCATTTTGGATTCTATCCCTCCTATTGTAAAACTTAATTTTCTATTTTAGATGCTTTAAGATAATGAATTGCTGGAATCATTCTACCGCTTCTCAAGTTAAATGTTTTTCTTGCATTTGTTGTATACAGTTCACGTTTTATAAAATGATGAAACATGGTCAGTTTCAACCTTTTAGAAGTAAGTTGCTTTGAAGTGAACCAAAAGATGAAAACCTAAAATGGTGTAATGGTGAACTTGAAATATGTGGGTAATCACTGGATACACATTTGAATGACTTCACCTAGTTGAGGATAATCACTGGATAAACATTGAATGGCAGAATGTTGCTGGATCATTACTTTTTTTTTAACAAGCATGTATGTCTGGTGTAATTTCGATTTGTGAATATGTATGCTAGGCCGATAAACCGCCCGATAACCGCCCGATAAGAGCTAAACCGATACCAATCCGCCCGATATCTTATCGAGTGGCTAACGGATTAATACATTTAAAAGCCGATAACCGTTAAGCCAAATCGCTAAGAGTAAATAACCGCCCAATCCACTCGATAAGCAGCCCTATGCGTTGCTATTCATTGACTATTAATTATTGCGTTATAAGTCTCACTTAATTAGTATAAGCACCAAACCACCCCTTAGTGTTAGTGTCCTCTCTCTTAGGAATGATTCAGGAGTAGGTTTACTTTGGTCAATGCATCATTGCTGAGCATGAACGTACGTGTTGTCTACATTAGGTCCACCAGGGTTGTTTTGATGGATGGTCTTTGGTTCATATATCAGAATCCTTGCGAATTACTGCAGCATGATTAAGTTGTATTTAGTGGTAGAGTCACGATTTTTACCAAAGGATTCAAAAAAAAAATATGTAGAGAAGCTGATAGAAACTAAGGATCCATAAAACTATATAGAGAACCAAGTTCTCTATTAGTTCTCACAGAACACACGCACACTGCAGTAAGTAAATGACACAATGGAGTTTTACGTGCAAAACTCCCAGCTCACGAGATTAAAAATTTTAATCACGACCTACCCTTGTAGGATTTCAACTTCACTACTAAGCTAACATCAGTTTATAACCTATTGTAACCTAGGAATTAACCTCTTAATCCCTTACTAACTTGTAACAACTCTATTACAAGCCACTTTGTAATAACTCCACTACAAAGGTTTACAACTCGACTAACTCTAGCCAAGACACAAACACACAGGTTTATGATTTTCAAAGGTTTCCTACACAATGCTTCTAACTAAGCTAAGTAGGAATTACAAGTAAAGTACTTTAACAAAGGTGCAACACAACTAAGGACATGTAATAACTCGTTACAAGAAACTGGTCCGTTGTTATGTTGTTCTTTGTTCTTGATGCCCTTGAGAATCACTTGCCAGATTGATTGATCACCTTAGAGAACGCTTGATTGATTCTTGAATGTTCAAGTGCTTTGTTTTACCTTTGCATGATGTTAATAATTTATTTGTGACATCACTTGAATGATGCAAGCAAGTTAGGTAAAGGGAATTTCCTATAAAGTTGACTGCTGCACTATTTTGCACTGTTGCGTGTGCAAATAGTAACTTTATAGCTGTGGGGGATTGACTTGTACAGTCACTACGGGAACTGGTAGCTATCTGTTCCCTTTGTTGTTCTTTTGACTCTGAAGAGTTGAACCGCGTCCCTGACTGAAGACTTGTTGATCTTAAGTACTTGAGGATGTGTAACAGGTTCCTTATCTGGTTCTTAACAATAAGCTTTTTAGATCATCAAAACATAACATGGATACCCATATAACCTATCAATTTCCCCCGTTTGGATGATCATAAACTTATAATTTAAGTTCCCCTAAGAACCAGAATGACATTCGCATTTCCTGTATTCCCCCTGAATTTGTTCCCCATCTTGTTCCCCCTCAATTATTTTTCCCCTTTTTTGCATCATAAAAAGATCAGTAGCAAGCAATAAGCAAAAAGAAGTCTGGCTTGGTTAACTAATACCACATGTGTGCACACAATCATGACTAAAACAGAGCAATAGGCAAAAGGACAAAACTTTCATTAATTTTGGATAATTAAGCAGGGAGCAATTCCATTATTACCAACACATCCACAAAATAAAAACAACAAAAAGGTACCAGTCATAAACATCATTAGGACTAAAACAGAGGACAAACACTAGGAATCTTGACAATGGGAAGGGAACACTTTTTAGGGAGCACTGGAAGGGGAAGGTCTAGATGAAGAGGCAAGGGTTCGAAGAAGGATGTCCATTCGAGCATTAACTGACACCTGCTCGTTGAGCAGTCTCTCCTTCAGGTCCTCAACCTGTTTCCTGAGGTCAGCATCCTCCTATGTCAGATGGGCAACCTCTGTGCTTTGAGAGCTACAGGAACCAGGTGCCCCCTGAACCTGACTTAGCTGACCTTCGAGAATGGAATTCCTTGCCTTTAGCTTCCTTATCTCTTCAGTGGTACTATATTGAGCGTTGATCAGCGGAGAGATAGTAGAAGTGCTGCCAACCCCTCCACTTCTGTCAGTGCACTAACATTCTTGTAGGGCGGTTTTGGAGAAGGCTTGTTTGCGAGTTCCCACCTTAGCTTTTCCCAAAGGGACTTTGAAAAATTCAAAAACCATTGTGAGAAGGAACCCATAAGGCAACCCATGATTACCATCCTTGAACTCTGCCACCTTCTTCATGTGTTCTATCATAAGACTAGGCAGATTTATGGTAGTGTAGCCATCCAGTGCTTCCATGAGGACCAGGTCTGCTCGTGAAGTTATTGACCTCCTTTCTGCGCGTGGGAGCAAAACTTTCTTTACCAATTCAAACAGCAGTTGGTACACTGGAAGGAGGGTCTTCTTGTGTACCCCTTCCCCGTGCTGTATGGACTTATCCTTCACGATGGCATTTATGAAGTTAGAAGAGCAGGTTCCCTCAACATAATACATACCATCAGTAGGCACACCCAAAATAGTTTACAGAACAGCAGTATCCATCATGAAATCAACACCATTCACTTTTAGACATATATTATCATCTTCAACTGCGAAGAAGTCGGCATAAAAACTCCGCACTTCTGCTTCATAAACCTTGGGACTGTCAGCAGTGAATAGATGTCCACAGTTGGTACTCACATATGTCAGCTAGTTGGCACATCCCTGACATATCAAGAATATCAGGGGCAAATGTGCGGCTCCAAAACACCTTCTGATTTCTCAAATTCTGCCTTTCCTCATCCCTGTCCACATTCAGTCTGGCCTTTTTGGAGGAACCAGTTTCCTCACTAGCACCAGCCTTTCGCTTCACTGATTTTCTTACACTCTTTCCTTTGTCTGCAAATTTCCTGGAGATCTTCTCAGCAGACTCCTCAGCCACTCTTTCAAAGGACTGCTCAACCACTCTCACTCTTTTTCTTACCAAATTTTTCACTCTTAACCTTCCTCAACTCCTTTTCACTCACAGATGACTCCCTTTTGGACTTTGGAACATTAAGTTTCTTTGAGGACTTACGAACCAAGGAACCAGGTTCCTCTTCTATCTCATCATCAATATTCACGACTAGTGCAAGAGGCACTACCTTCTCATTGAAAACCTTTCCATCTTTAACCAATCTCCTCTTCTTCTTTTCCATTTTGCTTTTCCTTAAAACTAACTCAAGTTCTTCCTTCTTCTGCAACCTCGTGATAGGTCTTTTAGAAGATGACCTCTAGGGAGGTGCCATTCTACTCCTAGCACTAATAAAGCTCGCCAAAGCCACATTATCATAATCTTCTTCTTCACTATCCGCATTCTCCTCCTCAAACAGAGATCGCATCTAAAGAACCACAATTGATAATGGCTCAGCATAAAAATGAGGAGAGGGGGGTGGGATCAGTACTGAACTGGGGTTCTTGTAGAGAACTAGGTTCTTATCCCAATTAAAACCAGAGGGCTCTTTTTGGGCGGAGGAATCAGGTCCTTGAATTGGTTCCCCAGTAGTACTGTCAGGTGCCAAAGTTTTGACAGGCACCAGTTCCCTACCCTCGACCTCTGCACCATCATCTTCCCCTTGAGACTCAGACACACCCTCATAACCTCCAGCCAGATTTCCCTCAGCAACTATGGACAACATATTTTCTATAACTTCCTGTTCTTGTAACTTCAAAGTAACTTCAGAAGGATAAGAGGAGAATTACTTGTAGAAACAAGGCATGGGGCTGTCATTGTTGATTCATCACTGGTATGACCCACACCCTGTTCTTTCTCAGATCTTTCCTCCACTGGTAGTCTAGAAACTTCTTGATTTCCCATTTCCTCCACTGTAACTTCTTTCGACTATTTTTTTCAGCGAGGCAGAAGGAGAGGCCGCAACCACAAATTTATTGGGCGTCGAAGTTTTGCAACTCCGATGAAAACCAGCACTCAATTGAGTTGGAGAGGAAGGAGAGGGTGGTTGTGAATCTAGGTTAGGGGTTGGACTAGTCGGAGTGGGGAGTGTGGGCTCTATCACTGGTGCTTTAATGGATGAAAACACAGTATGGACGACTTGGAGTAGTCTGGGTTTCTTGATTTTCAGAGATGGTGGAGTATAGTGAGATTCGTTGGAAGAAGAAAGTGTTTAGGCAGAAGAAAAATGGATTTTTTGGCTTGTGATGTTAACAGTTATGAGAGTGACATTGAGTGGATGTATTTAAGTGGGATGAGGAACCGATTAGGAGTGGGTATCAATTTTGGGTAGTCGGGTCGGTTCATAACGGGTGAGACGCTTGGGTTCAAAACAGCGAAAAAGAGAGAAACTAACAAATTTAATGACGTGGCACCATTTCAGCTGTTTAAAAATTATGCATGAGAGTACATAGGAACTACTAACCTATGTTAAGGGAACCAGGTTCCCTGACAGATTTTGCAAATGTAAGCCTCATCCTCCAACCAACGTGCAATGCATTTGCTACTTGTTTGCTCTGTAATCGTCATGAGTGTCTACCTGCAACGTTATAGAGATGAGTTAGACTTTTCCAGAAAATACTTTTTAGCTATTTTACCTATACATTTCTTTCGTAGCCAATCATCGAGGGACCAGGTCCTTACCTATACAAGCGATTCTTTTCAAAGTGCTCTCTACTCAGTGCTTTGGTGAATATGTCTGCAATTTATCTTCTGTACTGCAAAATTTCATGTAGACGAGCCCTTTTCAAACATTGTCTTTGAGAAAATGATGTCGCACATCAATGTGCTTTGTTATCTTATGTTCAACTAGATTCTTGGCCATGTTGAGAGCACTGGTATTGTCACATAGTAAGGGCACGCAATCAGAAAGCACACCAAAATCTTCTAGCTGTTGTTTAATCCACAGCAGTTGAGCACAATAAGAGGCATCTGCCACATACTCAGCTTCTGCAGTTGAGAGGGCCACTGAGTTTTATTTTCTTGTACCCCATGAAATCAGACATGAACCCAGAAAATGTGCCATGCCGGAAGTGCTTTTCCTGTCCACCAGATAGCCAGCGTAATCAGCATCATCATACCCAATTAAATCAAAATTGTCTCCTGAGGGATAGTAAAGAACCAGGTCCTATGTTTCTTTGAGATATCTCGGGATTCTCTTGGCTGCCTTCAGATGAGATTCCTTTGGATTAGATTGAAACCTGGCACAAAGTCCCACACTAAAAACAATATCTGCTCTGCTTGCTGTGAGATACAGGAGTGACCCTATGATACCTCTATACATGGTTTCATTCATAGAGGAACCAAGTTCATCTATGTCCAGACAAGTGGCTGTAGCAATGGTAGTGTCTATGATTTTTGATCCTTCCATGTAAAATCTCTTTAGCAGTACCTTGATGTACTTCTGCTGACTTATCATTGTCCCCTTAGGAGTTTGCTTCACTTGTAAACCCAAGAAGAAATTCAATTCCCCCATCATGCTCCTTTCAAACTCACTCCTCATGAGTTTTGCAAATTCCTCACATAGAGAATCATTCGTCGCTCCTAAAATGATATCATCAACATAGACTTGAACAATGAGTAGGTTCCTCCCTCGTTTCTTCAGAAAAAGGGTGTCGTCAATTTTTCCTCTTGTAAAGCCATTTTCTAGAAGGAATTTTGACAGCCTTTCATACCAAGCGCGAGGAGCCTGCTTTAGCCCATATAAAGCCTTGTCAAGTTTAAAGACATGCTCAGGATGATCGTGATTCTCAAATCCAGGTGGTTGCTTGACGAAGACTTCTTCCTTTAGAAAACCATTGAAAAATTCACTTTTGACATCCATTTAAAACAATTTGAATTCCATATGAGATTCAAAGGAAATAAGGATATTGATGGCCTCCATTCGAGCAACTGGAGCAAAAGTTTCCTCATAGTCAGTCCCTTCTTCCTGATTGTAGCCTTGAAATACTAGCCTTGCCTTGTTCCTTTTTGTGTTTCCAAACTCATCAAGTTGTTTCTGAATACCCACCCGATTCCTATTACAGTTCGGTCAGCAAGTTGTGGAACCGGGCGCCATCAACTGTTTCTCTCAAATTGATGGAGTTCTTCTTGCATAACTGTAATCCAGTCTTTCAATTCTTCCTTGATATTTTTGGGCTCAATTTGAGAGAGAATAGCTGAGAAGGCAAGTGAGTTTCTTGTCTTTGATCTGGTTTGAATGCTTGAATCAAGAGGAATGATTACATTTTCAAGAGGGTGTGAGTTTTTGTGCTTCCAATTAGACACCGGATATCATTGTGAGAACGTCCTGGTATTTCTAACTGTGATCCTTGGTTGCTTCTCATCTTAGCATGTGGGGTGCCTTGGATAACGTCGACAACTCTATTCTCAACTTCAGTCGTTGTGATTGAGGGACCGGGTTCCTCTCCATCAATTGGAGATATGGTTGCACCATTCTCATTTGATTCCTCAACGTGGCTCATCATATCAGCCTTTCCATTTTCCATGTCAATAACTTCACCATGGACAGTTGACTCTCCTCCGTCTTGATCACTTCTATCTTTAATCCTTTTCACATGAGTGGTGAGATTCATTGAAGACCACATGTATACTTTCCTCAACACGTTGAGTTCTTTTGTTTCATACTTTGTAGGCTTTGCTTTATGATGAATATCCCAAAAAGATTCATCGCTTTTGGCATCGAATTTTCCAAGTGCTTCCTTTCCATTGTTGAGAACAAAACATTAAGAGCCAAATGTCCTTAAATGTATCAGCTTGGGCTTTCTTCCGTTTAGCAATTCATATGGCATTTTGTTCAAAAGGGACCTGATCATGCACTTGTTCACCAAGTAGCATGCAGTGTTGACGGCTTCTACCCAGAAACCTTTTGCGATGCCACCGTCAATAAACATTGTTCTTGCCATGTCTTTAGGAGTGCTATTCTTCCTCTCTACAACATCATTTTGTTGAGGTATTCTTAGAGCTGAAAAATTATGAGTGATGCCATTTTCAGCACAGAATTCATCAAATTTGGCGTTGTCAAATTCTGTCCCATGGTCAAACCTAATATATACTACATTATGGCTCATCTTCACTTGGATCTTCTTCACAAATACCACAAACACTTGAAAGGTTTCATCCTTGGTTCTAAGAAACAGAGTCCAGATGAATCTGGAATAGTCATCCACTATAACGAAGATGTACTTCTCTCCTCCTCTACTAGGCACCATCATAGGTCCACATAGATCCATATAGAGGAGATCAAGTGGCCTTGAGGTACTAATTTCCTTTTTGGTCTTGAAAGAGGATCTGACTTGCTTTCCTATTACACATGCATCACACACCTTGTAATCCTTAAAAATTGACCTGGGCAGACCATGATCCAGGTCCCTTCTTGACCAATATGTTCAGCAACTTAAAACTTGCATGACCCAGCCTTCTGTGCCATAGTTCAGCATCATTATCAACAGAACTCAGACAGCTGAGATCCCAATTTCGCAAGGACTCCAAGTCAACAACATAGATATTTTTGTGTCTTTTGGCCACTAACACCACTTCACCAGTCATAATATTAGTGACTGTGCATATCTTTGATACAAATTTCACTTTTTTTCCCTTGTCACAGATTTGGGAAACACTCAGCAAGCGTACTTCAACCCGTTTACTTAGTATACATTTTCAATTGAGTGAGAGAAAGACTTCCCAATCCTTCCAACTCCCAGAATGTATCCCTTCTTGCCATTTCCAAAGGATACACTCCCTCCCTGCAGGGCCTTCAGTGAAAGGAAATCATTTGTACTTCCAGTCATGTGCTTCGAGCAGGCGCTATCCATGTAACATTGTTGGCTGCTCCCTTTCACTACTCCCTGCACAAGAAAATCAAGAGTTAGACTTAGGAACCCAAACAAGTTTGGGTCCCTTGTAATGAGGAAAGGGGTGAATGAGGGCACTTTTAGTCACAATAGGTATTACACATTTTTTATACGAGGGGTCGGGTTCCCTAGCAGTAGTTAGTTTTTCAGCAAAATTTTTTTTTTGTTGAGACTGAAATCTGGCCTTACAGGTTTCCTTAATGTTCCTAGTGTTACCACAGTGAGTGTGGAACCAGTTATTAGGTGTAGTAACGTACTTGCTTTGAGGGTTGTAGGGAGTCTTTTCCTTTGGAACTTGATTCCCTGCATGTTTCTCCCACTGTTTGTATGCATAGTCGTGATTGCATCAGAGGACTAGGTCCACTTATGAGATTTTCCTAGGTCACTCTTCACTTTACCTAAATCTTCCTGAAGTTGTCTGTGTTTCTCAAGCTCAGCACACAGACTAGATTTCACTGATTTGAACTCATTTTCAAGCATAAGGAGTGCTTCACTTGCAACTTCCTTTCCTTTTTGAGTGTTCCAAGGCCTACTTTCCCTTCTTAGTTCGTCAATTTTTTCCTTTAGGTCTACAACCACTACTAATAGGTCATCTCTCTCATGCTCAATGTTAGCAAACTTCTCAGTTAAAACTTCTTTCTCCTTTTTAACACACTTAATGGTTTCTTTTAGATCGACCACAACAACCACAAGATCATTTCTCTTATGTTCTATGTTTGTAATTTTTTTAGTTAAGGCATCTTTTTCCTTCTTTAAACTCTCAATTGTTTCTTTTAAATCTACCATAACGACTACTAGGTCATCTTTCTCATGTTTTGCTTCTCCTAGTTCCGTAGTTAATGCATCTTTATCATTTATAAAACTATGATAAGAATCAATTAAAACATTTTCCAAAGACATAAGCTTTTTTGAAGAATAAGAATTCAGATTTCTTTGAACATCTAGAAAGTTTACCTCATCATCATCATTGTTAGATTTTGCCATCAGGGCAAAGATTGAATCATACTTAGCTGCTTCACTTTCCACTGCCATCATGGAGATGTCACCTTGATCATCATCTTCTCCAGATTCGCTGGAAGAGTCTCCCTATACAGCAAGAGCTTGTTTCGCAATACTATCAGCGGTATCTTTTCATTTGAATCGTTTGTCGGGAACCGGGTTCCTTTTAGCTGCTTTGTCTGTGTTGTGTTTGTACTGATCCTGCTTGAAGAGAGGGCAATCCTTGATGAAGTGTCCTGGCTTACCACACTTATGACATAGGTCATAACCTTTTGGCTTGCTGGAGCTGCCTCTTTTTGGAATACCTCCATTTCTACGAACCATTTTCTGAAACCTTTCTGTCAGGTAGGCCATATCAGCATCCTCACCACCTGAGTCATTGATGTCCGTCTTGTGGACTAGGTTCTTCTACCTTTGGGATCTCTTCTCTCACTATCCGTTTTCTTCTTCTTCTTCTTCTTCTTCTTCTTCTTCTTCTTCATTTTATAAGTCTTCAGATTGCCAACAAGTTCATCAATGGTGAGCTTCTGCAGATCCTTCGCCTCTATGATAGCATTTACTTTGCTTTCCCAGGAACCAAGTAATACACTAAGTATCTTCCTAAAAAGTTTGTTCCTAGGGATGGTCTCTCCCAGAGTGTGAAGCTCATTGATGATAGATGTGAAGCGAGTGTGCATATCCTGAATAGACTCATCGTTCTTCATCCTAAAAAGCTCATACTCTGTGGTTAGCATGTCAATCTTCGACTATTTAACTTGTGTTATCCCTTCATGAGCTGTTTGGAGAGCTTCGCAGATCTCCTTAGCAGATTGACATGCTGAAATCCTATTGTACTCATCTGGTCCAATACCACAGACGGGGATATTCTTTGCTCGAAAGTTCTTTTCTATAGCCTTGCGGTCAGTATCGTTGTATTCCTTTCTTATTTTAGGAACTGTCACTGTAAGGTCTCCAATGGTCTTCGTAGGAACGAAGGGTCCATCGCAGATGATATTCCAAAAGCTCCGAGTCTTCAGCAATGATGAAGTCGTGGATCCTTGTCTTCCACCATCCATATTGGCCGTTGAATCTTGGTGGTTTGTAGGTATATTGACCTTCTTCGAAGTTTGGTAGAGTAGCCATGAGGATCCTTTCTAGGTGTTAGCTTGATAGAAAGAACCTGCTCTGATACAAATTGATAGAAACTAAGGGTCCACCAAACTATATAGAGCACCATGTTCTCTATTAGTTCCCACAGAACGTACACACACTATAGTAAGTAAATGACACAATGGAGTTTTACGTGAAAAAATCCCAGCTCACGGGATTAAAAACCACGACCTACCCTTGTAGGATTTCATCTTCACTATCGAGCAAACATCAGATTACAACCTATTGAAACCTAGGAATTAACCTCTTAATCCCTTACTAACTTGTAACACTCTTACAAGCCACTTTGTAATAACTCTATTACAAAGGTTTACAACTCGACTAACTCTAGCCAAGACACAAACACACAGGTTTATGATTTACAAAGGTTTCTTACACAATGTTACTAGCTAAGCTAAGTAGGAATTACATGTAAAGTACTTTAACAAAGGTGCAACACAACTAAGGACATGCAATAACTCGATACAGGGAACTGGTCCATTGTTATGTTTTTCTTTGTTCTTGATATCCTTGAGAATCACTTGCCAGATTAATTGATCACTTGTGAGAATGATTGATTGATTCTTGAATGTGCAAGCGCTTTGTTTTACCTTTGCTTGATGTTAACAATTCATTTGTGACATCACTTGAATGATGCAAGCAAGTTAGGTAAAGCGCATTCCGCATAAAGTTGACTGCTGCATTGTTTTTGTAATATTGCATGTGCAGGCAACAACTTTACAGCTGTGGGGAGTTGACTTGTACAGTCACCACGGGAACTGGTAGCTACCTGTTCTCTCTATTGTTCCTTTAACTCGTCCCTGACTGGAGACTTGTTGATCTTAAGTAATTGAGGATTTGTAACAGGTTCCTTATTTGTTTCTTAACAATAAGTTTGTTAGATCATCAAAACATAACAGGGATACACATATAACCTATGAGAAGCCAAAGGAAATATACACTGTAACTGAGGGAACTAGGATTGTTCCACCGTTTAGAAGATATACACTGTAAATAAATACAATAAGGTCTTTACATCATCAATATAAATTAACTTGTTATATTGTATTATTTACCATTTGTTTTAGGTTACTCACCATTGTTATTAAATAAACTTATGTGTTATATCATATTACTTACTATTTTCATGGAGGAGTAGTGGGGATGCGAGCCTGATGTGGACCACGACGGCGTAGTGCATTAAGGAAGCTGCTAGAGAGGTCCTAGGGGTCTCGAAGGATTACAATAGTGGTCGCAATGGAGGCTGGTGGCGGAATAGAGAGGTCAAAATAAAGGTAAACACCAAGAAAGCGGTGTATTTGAAGCTAGTGGAAAGCATTGACGAGGAGGAGAAGAGGTCGAATAGGGAGCGGTATAAGTTGGCTAGGAAGGAGGCAAAGTTAGCAGTTACGGCAGCTAAGACTACAACATTTAGTCATTAGTATAAAGAACCTGAGGGTAAAGGTGGGGATAAGAGGATGTTTAGGCTAGCCAAGGTGAGAGAGTGAAAGGCCCGTGACTTGGACCAAGTGAAGTGCATCAAGAACGAAGAAGGTAGAGTTTTGTTAGATGAGGCGTATATCCGTCAGAGATGGCAGACTTACTTCCATAGTCTTTTGAACGAGGATGGGAACATAGACATTGTTCAGGTTGATTTGGGATCCTCCGAGAGTCATTGCGAATTTGGGTATTGTAGGCGGATTAGAGTTAAGGAGGTTGTGAGGGCTATGCGTAAGATGAGCAGGGACAGAACGACCAGGCCAGATGAAATCCCGAGGGAGTTTTTGAAGAGTGTGGGCAGGGCGGGCGAGGAGTGGCATACAAGGTTATTTAATGTCATTTTTAGGATAAAAGAGATGTCCCAAGAGTGGAGATGGAGCATGATGGTTCCTGTGTACAAGAATAAGGGGGATATCAAAATTGCAACAACTATCGGGGTACTAAGATGCTTAGTCATACTATGAAGGTGTGGGAGAGGGTGGTGGAGCTAATGGTGAGGAGAAGGGTGTCTATATCCGAGAACCAGTTTGGGTTTATGCCAGAGCATTCGACTACGGAAGCCATTACCTTGTTAGGATATTGATGGAACAATATAGGGAGAGGAAGAGGGACTTGCATATGGTGTTCACCGATTTAGAAAAGGCTTACAATAAAGTCCAGAGGAGGTTATGTGGAGATGTTTGGAGGCTAGAGCGGTACCTGTGTCCTATATTAGGGTGATTAAAGACATGTATGAGGGAGCGAAGACCTGTGTGAGTGTATCTACCCGACCGGTCATTTTGAGCTCCAGCGCGTTGCTTGGCTGTTTGAGATCTTGAGTAGCTTCACTTAATGTGTTATGACTTGTACGCATGGTCGGAGTTGAATTTTGGGAAGTTCAAAGTTGATTCAGATGGAAAATTCTAATTTCGGAAGCTTTAAGTTGGAAGAAGTTACTCAGGTTTGACTTTTGAGTAAGCGACTTTTGAACCGATATTTGAAGGTTCCAATAGGTTCGTATGATGATTCCTGACTTGGGCGTATGCTCGGGTCGAGTATCGGGTCGCCCGGGAGCATTTCGACGCTTATTACGGAAAGTTGACATTTTTGAAGGTTTTAGAATTTCCTAAGTTTGGCTTGAAGTTAATTTTTATATTATCGATGTCCGTTTAGGGTTCCGAGCCTTGGAATATGTTCGTATCGTAATTTGTGAATTATGCATAAAGTTTGGCATCATTCCGGAATGTTTTTATATGATTCAGACGCGTTTGTCGAAGTTTGGAAGTTGAAAGAAAGATTTTGATCGTCGATTCATGATTTTGATGTTAATTGTGGCATTTCGAGCCTTTGGATAAGTTCGTATAAGGTATTTGAACTTGTTGGTATGAGTGGACGGGGTCCCGGAGGCCCAGGGGCCCCGGGCGTGATTCGGGGTGGTTTCAGACAAAGTTTCGTTGTTTTGGTATTGCTGGTGTGCTGCTGCACAGGTGTGCTTCGCGATCGCGAAGAAGGCTGATGAAGGGCCCCTATTTTTTCTCTTCTCGAACGTGATGAGGCTAACGCGAATACAAAGAAGGACCTGGCCCTACTTCGCGAACGCGTAGGCTTCTCTACGAATGCGAATAAGACTGTGATTGCTGTTGGGCAGAAGACCTTCGCGAACACGAGGCATGGAATGCAAACGCAAGGCTTGGAACGCGAACGCGAAGGGCAGGGTCAGCTGGGCATCGCGAACACATTCAAGAGATTGCGAACGCGATGAAGGTCAGGCCTGGGTAGATTTGTTTTAAAGTGTGATTCGTCTCATTTTCACTCCATTTCTTCATGGGAGCCGACTTTGGGAGCGATTTTGGAGCACTATTTACATCATCAACTAGGAGGTAAGTGATTTCTTCTCACTGTGAGTTAAATACATGATTTATACATAGATTGTGACATGAAAATTAGTAGAAATTTGGGATTTTGGTAGAAACCCTAGAATTTGGTATTTTTGGGTTTTGACCATGAAATTGGACGTGGAATTTGAAATAAATTATATATTTGAGTTCGTGGTGTTATGAGTGAAGTTTATCTTTGAAAATTTTCTTAATCCAGGCACGTGGGCCCGAGGGTTGACTTTATTGACTTTTCGAGCGGAGTTGGGAGTTGTTATAAATTGATTTATTATGAGTATTAGAGTATAGTTTTATTTGTGAGTATTAGAGTATAGTTTTATTTGTTTGCACATTGTTTGACTAGTTTTGGAGGACATGCATCCGTTTGAGTGTTAGAATGGCGTTGGAGCCGGTAATGGAAATTCGGAGCGAGGTAAGTCTCCTGTCTAACCTGTGAGGGGGAATTTACCCCATAGGTGTTACATTCTTATGTGCTACATGTTGTGGGGGCTGCATACGTAAGAGTTGACGAGTATCCGTGCGTATCTTGAATTCCTGATTATGTCATGGTAGACTTAGGTTCACGCTATGCTATAATTATACTATTTGAGTTATATTTGCTCATTTAATTCCTTTATTTTGCGTTACGACTTGAGACTATACTTGCACTAGGTAATAGACCCGCTATTGTAGAGATGTGACGAGCTACTTGATAATCCATGGAATAATTGTGCTTCCTTTAGGAATTTCTGTCGCGTTGTGCGTTTTCATCGAAAAGCTTCTTAAAATTTCATAACTCACATGTATATTCGTGAGTGGGGTCAAGGACCCATTAAAGTATCATATTCTTATAGAAGCGGGCCATTCGTCTCGGCATTATATAAGATGCATATATGGTTTGTGCCGTTCGACCCTTTGTAGTGTACATATCTTGATGGGATCGGGCCGTTCGCCTCAGCATTTCTATAAATACTCTTATAGGATTGGGCCGTTCGCCTCAGCGGCGTCGCGCATAATATTTGACAAGAAACCAGCGTATCCGTGTGTTATCCTAATTTGAGTTGTGATGACCTATCTGGCTAGGTCCATTTTATTAATATTCTGATTGAGGAGGTAACTGCTAATTGAAAGCTTCAGTTATTGTTCAGAGGAAGATTGTACCTCGTATTTATATTTGTTTATACTTTTTATTTAATCTGCCTTGTATTTGTTTACTTCTTACTGTATATAATTTATTGGACCACTAGTAAGTATCGATGTTGACCCCTCGTCAGTACTTCTCTAGGGTTAGGCTAGATACATGCTGGGTGTGCGTTGATTTACGTACTCATGCTATACTTATTGAGTGCAAGGGCGCGGTTATTGCGGGGACTTCATGGTAAGATGCATTCCATGTTACGACCCGTATCATACAGAGTCTCCATCAGAGTTATTTATATTCTCCTGTCTAACTTGTATTCAAGAAAAATGCTGTATTGTTATTGTAATCCTTAGTAGATGCTCATGCACTTGTGACACCGGGTTTTTGGGGGTTCCTACTGGATGTTCATTATTGTAGTTCACATAATTATTATTACTTTACCTTATAATTATATTTTATACAGAAGTTAGAAATAAAAATCACAGGTTTTCTACGAGTACCAGGTCTTATTCTACTTATTTAATGGGATTCATGATTTAAAAAATAATAAAATGAGTAACTAAGTTGATTAACCACCATTGGATTGCCTAATGGCGGCGTTAGGCTCCATCACAACCTATAGTGGATTTGGGTCGCGATAGTAAGGATACTGGGAGGGGTCTCGGTCCATTTTCCGGTCATGATGGGGTTGCGTCAGGGGTTGGTACTCAGCCCTTTTTTGATTTCCCCGGCGATGGACGTACTGATTCGCCAAATTCAAGGGGGGTGTCGTGGTGCATGTTATTTGCAGAAGATATTATTTTGATTGGCGAGACGCGATATGGTGTCAACGCGAGGTTAGAGGTGTGGAGACAGACCTTAGATCCTAAAGTTTTTAAGCTGAGCAGAACAAAGAAAAAATACTTGGAATGTAAGTTTAGTGGTGATACACCGGGGGTGGAAGGGGAGGTGACGCTGGATTCATAAGTCATCCGTAGGAGGAGGAGTTTTAAGTACGTTAGGTCTATTATATAGGGGAATGGGGAGATTGATAAAGATGTCACACATTGTATTGGGGCGGATGGATGAAATGGAGACTTGCTTTCGGTGTTTTGTGTGACAAGAAGGTACTACCAAAACTTAAAGGTACATTTTATAAAGCGGTGGTCAGACCGGCTATGTTGTATGGGGCTGAGTGTTGGCTAGTCAAGAGCTCTCACATCCAGAAGATAAAGATAGTAGAGATGAAGATGTTGAGATGGATGTGCAGGCACGCCAGATAAGATAGGATTCAGAATGAGGTTATTCGAGATAAGGTAGGTGTGGCCTCTATTGAGGACAAGATGCGGGAAACACGGCTTAGATGGTTTGGACATGTGAGGAGGAGAAGCACAGACGCTCTGATAAGGAGGTGTTAGAGGGTGAAATTGGAGGGACTTAGGAGAGGTAGAGAAGGTCTGCTTCTTGGTCCCTACTTTGCACTGTCCCAGGGGCACTTTGAAAAACTTAAACACGTGCGTAAGAAGAAACCCATATGGAAGACCACGGTTTCCATCCTTGAAAGTTGCCACCTTCTGCATATGCTCAATCATGATGGCAGCCAGGTTCACAGCTGTAAGTCCATCCAGTACCTCCATTAGATACAAGTCAGACTTTTAAGCAATAGACCTCCTCTCAGCACGGGGAAGAAGAACCTTGTTTACCAGCTCGAACAATAATTGATAAACTGGCAGTAAGGCTTTCTTATGAACCCGTTCCCCCTTCTAGTTTGCACCATCCTTTAATATAGCATTTCTGAAGTTGACCCACACACATCCTTCACAGAAGACATACCAACAGTACAGACTTTAAGAATATCCCCAAGCTATAACGACGCGACCAGTCTTTTCGAGCTTTTGCATTTCGCTCGCTAGTTCTCGGGCATGACTAACCCCGTGTGATGTATTATGATGTATATAAATCTTCGGTTTTGGTTTTCAGGGTAATCGGAATGGTTTTGGAAGGACAGTTCTCAGTTTGAAGCTTAAAAATTTGAAATGATTGACCAAGTTTTGACTTGTTAGTAAATGATCTCGGATTGAAAATTTTATGATTTGGTTAGCTCCGTTAGGTGATTTTGGACTTAGGATCGTGATTGGAATGCATTTTGAAAGTCTAGAGTAGATTTAGGTTTGAATTGGCGAAATTGGAATTTTGGCATTTTTCGGTTGATAGGTGAGATTTTGATATAGGGGTCAGAATGGAATTTCGGAAGTTGGAGTAGGTCTGTTGTGTCATTTGTGACGTGTGTGCAAAATTTCAGGTCATTCGGACGTGGTTTGATAGACTTTTTGATCAAAAGTAGAATTTAGAAGATTTTTGGAACCTTAGGCTTGAATTCGATGTGATTTGGTTGATTTGATGTTGTTTGAGGTGTTTTGAAGATTGGTATAAGTTTGGACAGTGGTATATCACTTGTTTGTGCTTTTGGTTGAGGTCCAGGGGGCCTCGCGGTGATTTCGGATGGTTGACGGAAGGATTTGGAGTTGAGTTTGGCAGCTGAATTTTATGGTTGCTGTCATAACTGCGTCTGCGGTTGGGAGGCCGCAGGTGCGACTCCCGCAGATGCGGCCAAGAGGGAATCAGCTGGAACCGCAGAAGCAGTTAAGGGAGCGCACCTGCGATAGCGCAGGTGCGAGTATTTTAGCGCAGATGCGGAAATGGCCCTTTAAGTGAAAACTACATGTGCGGTGGGTTAGACCGCAGAAGTGCGGCCGCAGAAGCGGAAAAAGGACTGCAGGTGCAGAATCCCTGGGTTAGAAAGTATATATTTCATCCTTCGCGATTTTCAGACTTTCTTCACCATTTTTAATCAGTTTTTGGAGCTATTGGGCGTTGTTGAAGAGGGAATTCAAGAGAACTTCATTGAGGTAATATTTTTGAACACAAAACTCGTTTCTATAGTGTTATTTCATTTTCACGGATTAGGCTTGTAATATATGGAAATTAGTTGTTGAATTTGAAGAAAACTAAGGCTTGTAATTGGAGACCTAAAATTAGGGATTTGTGGGGTCATTTGTGGTTGGATTTTGATAAATTTGGTATGCATGAACTCGTGGAAGGATAAAGATTCCATTGATGTTAATTTTGTCAGATTCCGAGACGTGGGCCCGGGGGCCGGGTTTGGCCAATTTCGGGATTTTGGTATAAATTGGATATTTTCGAGTGGGCTTTGTTCCCTTAGCATTTTTTGATGGTATAAATCTGTTTTTGGATAGATTTGGAGCATCCGGAGGCTGAGTCGAGAGGAAAAGGCATCGCGAGCTAGAGTTTGGACCGGATTGAGGTAAGTAATGGTTATAAATACTGTCCTGAGGGTATGAAACCCCGGATTTCACATCGTTGTGCTACTTGGAGGTGACGCACATGCTAGATGACGAGCGTGGGGTCGTACACCGTTGGGGATTATGACTTAGTCCGTCCTGTATGACGGTTTAACTACGTATTTGATTGAAAACTATTTTCTATCATCATGTTTTGGGCTGAATGCCATATTTGGGCCTTGTGTCGATTGTTTGGGCCCTCATGGGCTTTTACTACTGTTTTCCTCACTGTTTTCAGTTTAATATTACACTCAGTCATGCTATGTTGTTAGTGTTTTCATAACTCGGTTTTATTCACTCCTTTTTATTTCATAAATGATTTTGAGCCGAGTAGTTGCTTTATTGTTAGCCCGAGGGGCTTGAGTGAGACCAAGGGCCTGTGTTGTGAGGATATCATGGGATCGGGCTGCGTGCTGCAGCATTTGGTACTGATTTGTGATATATGAGAGGCCGAGGGCCTGATTTATTATGCCACGAGGTTGCTTGTGATTGATATGAGGCCGGGAGCCTGTTTGATTATGCCACGAAATGGCTTGTTATTACGCTTGGGCCGTAAGGGGACCCTCCCGAAGTCTGTACACCCCCAGTGAGCGCGGGTACCCAGTGTGAGTGATGTGATGTAGCCCGAGGGGCTATTGTTGTTTCATATTGTTGCTCGAGGGGCTGTTCTAGATCCATGTTTTGCCCGAGAGGTGGTTCTTGATTTATTTTATGCCCGAGGGGCTGATTACGAGTGATTGTGAGGTAGCCCAAGGGGCTGGTTCTGTTGATATTGTGCCCGAGGGGCGGTTTGTGGTACATGTTTTGCCCGAGGGGCTGTTTACGTTTCTATCATTTTTACTCACTGTTTTTATCACTTGTTTGAAACTATTGGAAGACGTTTTAAAAAGGAAAGGGTTTCAACTTAAACTGAGTTTGATTTACGAAATAAATGATTTATGTACTGTTTTGGAAATGTACTGTATTTGCTGTAGCATTATAACATGGCTTACGTGTTTTCTTACTGCTCAGCTTTCATTTACTTTTATTACTTACTGAATTGGCGTACTAACATTACTCCTTGCACCTTGTGTGCAGATTCAGGTATTTGTGAACCCGGAAGTGGGTGTTGATTGCTCAATGGCAGAGTCATCGGAGTCAGCAAGGTAGCTGCCCGGCGTTCGCAGCCCTGCTCTCTCCTTCTTATCTTCCTTAGCCTGTGATAGTTTATTTTTTGACTCTTCGTTGTATTCAGACCTTAGTAGATGCTCGTGACTTGTGACACCCCGATGTCGGGCTTGTGTATTTATTCCGCACTGTTCATTTAGACTTACATTATGAGATTATTGATTAATTAATGGCTTAAAAATGACGATTATTGAATACTGGTTGAATTCGGGAATTGTGTTGGCTGGCCTAGTTTCACGATAGGCGCCATCACGACTGGGTCGGTTTTAGGGTCGTGACAAGTTGGTATCAGAGCTTAGGTTACATAGATCTCACGAGTCATGAGCAGGTTTAGTAGATTCTTACGAATCGGACGGAGATGTCTGTATTTATCCTCGGGAGGCTGCAGAACCTTTAGGAAATCCGACATTCTTGAATTCTTATCGTGCGACATTGATTCAGCTTGAAATATAACTCTTTGAACTCCTTCCACGCCTTCGTATGCGCACATGAGCGCTTGGTATCATCTGTGCATCGACGACTTGTGATTTCCCGAATTGAGGGGCGAGATGTGATTTCTGTGTGTGGATGTTTTGCTAGTCTGGAGGACATAAGGCCCGATTTTACTTGTAGCTTAAGAACTGAGGTGTTGATTGTATGAGCACATGCTTTTGGACTTATATATCCAATAGTGTCCCTATTAGTGGAAGTGATGGCTGGATGGCTATGTGATGAGCAGGATGTGACTGCGTGATATGTTCATATGATTTGGATGTGATAAGAAGAGTCTACTTGAGGGTAGGAAGAACGATTTGTTGCTTGATTTTCATCTTGGTTTGATGTATAGCCCTGAGTTGTGGGTGTGATGAAGGATCTTTTTGTGTTGCCTAGTTGGGAAGTGAAGTAGATCTCACGTTGCGATATGAGTTCAGACTCAGGAAGATTAAATGATCGCGTAATGTTTGTCACACCTCCTTTTTTACCTTACTACACCCCGGGAAGGGATATAATAAAGTGAGTTTTTCCAATTAAAGGACAATCGAAACGGGATTCATTTTTTAAAAATCAGAGTCGCCACTTGGGAGATTTATGATGTCCCAAGTCACCGGTTTGAATCCCGAATCGAGGAAAAGGTTTGACTCTGTTTAACAGTCGCGAACCAGAAATCCGAGTAAGGAATTCTGTTAACCCGGGAGAAGGTGTTAGGCATTCCCGGGTTCCATGGTTCTAGCACGGTCGCTCAACTGTTATATCTGGCTTAATTATCTGATTTTAATATAGTTTGAACCTATGTCCAATTTTAAATTGTTTACTGCTTTTAATTAATTTTCAAGAAGATTGAACGTCGTCTAAAACATGTCTTTGGATCGCGTCACATGAAATGCACCCGCAATCCGAAACACATTTTATTCAACGTTTTAGGATTTGGATTTGGGTCACATGAAATGCACACCCGAGTTTAAGGAAGTTAATTCAAAATTACGCGTCTAAAGCAATTACGCGTTTTCAAGTTTGCGAGGGCAATGGAAAGTTCGCTAATGGCACACCTCGATATCTAAAGGATTAAAACTAACTAGGCGAGGGCCATGAATTTTGAGATTTTATTTGGCATGGGGCACCTCCTTTTTCTCTTAAACGTCTACAACAAATCAGTATAATATTATGTATTAATCCTATATACTTTGTTATTGAAACTCATAAAGATTCACACACACATTAAACGAATTTCAACAAATTAGTTTGCTTTCTGGTTCAAATGAAAGAACGGAAAACGATAGCTACTATTTCTTGCAGATCCCAAAAACAAACAATTGTTTACATGTCTAACATCTATTATAGCTACAATTATTTAATCTTTCAGTAATGAAATAATTCATCAATTTGTCTAAAGAAATACATAGAAGGTCTGCAACTTTTCAATTAATCACTTTGTAAAATAATGAACTCTCAAGGAAAACACCTCAGCCATAACCACTAAATCAGAACAAGCCAACACAATTATCACCTAAGCAATACATGGTTAATTTAAGAAAACATGCAGCAGTATATTTCGGGCAAACAATCTTTATCAAATCAAAATAGATAAGTAAATCTAAACCAACACCTACTAAATAGAGTCTTGCACAAATAGATTAATAACATAAATTGAAGATGAGAAATTTGACCTTTATTGATTTCTTCGCAATTTGAAACAAACTCTAGAACTCGAAACAAAATTTCAACGCCCAGACCGACGGAATTGAATGGAACTACTCGTCAACGAGACCACGCCAACTTGACCGCGAACTATAGCTACGACCTCGACGGAACCAGATTCGAATGATCGAGAATCTCTCGGAATTGCACACGAATAGCTCGTCGACTTGACTCGCACCTGTGGTGTCGTTTTGGACAATTTTGAGGCTGTTTTTGGGGTGGTTTTGGAGCAGATTTAATGGAGGAAATTGGTGGTGAGCTATGCCTAAACTAACGTGAAAAAGAAACTGGTTTCGTAAGCTTCTGCTGGCAGTGTTTTCTTTTAATAAAGGGGGTTATAACCTAGAGTTCTAAGGTCTAATTGAAGAAGTAGCTGCTGGAGAATGCTTTTGGTCTCTAGTGCGCTCAAGATGACAACGGCGGAATAGTGTTTCATAGAGTGTGTAGAGTCTAGGGTGTTAGTGTTATTTTATAGGTTAGGGGTATGGGCCTAGGAATTATGGGCTAGGGAATTGGGCTAAAGTCTAAAAAAAATGGACTACAAGATTTATAAAGACGGGATAAACCAACCTAAAACTTATTCATCCTTCTAATAGAAGAAACCAACGAGTTATCTGCCATCTTGCCTTTATTCCGTTCTCTCCTGCTATCCATATGTGTGTGCTCTCGATCCTTTTTTACTGCTGCTTCGTGTGAGTTATGAGTCTGGGTTTGTGAATTACTTGACTGAAATTGATGGGTCTTTAGGTGTTAGCTCCAATGGAGGAGATGAGCTCGTGGGGGAGGGGGGGGGTGCTCTCTTTGGCTGCGGTGAAAAGCTTTTTCAGTCGCTATTTTTTTTTGTTCTCCCTCCAAAAGCTGATAGGCATTGCCAAAACTTGAACTGTATTCCCTTATTCTCCAGGTGGGCGCCTGATTGCCAAAACTTGAACAGTATTCCTTTGTTCTCCAGGTGGGCCCCCGATTGCCAAAACTTGAACTGTATTCCCTTGTTTTCCAGGTGGGCGCCTGATTGCCAAAACTTGAACTGTATTCCCTTGTTCTCCAGGTAGGCGCCTGATTGCCAAAACTTGAACTTATTCCCTTGTTCTCCAGGTGGGCGCCTGATTGCCAAAACATGAACTGTATTCCCTTGTTCTCTAGGTTGGCGCCTGATTGACAAAACTTGAACTGTATGCCCTTGTTCTCCAAGTGGGCGCCTGATTTCCAAAACTTGAACTGTATTCCCTTATTCTCCTGGTGGGCGCCTGATTGCCAAAACTTGAACTGTATTCCCTTGTTCTGCCGATGGGCGCCTGATTACCAAAACTTGAACTGTATTCCCTTTTTCTCCAGTTGAGCGTCTAATTGCTAACACTTGAACTGTATTCCTTTGTTATCCAGGTAGGCGCCTTATTGCCAAAACTTGAACTGTATTCCCTTGTTCTCCGGGTGGGCGCTTTATTGCCAAAGACTTGAACTATATTCCCTTGTTCTCCAGGTGGGCGCCTGATTGCCAAAACTGAACTGTATTCCCTTGTTCTCCAGGTGCGCGCCTGATTGCCAAAACTTGAACTGTATTCCTCTGTTCCCCAGGTGGGCGCCTGATTGCCAAAATTTGAAATGCATTCCCTTGTTTTCCATGTGGGCGCTTGCCATTACAACAAAACAGACAAAACAAAAGGCACTTTTCTGCCCCAGTTTGGTATTGGGAACATGTGTGAGTGTTAATCGAATCATGTTTCCCAAAATAGCTCTAAGAATTTAAAGCTAAATCCCATTATCCAGGAGGGCCCTGAAAATTTAAAAGTAAATCTCATCTTAAGAGTGAAAAACTTGAAAGCTAAATTATATTTCCTAAAGGTAGAACTTACGCGAAATCTTGTTATCTATGAAGGTCTTGAAATTTAACTAGGTCCTATTATCCAGGAGGGTCCTGAGAACTTTTAAGATTAAATCCCATTATCCAGTAGGGCCTGATATTTTTTAAATTAAATGCCATTATCCAGGGGGGTCCTAAAAACTTGAACTTAAATCCCATTATCCAGGAGGGCCCTGAAAATTTAAAACTAAATCCCATTATCCAGGAGGGTCCAGAAAACCTGAGAATGAATTTACCTGAGCCATGCTCACTTCCTGAGGATCTCTGTTGAACGAACAAAATTCCTTGACCCTAAACCATGCTTTTCTCATGGAAGGTTCCTGCAGATCGAACAAATTTTTCTTTCCCCTTCTCAAACCGCCTTTGTGCTGACAAAATTTGGGCACGACACTTTAAAAAAATTCAAACTTCCAAGCTTTGATTTGGACATAGTCTTCGTCCCTATTTCAAACAAAGAAAACTTGTGAGTTTAAACATGGTGGTTGGTTTGTGGCCTTGACTTTGAGGGCGATTGCTCCTTCCCTTCCCATGATAACTTTGAATTCAACTCGAAAGACCTTGCTTGTTTACCGACTAACCACTTTCTCTATCACCCTTATCACAGAAAGTACTCTGATTTGTTCAAACCTAGACCCCTCTATTTGTTGCATTGTGCTCATGAATAGACATTTAATAACCCTTTGCATTTCACACGAATCCCAAAGTACGTCAATTGTCACCGACCCAGTGCACATATTATTCTTTCCTGACTTATGCTGCTTTGTGTGCTAGCCAGACTCCGCTTTGTGCAATTGCTAAGTTGGTAGCAGATTTTGTAGTCATTTCTTACTTTTTATGACAAAACAGACTCAAGAGGACTTAAACAAAGCAACAAGAACAGAGTTAAGGGGACAACGAAAAGATATGACATCTAACAAGAAAATCACCAAGCAGAAACTTATCGGATGTGGATACCAACTCTAATGACCATGACATGCAATTTTGAATTAATGGCCTAATCTGCCAAAGAAAGTCTAATGTTCAACTCTCGTTATACTTCTATGCCGTGAAACTGGGCTTCAATTCTCCCAATTATCCTTTCTAATTCACGATCCTTATTCGACTTGTAGTGCTCAAAGGGTTTTCACCATCAAGCCTCTCTCATTTTGTTCTTTCTCTCAACTCACCGTCGCCTTATGGTGCCTGTGAAGGTTTTCACCAATAAGACTCTCTTATTTTGTTCTTTTCTTCTTATTTCCTCTGATTCTGCAGATGAAAAGGCATTGACCATGGTAAAAATATTATATGCTCTTGGCATGGCTAACTCAGCACTCTCAAAGATTATCTAGGAGGTCTTTTTTGGACTGTAATGTTGCTTTTGGACTGGTTTAGAAAGAAAGGATATCATAAAGGCTCAAAATTACAAAAACAATAGGGTTAATTTATTTACAACTTTTGGAATCCATTCTAAAAACTTTGCCCCAATTTCTAAAACAAGGGGATTTGAATCTATTTTTCCCTCTTTTTTTTTCTTTGATGGAGTTACTAAGAAAGACTGTCACACTCTCGACTTCGTGGGATTATAAAATATTTTATTTGGTATGACCGAACCGTATGGCTGCCTACGTATCTTGTGGTGACAAGAATCAGGTAAAACGTAGTTCACAACTAATTCTTGTTTTATTTTTTGTTGCTCTTTTTCTTTTCTTTCTTCTTTTTTTTTCTTTTTTTCCTTTTTTTTTCTTTTTCTCTCTTTTTTCTTTTTGATTTTTTTGTTTTTTTTGTTTGGAATGAACTTTCTAAAGCAAACCTATGGGGACATGAACATTTTCTTTTTATGACTCTAACTTGATTCCAAAAGAGGGAAGGTCAAAGAAATCAGCACAGGCTCAAAGGGGTATCAAAGGGTATAAAGTGTTTGGATAGCTGAAAGAGGGCCTCCCAATCTCTAAGAATACCAAGTGTAACACATGCAACATGAAGATGAAAAAATGAAGATCATGCACAACATTTCTTTTGCAGCATTGGCATTGATATCACAGATATGCCTTCCACTTTTCTTTAGTGCCTTGTCAAGTACAGAGCTCTTCTAGGGTGATTTCTTCTTCAAAATGGATGTGCTCCGTCAGTTTGGAGCAATCTCCTTGGCTTTATGTTGTAACTTGAGATGCACTTGAACTCAAAGTTGCTTGCTTCAAATTGCCTGGGATGCACTTTCTTGTAACAAATTCTTATCGTCCTATTAATTTCCCCAAACCATCCGCCCAGTTTCACACAATTCGGGCTTCAAATGATCTCAAAATGTCCAAATCTGTACTTATCTCCCTCAAGTGTTCGTCTTCAAAACTTGTTTCATCGCTTCATGATTAGACTAACTTTTAAGACCATGCTGAGAATTATGCGTACATGCCATATCACTAGAGTCAGCAGGAAAAAAACTATAAAAGGAAAAGAGAACTAAACAAAAATGACTAGAAATAACAGAAAATAGAAAATTGCATTAGACAGAAGGTTAAAGGGTAACACACTAGGGTTACGACCCTGGAAAAAACCTAAATAACACTAAAAGGGGTACTACGACTAAATAGGGAAAATAAAAGGATAGAAGGATTTGAGTCACAAGACAATATCTGGATTACAACCCTGAAATAACCTAGACAACAGAAATGACAACAAAATAAACCACCAGGACTTCTCCCCGGGCTAACCGAGAAAGGAGCGTCTTTCCAATTACCAAGCTTGACATCTTAGCCACTGAGTTCCATATCAATATCACTGGGACCTTCACCAACTTCAATCACATTGTCTTCACCAAGTGGCTCATCGACTCCTTTGACCAACCCTTCGTCATTGCAAACCATCCCAACAATTTGTGCATTGTCATGCACCTGTGGAGGATTATGTGTGACACTTGGGGTATTACTGCCTTGGACCATAATTATTCCTTCTTGTATCATTCTTTCTATTTCCCTTTTCAAAGCACGGCAATCTTCAACATTGTGCCCCTGGGCATTGGAATGGTATTCACACCTTTTAGCAGGGTCAAAGCTTCTCGTACGTGGGTCTATATAATTTAGAGGAATAGGTGCAATCATGCGTTAATGCATTAATCTTTCAAACAAGCTTGCATAGGACTCTCCTATTGGTATAAAATTATCTTTCAGCCTTTGTTCCCTTCTACACCCTTGGCTTGAATGTGGGTTATAGGGGCACTTGAAAATTTTGTGGAGGCTGGTGGAGATTCTGCGGTGCTCGTGCTCGCCTTTTCGAGTGACCCGATGGTTGGACAAATGGTTGGACATTGTTCGGAGGATAATACTGGGGTGAATTATGGGGAGCTTGGGGATATTCATGGGTCGGTATTCAGGCTGAAAGCATTTAGCAGGAATGCACACTGGATCCTGTTGTTGGCGGGGCTCAGCAACATCTTTTCTATCAATCGGGGGACTGACCCGAGCAACTTGTTAGTTCCATCTTAGCCAAAACTTCCTAAAACATCCCTCAGGTTCCTTTTCCATTTGAGATAGGGAGGAGCGGTCTGGGAAAATGTCTACATTGTACTGATAGTACCGAAAAAAATCTTGAGCCATGTCACCCTATGCATTCCACTTACTGATATCTTGATGAGTATACCACTCCAATGCTTCCCCACTCAAACTCTGACTAAAATACGCCGTAAATAATTTGTCCTTCCCACCGGTGCCTCTCATCTTACTACAGTAGCCTCTCAAATGGGCCACGGGATATCCATGTCCTTCATATAAATTAAACTTTGGCATCTTAAACCCAACAGGCAGTTGGATGTCAGGAAACAATCACAAGTCTTTGTAAGACACGCTTATCTGGCTCCCTATCCCTTGCATGTGTCTTAAAGACTGCTCTAAGATTTTCACCTTCCTGGATATCTCTTCTTGCTCTACTGTCTTAGCAGGCTTTTCAGTTTCACCGGGAGGTTCAAAATTATGAGCGTAAGAGTATGGATCCGAGACCATGAAAGTTGGTTCTGGAGCAGTGTTGGGCCTCGGGGATTTTGAACACAGTCCTGCTAGGGGATTGAGGAAAGGTAGTTGGTGGATGAGCTACAAAAACATGAGTGGTCAAAGGAGTAGGATATGAGGTGGTTTCAGCAGGTGGAGTGTGAAAAGGTTGTGGGGAGATATCAGCAGCAGTGGGAATCTGGATTTGTGATAGTAGCGGAATAGTGACAAGGCTTTCAGGGTAGTTAGTGGGGACTGATGGTGGAGGACGCCCACTAATCTAGGCTTGGTATATTTCATCCATCTGTCCTTTCAACCTTATGACCTCTTCCTTCAACTCAGATTCTCATTCAACAATTCCCTTAGACGGATCAATAACCCCTGTGTCCAAGTCTAAGGTAGCCATAGACCTTGTGTTGTATGGATGAGTTACTTAAGAACCACAAACCAACCACCCTTCTGCTAAATGAATATAACAAGAGGAACAAAATGAAGTTATCACGTTAGTGTTAGGGCATTTAACATAAGATAATGTGACGACCCGGCCGGTCGTCTCATGAGTTACTGCCCCGTTTTCCCCATTTCTGCTTCTATTTGCCTTAATTATTGGTTTTATATGTGATCGGGTCGGTTGGATCAGGTTCGAAAAGGTTTTCAGAAGGTTTGAGACACTTAGTCTCTTTTAGGAAGGCTTAAGTTAGAAAAGTCAACTGGATGTTGACTTATGTGTTAGAGGACTCGGATGTGAGTTCCGACAGTTCGAATAGCTTTTGGAGGTGATTTGGGACTTAGGAGTGTGATCAAAATATGCTTTGGAGGTCCGGAGTAGATTTAGGCTTGAATTGGCGAAGTGGAGTTTTTGGCATTTTCCGGTTGATAGGTGAGATTTTGAAATAGGGGTCGGAATGTAATCCAGAAGTTGCAGTAGCTTCGTTATGTCATTTGGGATGTGTGTGCAAAATTTCAGGTCATTTAGACGTGGTTTGGTTGGGTTTTTGATCAAAAGCGGAATTCGGAAGATTTTAGAAACTTAGGCTTGAATCCGAGGTGTTTTGGTTGATTTGATGTTGTTTGAAGTGTTATGATGATTGGAACAAGTTTGAATAAGGTATTAGGATATGTTTGTGCTTTTGGTTGAGATCCCGGGGGCTTCGGGGTGATTTCGGGTGGTCAACGGAGAAGTTGAGCTGTTATTGCAGCTGCTAAAGTTGCTGCTTCTTGTGTTTTCGCACCTGCAGTATGGGGACCGCAGGTGCGGCGCCGCACATGCGAAGGAAGAGCCGCAGAAGCGGCTAGAGGCAATTGGGCAGGAACCACAGAAGTGGATATATGACCGCACCTGCGAATGCACTGATGAGGTTGGAGCATCGCAGGTGCGGAGAAGCGGGTTTAAGTGCAGAGCGGCAGAAGCGGACCATGAAACCGCAAATACGGTACCGCAGATGCGGTTGGACGACCGCAGATGTGGAATTGTCTGGTCAGATTAAAATATTTCCTCCTTCGCGATTTTCAGAGGGTTTCTCACTTTTAACACAAAATTTTGAAGCTTTGGGCGATTCTGAAGAGAGAAAATCATTGTTCTTCATTGAGGTAAGGATTTTGGACACTAAAACTTGATTATTTGTGATTAAGGAACGAAAATATCAGTGTAAATTCATGAAAATTAGTAGAAAAAGGTGGAGTTAGGGCTTGAGATTATGAGACCTTTCAGGGATGATTTGAGGGGTCAAACGAACTCCGATTTTTGAGTTCTTTATATGTACGGACTCGTGAGATGATGAAGAACATTTTGGTATAAAGTTTGTCCAGTTTCGGAATGTGGGCCTGGGGGTCGGGTTTTGACCGATTTCGGGTTTGTGCTTAAAATCGATGTTTTTCAATTGGAATTTATTCGTTTAGCATAATTTAATGATAAAAATATGAACTTGGTAGATTTGGAGCACTAGGAAGTCATTTCGAAGGGCAAAGGCATTGCAAGCTAGGTTTCGGGACGGATTGAGGTGAGTAATGATTTTTAATGCTGTCTTGAGGGTATGAAACCCCGGAAATTTCACAGCGTACAGCTACGCTGAGGTGACTTACACGCTAGATGACGAGCGTGGGTAGAGCACCACTGGGGATCGTGACTTAGTCCACCCTGAATGATTATTTTACTGCGTATTTGATAGTTAATTGATTAATATTATTATATTTTGGGCTACATGCCATATGTGGGCTTCGTGCCAACTATTTGAACCCTAAGGGGATTTTAAATGTTATTTTCCTCATGTTTTGATTTCATACTGGTGCTCAGTCATGCTATATTTTCACTATTTTCAAAACTCAGCTATGTTTTTCTATTTTAAACACATTAAATGATATTTTTAAAGATATTTTGAGCTGAGCTTCACGTTTTACTGATGCCCGAGGGGCTTATGAGATTCTGACTGAGTAAGGCCGAGGGACTATGTTGTGAGGATACATTTGGGTCGCGCCGCACGCCGCAGAATTGATACATTTATTATGATAATGAGGCCGAGGGCCTGAGATTGTGCGCCCCCAGGCGGCTTGAGATTTATATGAGACCGAGAGCCTGTTTATGATGCCACGAGATGGCTTGATTATGCGCTTGGGCCGTAAGGTGCCCCTCCCAGTGTCTGTACACCCCCAGTGAGTGCCGGTACCCATTGTGATTTGAGATATAGCCCAAGGGGCTGGTATTGTTCTGTGACATTGCCTGAGGGGCTGACTCTGTTGTTACTGTGCCTAAAGGGCAGTTATTATGTGTTTTTTTTGTTGTTTTCCTGGATATTGTTTAACTGTTTAAGAGATTTTTATGAAATTTCATTGTTTAATTATACTTATTGATTTGTTATGCCTCTTGTAGCTTAATGTTGTGCCTTACGTGGTTTTATATTGCTCAGTCTTTACTTATTTTTATTACTCTGGTTACTATTTCTAACATCTAAAGATGAATCACTTGACATGTTTACTGCTTTTGTTACAAAAATTCAGAAACAACTAGGTAATCAACTTGCATCCATTAGGTCTGATCATGGAACTGAATTTGAAAATGTTAAGTTTGTTGAATTCTGTGATGAGCATGGTATAGATCATAACTTCTCTGTCCCTAGGACTTCCAACAAAATGGAGTAGTTGAAAGAAAGAACAGGACTCTTGAAGACATAGCTAGGACTATGCTTCATTCTAGTAAACTGCCCCACAGCTTCTGGGCAGAGGCTGTAAACACTGCATGTTACATTATAAATAGATGCATGACTAGACCTCTTGTACAGAAGACTCCCTATGAGTTACTTAAAGGGAGAAAGCCAAATATATCCCATCTTAGGGCATTTGGATGCAAGTGCTTTGTGCACAATAATGGAAAAGACTCCCTAGGTAAGTTTGATCCCAGAAGTGATGAGGGAGTATTCTTGGGATATTCTTCACATAGCAAAGAGAATAAAGTGTTCAATAAAAGAACTTTGTGTGTAGAAGACACTGTGCATGTAGTGTTTGATGAAACTAACATTCTTTCTGAGAGATAGGAACACGAAGATGAAACCATTGGACTGGTAAAGGACTTGACTGAAGTCTCAACAGAAGTTAAAGTGGCACCAAAAGAAGGAACAGGCGATGGAACAGGTTCTTCCATCCAGGGCAACCTGACAGGGGGAACTAATCAAAGAGGAATTGAAACTAATTCCCTTAAAGAACCTGTTCATGACCCTGTTCCTCAGCAACAGAACATGGGAGAAACATCTAGCAGAAATCAGTTGGTTGTGAAACCTCACAAGTATCAAAGTTCTCATCCTATTGAGAACATAATCACTGATCCAACATCTGGAGTAAAAACTAGATCACAATTAAAGAATCTGTGTGCTTTTTATGCCTTCCTATCTATTATTTAACCTAAAAATATTATTGAATCTTTGCAGGATGCAGATTGGGTGAATGCAATGCAAGATGAACTCAATCAGTACAAAAGAAGTCAAGTTTGGCATCTAGTTCCAAGACCCAAGGACAGAACCATCATTGGCATAAAATGGGTCTTCAGAAACAAGCTTGATGAAGATGGAACAGTTACAAGAAACAAGGAAAGACTGGTGGTCCAAGTTTATAGCCAAGAGGAGGGTATAGATTATGATGAGACCTTTGCTCCAGTTGTAAGACTAGAGGCAATACGACTCCTCATAGCCTTTGCTGTGGATCAAACAGCAACTGGTACATTTTGGTATTGAAGTTGGTTGCATTCCTATATTCTGTGATAGCACTAGTGCTATAAGTATGAGAAAGAACCTTGTTCATCATAAGAGGACTAAGCACATAGAAGAGAGTGGCATGAAGTCAGGGGAAAGTGGTTCTAGGCAAGCTGCTGAGGGGTTGGTTCATCTGAGCACACAAAGAGATGAACCTGTTTCATCTTCTGAAGAAACCCTAGCAGACCTGCTAAAAACGGTTGAGGCAGGCTATGACCCAATGAAACGAAAAATTTCCACAACAAAAGCCCCAAATGTTCCCAAGCCTTCCAAGAAAAGAAAAGTTTCATCCCCAACACCTACTGTCTCTTCATTGTCTAAGGGTAGAACCATAAAAAGTAGGGTGAAACAGAGTGAAGCTGAGTTACAAAGGGCTTTAGATGCAAGTAAGAAAAAGAAAATGGATAAAGGAAAGGGAAAGATTGCGGAATCCTCAGAGGCTATTGAGGAAGAGGAGATGGAGCTGGTCCATCAAGAAAGGGGTTTCAGTAGAGGTTTCTACCCTAAGCCCAAGAATTCCTCCAAGAAGTCTTCTAATGTGTCTGAGGCTATTGAACCTACACTAGCCAGAAGGACAATCAATTTTGATGATGATGACATGAGTGAAGAAGAAAAAGAAAATGATTCTGAGAATGTACAGGATAAGCTTGCCATGTTTGGCAGAAGAAATTTTTTAAAGGGTAGACTGTTGAAGGACCTGGTGGAACCAGGAATGATAAGATTGGTGGATGCTTAAGCTGCTCAGGGATGGAAGGACATGGTCCTTCGGGTGGATGCTAGGCTAGCCAGGAATGAACTGATTGAATTTATGGCAAATGCTGTGGTCTAGGAAGGCATTGTTAGCAGCCTGGTGAAAGGAGTCCAAGTGCAGTTCAATGCATAGAAATTGGGAGAAATTCTTGACTAACCCTCTGATGGGTTTGATGACTATACAAGACAAAGGTGGCTATGCCTGGACTCCCTCCCTACGGCTCTTGAGATCACCAGGAGGTTTTGTGATTCAGAAGATGTGAATGAAGCAAGGGCTGTGCAGAAAAGTGAAATGAGGCCTGAGCACAAGGTTGTGTTTGAATTTGTCAACAAGTGCTTATTGCCCAGACAAGAGAGAAGACACACTGCAAACTACATGGATCTAGTTCTTATGGAGTGTCTGGAAAGAGGAAAGCAAATCAACCCGCCTGCCTTCATTATCAAGCTGCTAGACATGGTCATAAATGGCACCAAGGCTCATGCTACTCCATATGGCTTTATTCTAACCACAGTTCTGGACAGGCTTAATGTGCCTCTGAAGAAATGGTAAATGGACTCGAGCAAGGAACATTTTGGCATCAACACTCTTCTTGCTTGTGACTATCCAGTCAATGCCATCCCAAATGATCCTGGTTCATCCCAGAAGACACCCATCAACAGCAAAGTTAGGGCTCTAGTTCAGGAATGTGCAGCCAAAGAAGCTGAAATAGCTAGGCTCAAGGCTCGTGTGGTTGAAGTGGAAACTGAGAGGGATGGTCACGGATCTTAGATTTCCAAGGAAAAGGAGAAGAATGATGGAATTCTTCAGAACATGCTGAATCTTCTCCAAACCCAAACCCCACCCTCCAGTTCCTCCAAGCCTTAGGACTCCTAGCTCCTGTCCCCTGAACTTGCCTAGTACCTCAGTGACCCAGATTAGGGATTTTTCTATCTTTTTGTTTTTGCTCATGGTTTGAATGTTTTTCCATCGCAGGTTCGGAACTCACTTAATGCACCAGGCGCATCTGCGACCAACCCATCGCACCTGCGACTTCACCTTTCGCTTTTGCGAAAAAGACCAAACTCCTCTATGTCCGCATATGCGGCTCACCAAGCGCACCTACGACCTCGCACCTGCGCTCCCCACTCTGCACGTGCGGAAACACCCCCAGCTGCAGCTTGAACTGCAATTTCCATGTTCCAAACTACCCGTAAACCATCCAAAATCACCCCGAGCCCCTTGGGACCTCAACCAAACATACCAAACAGTCATATATCAACATACAAACTTAGTCAAACCTTCGAATCACCCAAAACAACATCAAAACACCAAATTACACTCGGATTCAAGCCTAAGAACTTCTAAACTTCTAAATTCCACAAACGATGCCAAAACCCGCTAAACCACATCCGAATGACATCAAATTTTGCACACAAGTCAAAAATGACACTACGAAACTACTCCAAATTCCAGAGTTCCATTATGACCCCGATATAAAAATCTCCACTACCGACCAAAATCGCCAAAATTCTAAATTTCGCCAATTCAAGCCTAATTCTACCACGGGTCTCCAAATCACATTCTGGACGCGCTCCCAAGTCCAAAATCACCTAACGGAACCACCAAAATTCAAATCCAAGGTCGTTCACACATAAGTCAACGTCGGGTCAACACGTCCAACTTAAACCTTCTCATAAGAGACTAAGTGTCTCAATTCACTCCAAAACTTCACCGGACCCGAACCAACTAACCCGGTATGTCAAAATACAGCTAAAAAACACAAAAGGAGAAGGAAATGGGAGAACGGGGCTATAACTCTCGAAACGACCGGCCAGGTCGTTACACTTGGACATGCCAATCTAAGTCAACTCAACACACTAGTCTCCAAGGACTTGGTGATAGGACTGCCTAACATTAAGTTCAAAGAAGATAAAGTTTGTGAGGATTGTGCAAGGAGGAAGCAGGTAAGATCCTCTCAAAAGCAAGAAAATGGTAAGCCCCACCAGGACGATGGAACTGGTCTATATGAATCATTGTGGACCACTAAGAACATTATACAGAGGTGGTAAGAGATATGTTATAGTGCTTGTTGATGATTACTCTTGGTTTACTTGGACACTATTTTATCATCTAGAGATGAAGCATTTGACATGTTCACTTCTTTTGTTTGAAAAACTAATAAACAACTAAGTAATCAACTTGCATCAATCAGGTCTCATCATGGTACTGAATTTGAAAATGCTAAATTTGCTGAATTTTGTGATGAGCATGGCATAAAATATAATTTTTATGCTCTTAGGACTCCACAACAAAATGGAGTAGCTGAAAGAAAGAATAGGACAGTGGAAGAAATGGCTACGACTATGCTTCTTTCTAGTAAACTGCCCCATAGTTTCTGGGCAGAAGCTGTGAACACTGCATGCTACATCATAAATAGGTGCATGCCTAGACCTCTTGTTGAGAAGACTCCCTATGAGTTACTTAAAGGGATAAAGTCAAATATTTCTCATCTTAGGGCACTTGGATGCAAGTGCTTTGTGCACAATAATGGTAAAGAATCCTTAGGTAAGTTTTATCCCATAAGTGAAGAGGGAGTATTCTTGGGATAATTTTCACATAGTAAAGCTTATAAGATTCATAACAAAAGAACTATGTGAGTAGAAGAAAGTGTACATATGGTTTTTGATGAAACTAACATTCTTTATGAGAGGTAGGAACATGATGATGAAACAATTGGGCTGGTAAGAAACTCAAATGAAACCACATCCCAGACTGAAGCTGCACCAGATGAAGGAACAGGTAATGGAACAAGTCCTTCTACCCATGGCAACTTGATAGTGGGAACTAAACAAAGAGGAACTGATCCTCAAACCTCGAGGGAACGTGTCCATGAACCTGTACCCCAGCAACAAAACATTGAAGGAACATCTAAGGGAAACCAGCTTGTTGTGAAACCTTAAAGTGTTAAAGTTCTCATCCCATTGAGAATATAATTACTGATTCAACCTCTGCAATCAAAACCAGATGTTCTTTGAAGAATCTTTGTGCTTTTGATGCTTTTCTATCTCTTATTGAACCTAAACATACTGCTGAGGCTTTGCAGAATGCATACTGGATGAGTGCAATGCAATATGAACTCAACCAATTTGAGAGAAGTCAAGTTTGGCATCTGGTACCAAGACCTAAGGATAGACCACTAATTGGAACAAAATAGGTTTTCAGAAAAAAATTTGACGAAGATGGAACAATTACAAAGAACAAGGCAATATTTGTGGTTCAAGGATATAGTCAAGAAGAGGGCATAGACTATGATGAGACTCTTGCTCCAGTTGCAAGATTGGAAGCAATTAGACTCCTTATAGCCTTTGCTGCTTACATGGAATTCACTCTCCATCAGGTGGATGTCAAGAGTTCCTTCCTCAATGGCTATCTAAAGGAAGAAGTGTTTCTCAAGCAACCTCCGGGTTTTGAAAGCAAGGAATGTCCTAGTTATGTGTACAAGCTTGACAAGGCACTTTATAGGGTCAAGCAGGCTCCAAGAGTATGAATGAAAGATTATCAAAATTCTTGCTTGAGCATGGCTACAAGAGAGGTAAAATTGACAATATTTTTTTCTTAAAAGAAATAGGTAAATATCTCTTGGTAGTTCAGATATATGTTGATGATATAATCGTTGGAGCAATTACTGATAAGTTAAGTAAGAATTTGCTAAGCTAATGGGGAGTGAATTTAAAATGAGTATGATGGGTGAGCTTAATTTCTTTTTAGGCTAACAAATTAAAAAAAAATTCAAATGGAACTATGATCCATCAGCAGAAGTATGTAAAAGAGTTGCTTAAAAGGTTTAAAATGGAATATTCCAAAGAAATAGACACTCCTATAGCAACAACCACAAAATTGGACATAGATGTACCTGGTTCATCTGTTGATCAGAAGTTGTATAGGGGAATGATTGGCTCTTTGTTATATCTCAGTGTTAGCAGACGTGACATTGTTTTCAGTGTAGGCCTTTATGCTAGATTTCTGGCTAATCCAAATGAGTCTCACTTGACTGCTGTCAAGAGGATCTTGAGATGCCTAAAAGAGACCACCGACCTTTGTCTATGGTATCCAAAAGGTAGTAATTTCAGCTTAGTGGGATATGCTGATACTAATTATGCAGGTTTTCTTGTGGATAGAAAGAGCACCTCAGGTATGGCACTCGTGCTTGGCTCATGACATATCTCTTGGGCCGCCAAAAAACAAAAAATTATGGCCTTATCTACTACTGAAGCTGAGTATGTTGTTGCTGCCTCATGTTGTGCTCAATTGTCGTGGATCTATGAAAAATTAATGGATTTTGGAATTGATGTAGGTTGTATCCCCATCTTTTGTGATAACAGTAGTGCAATTAGTATGACCAAGAACCCGGTTCATCACAAGAGAACTAAGCACATAGATGTTATCCATCACTTTTTGAGGGACAACTATGAAAAATGTTTGATCACTGTGGAATTTTGTGCTACTGACAAGCAAATAGATGGCATCTTCACAAAAGCTCTAAGTAGAGATCACTTTGAAAGGAACATGTTAGAATTAGGTATGATTAAGATCACCTAAAAGGAACCAGTTCTAACTCAAAACTTTGGTTAGGAAATTTGTGAATTTTTGTACATAATTAGATTAGATTTTTCTCGGTCTCATACTTTCATCAGTATAATCTTGTGCCATGTTCTAAAATGTCTCATTAATATCTGATGATATTATCTTTACTTTCTTGGAAAATTTAGATTTACACAAGATATTTCCCAATGAAGAACCTGGTTCATCAAGATTACATGGTACGTACTCTCCACTCTGCATATTTTGAAATAATTATATTTGGATTATGATCAAAATGAGGGTCCAATTTAATCCTAATCTCCTTGAGCTTATCCGTTATGATATGAACTAGTTTCATCCAAATAGAGTCCCAACATGCAATAAGTGCCTACATTTTAGAGAGAGTCTTCAAGGTCTTTTGAAACTCACTCCCAGTTGGATTAGACTTCTGAACTTTTGAAAAAAAACAGTTGTTACCCAGTTAAACTCTTCCTCTTTATATTGATTAGGCCTTAGTTGTTTCTTCACTTCTAAATTTCCATGCCGTCAAATAATTCTCTCTATCTTCTCTCATCTTCCAAACACTCACATACTCATCTTCTCTCATAACCAAACACAACAATGGAAAACCCTTACGAGAATCCGTCATCATCACCCAAGGAAACTATACCCACACTCCTTCACACCTTCAACCACACCCACCTCTAAGAAAGGAAGGTTCAAGATGATGGCTCGCAAGGTTGTCACTGGAGGAGAAAAAATCAAGAAAATTAATGAACAATTGAAAGCAAGTCGGGAAGAAGAACCCCAGAAATCTGATGAGTCATTCAAGTCTGCTACTGAGGGGGAAGAAACTATTTATTCTGAAATAGAGCAGGTAACTTCCGGTCCAAAAATTACTTCTGAAATCATCTCTGAGGTTGCTGCAAATCAGGAAAATAGGGTTGTTCTACTAGGAGCTGTGGTTGGATTTGAGACCACTGAGTTTGGAAAAATTGGTGGTAAAAATAAAAAGAGAAAAGAAAAGGAGAGTGAGGCTGTTGAAGGTGCTGGAAGGGGAACGGGAAAAGAGTGGCTGAATCTTCATCCACTCCTGTTGGTTTGACTGAAGAAACAAGAGCTATGTTATTGTGGAGTGAGGAATCTGCTGGAGAAGAAGAAAGTATGAGAGAAAAAGGGGGAAGTAGGTCTCGAGTGGCTGCTGAGGGGTTGGTTAAATTAGGGAAGAATGTTTAAGAGCCTGTTCCATCTGAGCAGGAACCCCTCGAAGATCTATTGAGAAAAATGTCTGACAGTGACAATCCTAAAAAGAAAAAGGGTTCAAAAGTTAAAGTCCCGGGTACTGCTAGGGCAAATGAGAAGAGAAAGGCTGCCTCTTCTATCCCTGTAGAGACTCCTCCTACAATAGGAAGAGCTACAAGGAGTCAGAAGAAGTCGAGTGAGGCTGAACTGGAATAGGCCCTAGAAGAAAGTAAGAGAAAAGCTACTGCTAAGGGAAAGAAAAAGGTTTTTGAGCCTCTTGAGGCAGTTGAAATTGAGGAGATGGACCCGGTTCTTCGTGATGAAGATGAGGTAGAAGAAATAGAGGTTGTGACTCCAAAGGCAAAGAAAATCAAGACTTCCACAAAGAAGTCTATTTTAAAGACAAAGTTTGTAGAGCCTTCTACCATGGCTAAAAGAACCAGGTCTGCATTGAAATCTAGAAAAGTGAAAGTAGTAGAAGAATAAGAAGAAGAAGTGAGTGAAGAAGAGGAAGAATCTAATTCAGAGAATGACAAGATGGTAAAGTTTGTGAAAAGAACCATCTTGAAAGGTAGACTATTTAGGAACTTGTAGGAGGAAGGTATGATGATGCTGCAAGAAAAGTTACAACTGTAGGGTTTGAAGGACATGGTCCTTTAGATGGATGGAAAGTTTTCCAGAACTAATATTGTGGAGTTCATGGCAAATTGTGAGATAAAAAATGGAAGAGCCACCAATGTGGTGAAGAGGGTGATAGTGAGCTTTGATGACAATGAATTGGAGAGATCTTATGTGTACCTAGTGAAGGGTACAATGATTACAAGAAGCTCAAATGGCCAAGTCTGGAGAATCTCCCCACCTTCCTTTCCATTACAAGGAAGTTTGGTGACAATGAAGGAGAGCTTCAACCCAAGGCTATATACAAAAGTGAGATGAAGCCACCCTACAAAGTGCTTTTAATATTTGTTAACAAAGTTGTGCTGCCAAGGTAGGAAAGGAGGCACATTGCCACATTCATGGACTTGGTCCTTATGGAATGTCTGGATAGTGGAAGGCAAATCAATTGGCCTGGATTTATCATCCAGCTTCATGATAGGGTTCCAACTGGCACCAAAATTCATGTCATGCCCTATGGTTTCATTCTCACGATTGTACTTTTACACTTCAAGGTATGCATCAAGAAATGAGAAGTTGGTACAAGCAAGGATCTCTTTGGGACAAAACACTTTGGCTGCTTGTGACTATGAAGTCCACACCACTCCCAAAGAACCTGGTTCATCCAAAAAGGTACTTGTGAGCAGCAAAAGTGCGAGCCTTGGTGCTAGAGAGTCGGGCTAAGGATGCTTAAATTGAAAGGCTGAAGAAGAGGTTGGCAGAAGTAGAAACTAAGAGAGATGCTCTCAAAGCTGAGCTTGCAAAGGAGAAGGAGAAGAATGATGGCATTCTTCAGGATATGCTAAAACTGCTTCAAGCCAAGAACCAAGAACATGGTCCTTCCCAGCCTTAAGACCTTCCTAGCCTAGTTAGACGAACTAGTAACTCGGATGAGAATTTTTTTACTCTTTTTGCTCATGATCCAGTGTTTTTATTTCTCTTTATGCTTTGTGGATGACTAGTATCAATGACAATTAACTGTTTTTATGCTCTAACTGTTTGCTGATGCTTCTTTATGGCTAATATCATTAGATTGATAAATGATGCTTGACTCCATGTTTGCATTTGATGTAGCCCCAGTGGCCATGAGTAATTTCTATTAAAATCTGGTTATCCAGCATAAATATGCAACTTTTCAATGATGCGAAAAGAGGAATGATAGGTTGTGCTTTTTACTGTGGACTGTGATGTTTATAACCTAATTAACCTGGTCCTTGGTGATTAGTGAATTTAAAATAATAAGTGTTCTAACTTTGTGTTGATGTTGAGCTGAGTTCAAACAGAGCTTATGCTTATGAAAAACACAAAGTTTGTCATCATCAAAAAGGGGATATTTGTTGGCCCAAGTGAAGCTTGCTTTGATGATTGACAAAGGAACTCAAGCATGAACCAGGTCCATATACAGTAAACACAGACATGAGCAGAATTCGAGCACAAGGCATGCACGTGAAGGAGATACGCTTGAGTGGTTATATCTTATATCTCCTGAATGAAAAGGTTGCACAAATGATAAGGAGAATGACTCCTTACTCGAAGAGAACACTATTCAAGATAAGAGAGGAGTTAGAAGTTGAAGATAACTAGAACACTTCCACCAAGGAAGAGTATAGCATTGTAACTCTAGTTAATTCCTATTCTACTAACTCTATATATTTCAGGATTGCTCTAACTTTATAGGTACGCACAAACACTGAAGTTAAAACATGAGTTGAGAGCAAAATAGCAAGACATTTTGCAAGCAATTCTTGTGTGATTCAAGTGTGCGAACCTGAAGCTACATGAATAAGATAGAAGAACTAGTTCCAAGTGCCTGTCTTTTATTCTAGTTCAATTGTAGTAGGGCTTTTGAGTTGTACCTTTCAGCTTTAGATAGAAGCAATTGTATTAGGTACTTTGACTAAACTCAAGTTAGTCTTAACATGAAGTTGTCGCAACATCTAGAGGCTGGTTGTCACAACGGGATTAGAGGTAATCCTTAGATTTACAAAGAGATATGTAAATATTGTTTTGGCTCAGTGATTTAGTGAAGTGTTGGGAAAAATCCTACCGAATAGTAGGTCGTGGTTTTTTTACCTTTTGAGCAGTGTGTTTTCCACGTAAAAATACTTGTGTTCTTTACTTTCCACATTTACTATTTCCGCAACAATAGTGTAAGGAACACATAGAAGAACTAGGTTCTTCCATAATCTGTGTACCCGAAAATTGAACACCACACAAATCACCCCTCTTATGTGGCATTGAAATATAAAAGATCAAGCAGTCATTACTATTTTTCATTGGAGGAAGTAGCAGCAAATTCTGTGACCATGATGCATCTAAAGCTAACCAAATTTAAATGGATTCAAATGAGAAGTATGAATTTGCATTCAAACGTACACATTTATACCAATAACTATTTTTTCTGAGTGGATTTGTATTGGATATGGAAAGAATTATGAAAAAGCCTTTCGAGGCACCAATTGTGGTTGGTGTAGACTTGAGCAACAGCGCTTAACTGTCAATATATGTGTGGGCGTACGAGTGGACAGGCATTATTATATGAGTATTTATACTATGTGTATCCATTAAATAGTCAGATGCTAGAATTATCGCTTACTGCTATTGATTTTTTTTTCCATTTTTCCTTGAGTCGAGAGTATATGAAAAATAGCGTTTCTACCTTCTAAAGTTAGCGGTAATATTGCGTACATAATACCCTCCTCAGACCCCACTCGTGGGATTATCCTGGATTCGTAGTTGTTGTTGTTGTTTCAAAAAGTTATAGTGGAAAGAACATTAGATTTCATTGTAGAAAAAAAAAATGGCATCCAGTACTATTTCTAACTTGAGAAGTGCCAAAAACTCAAGATTTTACTGAAGCCAGAGGTTATCGGCGGCTATTACTTCTAGACAAATTAAGTGTATGTAGGAATTCGTCACTCTTCAATGGCATTTAAGGTTTTCAAATATCCTGTATGGTCGCGGAGGCTTCAATAAAGAAAATGTTACACTATAATAAAATTTTCTTGTGGATAAGGACGCCAACAAGAAAACATAAAGGGTATTGGATAGCTTTTATTATATTAATTTTTAAAAAAATCTTTAAGATAGGGAAAAAGAAAGTAAATATCTCAATCATGCCTGATGTGATAAAGAAAAGCATTTCTACTTTGACAGCAAATCACTGAGTATCAAGGAAAGTTGGTGTGGTTTACTATAACCATTCTGCTCTATTAAAGACTGATGAAATCACAGTGATAGAGGTGGCAAACAAAATCAAAGCCATATAACGTCTGAATGTCGACTTCTCTTTGCACCCTGGCTTAATTACCTGATGGGTTTTTAACGTCTTAGCTTTATGTTTTGATAATCTAATAAATTTACTGTCAAGGAACCAGATAGGGCACCTGACACACTTGGTACACATTGCTAATCAACGGACTCCAGCTAATGTGAACTGCTACAAATTCAGAAGTTAGAGAACCAACACAGGAACCTGATATTCGAGTATTACAACAAAACATCACTTGTACATTTGAGAATTCACTCCAAGCATTCAAGCCATCTGATATTCGAGTATTCAGTTCTCAAGTGCATCAAGAACAAAGTTTAACACTACTACGGACTAGTTCCTAAATTTAGTATCTTATTATCCTTAGTTGAGTTGTACTTTGTAATTGTTCTTCATTGTAATTCCTAATTTGCTTAGCTAGAAGCGTTGCTTAGGAATCCCCTTGTAAAATCATAAACCCTTAGTGTTTGTGTCGTGACTATCATGAGTTGAAGTCTTTGTAACAGGTGTATTGCAAAGTGACTTGTAATAGGTGTATTACAAGTTAGTGAGGATTAAGAGTTTAATTCCTAGATTGCATAGGTTGTAGTCTAAAAGTTGCTCATAGTGAAGTTGAAATCCTACCAGTGTAGGTCGTGGTTTTTTTATCCCCTTGAGCGGGGATTTTTTCACGTAAAACTCCCTGTCTTACTTACTTACTGTTTCATTAGCGTTCTCAGTGAAAACTCGTAGAGGACCTGGTCTCTCTATCGTTTGGTGGACTCATATAAACTATCAATTGGTATCAGAGTGAGTTTTTTCTATAAGGTTAACACCTAGGAAGGATCCTTATGGCTACTCCACCAAATTTTGAAGAAGGTTAGTCTACGTATAGACCACCCAGGTTCAATGGGCAATACTATGGGTGGTGGAAAACGAGAATGCATGATTTCATCATGGCAAAAGACTCTGAGTTGTGGGATGTTATATGTGATGGTCCTTATGTCCCAACAAAGAAGGTCGGAGACCCTCCAGTGACGATGCCAAAAACTAGAAAAGAGCACAACGATGCAGATAGGAAAGTTGTGGAGAAGAATTTTCGTGCCAAGAAAATTTTGGTGTGTGGCATAGGACCTGATGAGTACAACAAGATCTCATCTTATCAATCCGCTAAGGAGATATGGGAAGCTCTGCAAACAACAAATGAGGGAACCACTCAAGTAAAGCAATCTATGATTGATATGCTTACCATTGAGTATGAGCTCTTTAAGATGAAAGATAATGAATTTATTCAAGGCATGCATACAAGATTCACTTCCATAATAAATGAGTTACACTCACTTGCTGAAGTAATTTCCAAGAACAAGCTTTTGAGCAAAATTCTCTGCATCCTGCCTAGCTCTTGGGAGAGTAAAATGAATGTTATTACTGAAGCAAAGGACTTGCAAGAGCTGACCATAGATGATCTAGTTGGAAACCTGAAAACCTACGAAATGAAGAGGAAAATAGACAGTGAATGAAGAGAACCAATGTTGGAAAAGAACCTGGTACTCAAAGCTGAAAGCAATTACTCAAGTGAGGAAGACAGTGACATGGCTTACTTAACCAAAAGGTTTCAAAAGATGGTCAGGAGAAATGGAGGAATACTAAAAGGGGGCAACTCCAGCAGACCAAAGAATATGACCTCTGTCATAAATGTGGTAAGACAGGGCATTTCATAAATGATTGCCCTCTCATGAAGCAAGAACACTTCAAATACAACCCTGATAAAGCAGCAAAGAGGAACCCGGTTCCTAACAAACATTTCAAAAGGAAGAGATCTGCTGACAATGTTGTGAAGCAAGCTCTTCAGCATGGGGAGATTCCTCCAGTGAGTCTGAAGAAGAAACTTATGCAGGTGATAGTTCCATGATGGTAGTTGAAAGTGAAGGAAATGAATATGATTCAGCATTTGCTTTGATGGCTCAATCAGATGATGATGAAGATGATGACAGTGATGAGGTAAACTTCAGGGATGTTCAGAGAAATCTGAAATCCTACTCCCCTAAGAAACTCATGTCATTAGCAAGTGTATTAATTGATGCCTATCATAGTCTTATAGGGGATAAAGATGCCTTGGCCTTAGAATTAGGAGAAGCTGAACAAACCAAAGATGATTTGGTAGTGTCTGTAGTTGATCTAAAGGAAACCATAAGCAATATGGAGAATGAAAAAATGGTTTTAACTAAAAAAACTGCTAGTGTAGAGAATGAAAGAGATGACTTGGTGGTTGTAGTCGTTGACTTAAAAGAAACCTTTGAGAATTTAACTAAAAATAAGGATGCTTTAGCGGAGAGAGTGACTGCAATTGAGGATGAGAGAGATGATCTCTTAATAGTAATTGCAGACTTGAGGGAAACTATAGAGGAACTAGGAGCTGAGTGTAGGCCTGGAAATTCTGAAAAAGGAAAAGAGGTAGCTAGTGATGCACACATTAAGCTTGAAAACGAGTTAAAAGCCGTGCGAACTAGATTGTGTGTTGAACTTGATAAAAACAAACATCTCCAAACTGAACTGGAAAGAGTAAAAAATGATCTTGAAAAGTCCCTTAAGTGGACCTGGTCCTCTGAAGTTGTTACTGCCATGTGTGTTAATAATGGTGGAAACAGGCAAGGAAAAGTGTTTCAAAGGGAGAGAACTCCGTACAACCCCCATAGCAAGTATGTTACCGAACTGGATAATTGGATGTGTAGCCACTGTGTGAACAATGGGCATTTTAAGGAAAATTGCCAAGTCAGGGTCCAGTCTCTTCAGAAAAATAAAGTGTTTGCTGAAAAGGTAACTACTAAAAAGGGACCAGGTGCTGTGAGCACGTGATTTTTGGCCTATGTGAAATACTCCTACAAATTAAAGAAATAGATTTTTTCCAATTGTTTGCAATTTTATAGGATTTTCGTAAGAATTTATTTGTTAATTGTTTATGTTTCTGTGCATGTTTACTTTGATTAAAATCACGAAAAATACCAAAAATATCATGCATTGCATTTAGATTTTGTTTCCATATTTTTAGGATTAATTAGTTAATTAAATGCTTTACTAAATTGAAAATCACAAAAAATTGGCTCATNAAACCCTTCATTTATTCTCCTAAATAAAATGAAAAGTGAAAGAAAGAAAAGAAGAAGAAAGATTCAAAATCATGGTAGCCAAGGGTCCCCAATCTCTAGCTACGTTTTCCCAGCATAAGATTCCACTCCCTAGTTGATCCCCGGCACAACCCGTGGACCTCCCCGGCATAACTCGAGGACCTTTTTCGGCATAACCCGATGACTTTCCCGGCATAACCCGGTGACTTTCCCGGCATAACCCGTGGACCTCTCCGGCATAACCCGAGGACCTTTTTCCAGCATAACTCGATGACTTTCCCGGCATAACCCGTGGACCTCCCCTGCATAACCCGAGGACCTTTTCCGGCATAACCCAACGACCTTCCCGGCATAACCCATGGACCTCCCCGGCATAACCCGAGGACCTTTTCCGGCATAACCTGATAACTTTCCCAACATAACGCGCGGACCTCCCCGGCATAACCCGAGGACCTTTTCTGGCATAACCCGATGACTTTCCCGGCATAACCCGTGGACCTCCCCCCGGCATAACCCGAGGACCCTTCCGGCACAACCCGGTCATTTTTCCAGCATAACATGGTAATCTTCCCAACTTAGGGCCTCCGATCCCTAGTTGATTTCATTGTAGATATAAGGTCTCCACTCCCTAATCCCTTTTTCTCAGGGATACACAATCCCGATTTTATTGCTTTCCATAAAGAAATAGCTTAGATTTTGTTGCAATAACTCACGAAATTTTCCTAGTGAAACTGGGGCAGAAAAATTTCGTTCGTTTGTTTGTTTTGGTGTCTGAGCAGGTCATACCTCAAGACACAGGGTTCGAGATGACCAAAAGAAGAAGTCTCAATCCAGAATAAAAGAAAAGAAGAACAAGAAAAGAAGTGAGCTCTAAAAGTGTAGAAGTGGAGAAAAGATGCGGACTGCTCAAGATATGATTGAAGTCACAAGCTTTTCATGTCCCGCCTTGATCCAAAAAGCCGAAGAAGAATGAATCAGCGGTTGCAGTTAAATGAGCATCAAGATTCGGATCAGATTCGGCAGGAAGAACCAGCCAAGACTCGAGATCAACCTTTAGAAGGTTTATAGATAGGAATCTTGTAACTCATAGTTGATAGGTTTAGCTAGTTTAGTTTTTCATCGTTTATTTCGGTGTAATAAGGAGCTCAGCAAGCAGAAACAGCAGCAACAACAGTGAAATCACAGTTTCTCGGTAATCCCAGCTACCAAAACTTCCAGAACTACACTGACCTGATTCCTTTATAGCCAAGGATATGTAGGCAACCTCCGAAGCATGGTTCGGTCAGACTTTTTTTTTTCAAAAGATGCTTCCCATGGAGTTTCAAATGAGCAAAAATCGCTCGCAATTGCTCATTTCATCTTTGCCCGAAAACCCTTCGTGTTCCCGAGCAAAGAGGGGCAGCTGTGAGCACGTGATTTTTGCTCTATATGAAATACTCCTATAAAATTCAAAGAAATAAATTTTTTCTAATTATTTGCCATTTTGTAGGATTTTATTAATTGTTTGCATTTCTGTGCACGTTTAATTTTGTTAAAATCATAAAAAATGTAAAAATACCATGCATTGCATTTAGATTTTTGTTTCTATATTTTTAGGACTAATTAGTTAATTAGTTGCTTTATTAAAAATAAAAATCACAAAAATGGATCACTTTTACCTTTTAATTTTTAGATTTGCGGTTTTTCTCTTTTAATTTAGGATCAAGTAATTGTTATAAATATTTTAATTAGATAATTAGTTTAATTTTATAATTTAGATTAATTAAGGATTTTTTAATTAAAGAAAAAAAAGGGAATTGGAAAAAAGAGCTTAATTTAGCTTTGAAATTGGGCTGATTTTATGCCCGAAACCCGCCCCAAATCCAGGCCCAAATTTAGTCACTCGGTCCAGACCCCTTTTAAAACCAAACGACCCCATTTTGCCCTTCCGTGATCACAGCCGTTGGATCCTTATGATCCAACGGTTCGGAAAAGATTAACCCAAACCCATATAATTGTCCTAACACAGAACCCCCCCCCCCTCAAACCCGTTCATTTCCTCGTCTCCCTCACTCTCTAGCAAACCCTAGCCGCCATAAGACTCTCCGCGCCTCTGCCATCAACCACCCACCGGAAATCGCCACAGCGGTTCCAGTGCTCCAAACCTCCCCAAATTTTTACCAGGCAACCCTCGTCCTCTCCTCTTTCCAGGTCCCTAAACAATTTCCCCAAAAAACACCACCCAAATTCACAAATTTCAAATATGAAATTCAACCCCAAAACCCTAGTTCACCAAAATCACCCCATAACTTCACCAGGCCATCTCCTCACTCCCCTCACCCCTAATATCCCACTGGTTTTCCCAAAAGGCCTCTGAAGTTCGAGCAATTTCAGATCAAAAAATCTAAAAAATCTAAATGTCTACACTTAGTTTATTCCAGAAGTTTTAATGGCTAAAACCTACATGAGTCAATTGCTTTTGACAAGAGAAATTGATTCATGTGGGTTTGATTTTTTTTCAAACCTGCCTGAATCCGTTCAAGCTCTGGCAAAGTCCACTAAGTCCAGTTTATTTCTTACATTTAGCATAGGTAATCTCTTGCATTATTTCTATTTCTTTTCTTTTCCGCTTTCTTTTCTTTGATTCTTCTTCATGTTTGTTGTTCTATTTTTAGACGCATGTTTTAGGCTTTTTATTTTCTTTTGATCAGAGTTATTTGTTTACTCTTGCATTTAGTGATTTAGATTAATCAGTAGTTTTAGGGTTAATTTATGCATTTTCATCATAATTATTAGTTGGCCAGTTTCTCGGCTAGGGTTTGCTAATTTGGTTTAGCTGTTGTTTTAATTAGTTTAGCTCGGAAATTGGTTAGTTTATCATTGTGGTTTTAACTATCTTTTGCTGTTTTTGAATCATAGTTTAGTATGCCTGTATCATATAATTAGTTTAAATCTTTAGTTTTGTTTAATTTCATGTTTATCTAGAGTTTATTATGAATTCAGGTTATTTTAGAGGTTTAGGTTTATTGTCAAGTTTTCAGATGTTCAAACTTTTGGCCCTGTGGTTTTGCTTTTGATTCATTTATTGATATTTTGCTTGTTGTTTCTGTTGGTCATAGTCTGTAAGTCATTTAGAGTTTTTAGGGTTAATTGAACAAATAAAAAACTTAAGGGGTCATGGGAAGGGCATGAAATGGGATTTTCAGATAAGAAGTTTCTAGAATTTGGGGCAGCTAGCCTTATTTGGCAGCACAAAATGCTGAAACTAATTAGAGGTTGACAGCTATCCCATTTCTGTTAAAAAAAGATGTTGTGTGAGGGAATAATTCCCATTCTGTTTCTACAGCACATGGCACTCTTAGGGGATATATATAGACCCTTTCTTTCACTCCTAAAATCAGAGATTTCAGACCCTAGAAAAAGACCCTAAAAAGTTCTGCATTGTTTAGCTAAAAATTTTTCTGATTTTCAGAACAAAAACTAAAAGAAGTTAAATTTTCGGATTCTAAAAGGGCTGAAGCATGGTTTAATTGTGGAAGCTGCGTTGTTGCTGCTGGATTTCTGTTTGCTTTCATTTCTGCTGACTTTAGGGTTCTTTTCTTCTACTTGTTGTATTCAGGTATTCCTCATGAGCTTTAAAATGCAAAAGTGAAGAACAATATGCTTGGCTTGAAGTTTAAAATTCCGGAATTTATATGGTTTAATGTCTTCTTTATTTCCTTCTTCAGTTTGCAGCTTTCTTGCCATCTGTTTAGGTTTGCTTAGAAATGGTGTTGTCGTTTATAATTCAGTCACATTGTTAAGCTTGAAAGATAGAATAGTTTAGTTGTTTCGAAGGGGTCTGAATAGTTTTGGTATACTTAGGAGTTGTAATATTTGGGAACTGTTTTAGAACTGTTAATCGTATGTTGTTTATATGTGTTTGAATGGAAACCCTCAGCAGAAGTCATTTTAAGTTTAATGTTATTTAGGGAAAGATTAGTACATGATGAATTCATATTAGTATACATTATGTGTTTGGTTAGAGTAATTTGCATATGTAAGCTGGTATATTGGATAAATATTTTAAAGAAAAGCCATGTTCTAACTGTCATCATCAAAAGCAGGTCATTAAGGTTAATTTTATAATCTGAGTAGCTATGTACTTTGGTGCTTAAAATTGCTATGTTGTTAGTCGGAGAGGCTAAGTTTCAGAAGGCCTTAACGCTGAAGATTTTTTTTAGGGATTGTTGGGCCTGACTTTGACCCAAGTAAGGCAGCCCACGGCCAGATTTGGTCTTCTTTTGTTTTGGGCTCAATTTGGAGCCCAATAGTCTTCGGCCTTAGCTTGTTTTCTTTTTTAGTTTTATGTTGATTTAATAAGAAAAAGATTTAAATGTGGAGTTTTGGTAAGACTAGTGGGCCACATGGTGGCCCAGATGAGACAGCTTAGTACAATTTCGACCCGGGCGCTTTGTTTGTTGTTCATTTATTGTTATGGGCTTAGCATCGAGCATTATCATATTCAGCTTCTAATTCATTAAAACCTCCTGTCAGTATAACACGTATGGGCCTTAGTACTCAAAGCATGGTAGTGCAGAACTGGGCCTGGATCTGTTGGCCCACTTGAAGATAATTGACCGTCTGCCTGGCTTCACTTCTGGGCTCGATTTTGAGCCCAGTTTTCTTCCAACAGCTTTGGGTTAAAGCTCAAACTAGGATTTGCTTAAATAATTAAAGGCCCAGCATACGTACACCAAATTGTTTTTTATAACTAATAGTTATATATTAAGTTCAAACCATTTGTAAATAAGAACATCCTTAGGCCTAATTAAGTATAATTCTTAAAAATAGATTGAAGTGTGCCATCCATAATTAGATCACCTATGGCCCTCACATATATTATAAGTTAGATATTAAAAAATGAATGTTCGTAGCTTGCTTTAGGCATGTTTAATCTACCATCGTGATTGTGTACACGTTCGCGTGACAAGATTACGATTTCAAAAATAAAATCGGAGTATGCGTTCGCGCAGCTTTGACTAAACTTTTTTTACTAAAGCGTTATTAATTGTGGGACACGTTCGCGTGACATGATTTTTGATGCGCCAAACAAAATGAGTATACATACGCGTGACTCATTTCAAGATAATTTCTTAACTAAAAGTGGAAGATGCACATAGGTTCTAAAATGAGTAATTAGACAATTTGATTAAGCCAAATATGATCAAAGCTCGTGCTAAAACCACGAGACCCGGGAATGCCTAATACCTTCTCCCGGTTTAATAGAATTCCTTATCTGGATTTTTGTGTTCGCGAACTGTATTACAAAGTCAAATTTTCTCGATTCGGGATTTTAAACCGGTGACTTGGGACACCATAAATTATCCCAAGTGGCGACTCTGAATTTAATATAAATAATCCCGTTTCGATTGTCACTTAAATTTGGAAAAAACTCCCTTATACCCCTTTCGGGGTGGTAAAAAGGAGGTGTGATAGCTCCGTCGACTCTATTGAGGACAAGAACCTAGAATCTCTGGTTCAAGGTTCAAGAATTCGAGCTTTTAATATGATTTTACTTGGCTTTATTTATTGTTAATATTGTTGTATTTTGTGAACATGTGCTACTTGCTGTTTATTTGCCATTTCAATGTTGCTTGAATTTTATTAAAATGCCTTCTTGCGCCACTCTTCTAAGTCTTCTAAAATATGGTGCACACGCGTGGCTCACTTTTTATTAGAAGTCATACCAATTAGAACGAGACTTGGGTCAGCAACAAGGCCGGGTAGACTTTCGTGCTCCCGGGACGTTGCCCCTACCTCGGCTCGAGCTGTCCGCTCGGGTAAGCCCACTCTAGAATACAACCCCAGGTTTAAACCTAGAATAACATAAGCCCATGCCGGATCCCTAGTTGGAACGTTTGTTTGCATCACGTGCATTTGACTTAGGGGACTCAACATAGGGGTTGGGTCCGTCTAGGACAGGTGTACCCAAAATAACCGACCATCCTGATGCATCTTACGTGCTATGTGAACATTTATTTGTTTTGGCCTGCATGCTGACCGGCTAGGAAAAGACAATCAGGGGAAAAACCAAGAAAGGAAATAAACCCGATTCTAAAAATCCCGGTATTGGAAAATGTCCCAAAACTCTACCGAATTTTTTTAATAAAGGGTGAGGTTTGAAAACAAACAGAGAAGAGAAAAAAAGAGCCATTTCGAAACGAGTCATTCATGTTTTTTTTAATTATGTCAAAACTGCCCGAACTACGCATACCTGATTCTCGTCTTTCGGGGCAGGATATGTATGCAGCCCACATAGGGTCCGGTCTTCCTAGTGAGTCTTAGATTCTTGACTTCACGGGGTCTTAGCCAAATCTTGCATGTCTAGCCACTTTTGGCCACATCGGCCATTCTTGCAAAAATAGGGTCATTTGCGCAAAAGTGGTTCAATGACCCATGTCATAGAATCTTGAGTCCACAACTAGATGTCATATTACTTTAAGGTCTGTCCTTTTTTGAGTTTGCACCTTTCGCCACTTCTGGCCACCTCGACCATTTTTGCAAAATGGGTCATTTTTGCAAATTAATTTTGGGCCATGATTATTGGAAGTTTGAATCCACATAAGCTTAGGTGAGGTATTTCCATGTCTATGAGGGCACCTTAGATGAGTTTGCGCTAATAAGCCACGTAGGATAATTTTAGAAAAATAGTCACAATCATGTCTTGCATATGTCCAATAGGGAGTGTTATTATCTCACATAGTATTCTAAGTCTTTAACTCTATTTGGTCTTATTTTTCTCATACAGGTGTGGATCTACTTACCAGAGCTTGAGCATGACAGACGCCCTAGGACCATCTAGTCAGGATCGCTCATTCAAGAGTTGCTTAAGGAGATTTTTTTTATGTTTTGAGTCTGTTTTTCATTTTATGTTGTCTTTTACCTTATAGTTTTATACAGTAGTATCGAGCCTTTTAGGTGATGTTAGAGTCTGTCATAGTCTAGCTTAAGTTTGCCGAGTCCTTTGTATTTCCTATTTTGTATTCGAAAAAGAAGTGTTATAAATAAAAAAAAGAAGAAGAGATTTTACGTTTTTATATTTCCGTTAGAAGTTTTCATTAGAATACTAATTCTAGAAATTAAAAAAAAATTCATTTGAGGTAGTTTTCCTTTAGAACTAAAAATAAAAAATTGCTTTTATATTTCCTTTAGTATAATAAGACTAATTTTTTTTTTTAAAAAAAAAGAGAATTTTCTTTTAGTACCTATTTAAAAGTTTTCTTTAAGATGTTAATTCCAAAAATCCAAAAAGATTTTCTTTTGAGGTTCTTCTTTGGAAAATTAGTGAAAAACAGAAAAAAAATATTCTTTTTATTTTTACTAGAACTTTAGGACATTCTACATAGCAGGAAAAAAAACAACATACTTTATCTTTGGTTTATCTTCAGAGTTTCTCTCTTAGGTAATCAAAAACTGAAATTCAAAAATATTTTTTTATCCTTTTCATTTCTTGTTTCGAAATCTTTCTTCAGGATATCAAACGAAAATTCAAAATATTTTTCTTTGGTTCATGCTTTAGATTACCTTCCTAAAAAAGAATCAAAAATATTTTTCTCTTCTAGGTTTTTTTTAATAATTTCTCATAGAGTATCTGTTTCAAAAAAAAGAAAAGAAAAATATATGCTAGTTAAGATTGAGTTTAGAATAGATTATAGAACGTTAACGACTTGTTTGGATGGTTGTTACCTATTGTATTGTATCGTATTGTTATTTTAAATACAATGTTTGTTTTGATTGTTGCTTAAATTTTATCGTATCGTATCGTTAAACCTGTCGTTACGTAACGATAAAATGTGCCACATTATGTAACGACCGATTTGGTATGGTCCCGTCATTACCTTGTCCTTATCTCTCAATTTCACCCTTCATTATTATTAAATAATTTTATTTTATCATTTACCCTACCTTTTTTATACCGTATCATAATTTTTCTTTATAATATTGCAAACTTATTCATCATATTACTGGTGCGTGATAACATGAAACGACGGTAAAACGACACAATCCAAACAAACATTAGTGGCAATGATCTGATTCATGTGGCATCATGATACGTAGGAAATCTCCATAGGATTCGATCATAACCTTAAAAGAAAGGAAAGAAACTGAGCGAGAAGTGAGAGTGGCAAAACAAGAGAGGAAAAGAAAATGTATGAATAAAAGAGGAGCAACAAGAACCAAGCAAAGAAAGGCAGGAATGAAAAGGAAAGAGAGAAGAAAAGTGCAAAATGAAAAGGGTTAGTTAAGGCCAGAATGAAGCATGCAGCCATTCAAATGCATAATAGAAGCGGTTAACCGTTTAGGTGCATTGCATTCCCAACGTGTGGTTGCCTATCTGTTAAGCTCTTAATCGCTAACAAGTTTGCTTGATGTCATCAAGTACATGAAGGTGGTTAGTTTGTTCGGCATTCTGGCAAGTCACCTGTATAATACCAGATCTAAGCACAAGGCGATCATGGCTGGCAAAGAATTGGACTCGAGTGTTATTCACCCTCCAAGGGAGGTAGAGGAGTCTGAGCCCGGTTTGAACGAAGAGTTGCATATGCTGAAACACCAAATGGCTGAGATGTACCAGGTATGGATGCAAGGGCATCCTCCACCATCATACCCCGCCAACCCCGCTTTCGTCCCACCAATAGCTCAAGAACCCCCCCCCCCCCCCTCATTGATCTATCCCCACAACATGCCCCAAGCTTCAACCCTTATTACCACTATACGGGCTCTTCTTCCCAAACTGTCCAAGCTCCATTAGCCAAATCAACCGCATACCCCTCTCCACTAGCTACCTTTGTCTTCGTAGCACCTCCACCAGCCACCCTCCACCGATCTTCCAGTGAGACGGCACTCCAAGCCCAAGATAACAAGTACTACGCCCCAGAGCCCACCTTCAAAGTCCCTGATCACTACTCATATACCCCCGTTTTGACCTTCCTGTTGAGACTGAGAAACCACCCAAAAACCCGGAATAGGAGGAGATGTTTAGGAAGGTGAGAAGCCTGGAACAGTCGCTCAGAAATATGCAGGGGTTGGGAGACCAAGTGAGTGTAGCCTAAAAAGATCTGTGTCTGTTTCCCGATGTCCAGTTACCTGCTGGATTCAAAATGGCCAAATTCGACTTGAATGATGGACACGGAGACACCGCAGCCCACTTAAGGGGATTTTGCAGCAAAATGAGAGGAGCCGGTGGGAAATATGAGCTGTTAATGGCATACTTTAGCCAGAGTCTGAGTGGCGTGGCATTGGCGTGGTACACCTGTCAAGATCACAGCAGATGGTATACCTGGGATGATTTGGCCCAAGCATTCGCGCGACATTTCCAATACAACATAAAAATTGTTCCAGGTCATTTTTCTTTGACTAAGATAAAGAAGAAGCCTAGTGAAAGTTCAGGGAATATGGTTCTCGCTGATGGGAACAGGCAGCACGAGTCAACCCTCCGATGGAGGAAAGTGAAACGGTAAAGTACTTTCTTCAGGCTTTGGAGCCTACTTACTTTGATCATCTGATATCGGCCATAGGTAAGTCTTTCAACGAAGTAGTGAAGATGGGAGGTTTGGTAGAAGAAGGGCTCAAATCGAGAAAGATCATGAGCTACTCAGCTATCAAAGCAACTACCCAAGCAATTTAGAATGGTACTGGAGGAGAAATAGGAAAGAAGAAGAAAGAAGATGTTGCAATGGTTGTCTCGGGATCGTGGCATGGTCCGAGGGGCACACAACACCATTACACCCAGCCTCGACCCTATCCCCAAACCTACACTTATAGCCCATATAAAACACCTCAACATTACTTTCCATCACCAGACCCTCAGTATTCTATCAGGCCACCTCAATACCATGTCCACCATACCTAGTCATACGCTCAACTTCCTTCTTACCCACAATGGCATTCCCCAGCTCCACAAAATACCTACTCAGCTCCAAAAAATGCCTACCCGCCTCCACATAACATACCGAAACCCTGCCGGTCCATGCTTCCAGCCCAGGCCTGAGTTCAGAAAAAAAAAAAAAGGCAACAACGGAAGAAGACCTTCACCCTGCTGGGGGAGTCGTATACCAGCATATTTCTGAGGTTGAGGCAGTAGGATGTGTTGAGGCCAATCGAGTCAAAATCGCCAAACCCTCCTCCAAAGAATCTGGATTACCCCCTCAGCTGTGCATATTGTTCTTGTGCTCCAGGGCACGATACGGAAAAGTGTTGGCATTTGAAAAACTCCATGCAACAGCTCATCGATAGAAATTAGATCGTGGTCCAAACTCCAGAAGCACCCAACATCAATCAGAACCCATTGCCAGCCCACGCTAAAATGCACATGATTGAGATAGTGCACAAGAATGGGGAGCCCAAGAAGCCTTCACAATCTGTCATGATGATCCGGTCTAGTGAGGCTAAGTCAGTCAAAGACCCAGTTATCACAAAAGCAACCTTCTCAATAGCTGAAGGATCGGCAGACAGGTTGAGCATGCCAAACGATAGGCCATTTGTTGTAGTTGGAAAGAGGTCCCCAAGTGATGTAATAGCAAAGCAGGAAAAGCCAAAGGTGATCATCCCGGGGCTGGCGAATAAGCCTATCATAATTGTGGAGGCAGCCCGCACAGGCCCTATCATTATCAAACATGTGACCCAGCTGCCGGTAGTCAACACCAAGGCTGTCCCATGGAACTATGAGCGGGTAATAGTCACCTATAAAGCGAAGGAAGTGAAAGAGGAAGTTAACGAGGCCCAGGGATTAACTCGTTCGGGGATATGCTTTGCCCCGGAAGAGTTAAGGAAAACTAAAACACTCAGAGATAATCCAGTTCTAGTGAAGAAATCGGTCACTGAAGAAGAGGCGAAGGAGTTTTTGAGAAAAATGAAGGTGCAAGATTACTCCATCGTGGAACAATTGTGAAAGATTCCTGCTCAGATTTCCCTGGTACCATTGTTGGTCCATTCAGATGACCACCGCCGGGCCTTGATGAAGATTCTGAACGAAGCTCATGTCCCCGACAAGATTACAGTGAACCATTTGATGAAGATTGCTAACAAGATATTTGAGGTGAATAAGATCACCTTCTCAGATGACGAGTTGCCTTTGGAAGGTACCGAACAAAACAAAGCTCTCTATCTTACAGTGAAATGTGATGATTCTGTGGTTACTAGGGTGTTGGTGGATAATGGTTCCAGTGCGAACATTTGCCCTCTCTCTACTCTGCACAAGTTGAAAATTGATACTGAAAGGGTCCACAAGAACAGTATATGTGTTCCAGGTTTTGACCGGGAGGGGGGGGGGGGGGAGATTCTGTTGGCGATATCATACTCGATCTAAAAATAGGACCAGTTGAATTTACCATGGATTTCCAGGTACTGTATATGGCCGTCTCTTACAATTTGTTGTTGGGTCGGCCCTGGATACATGCTACCAAAGCAGTCTCGTCCTCTTTGCACCAGATGGTCAAGTTCAAGTGGGACAGACAGGAGCTCATCGTGCATGGCGAGGAGAATTTGTGTGCTTACAGTGATACTTCCGTCCCATTTATTGAAGCCGAAGATGATAACGGGCCTTGAGTTTACCAATTTTCCTAAACAATGCAAGTTGAGAAGGTCCCCGAGAGGGAATGTATTCCAGGTCCAAAGTTAGCCTAGCATCTGTCATGGTGGCATCTGAAATGCTGAAGAATGGCTTTGTGCCAGGCAAAGGTCTGGGCGCGTCTTTACAAGGTATCATGCAGCCAGTGTCTCTGCCTTAATATTTGGGTACGTTTGGTGTAGGATTCAAACACACAGGGGAATATGTGAAAAGGGCTAAAAGGTCGAAAAAGAAGGCATGGGCACTTCCGATGCCTATCCCGCGCCTCTCCAGGTCCTTTGTCAAACTAGGGGTCGTGAAGCGCCCAGTGTCAGCACTCCCAAATCCCGTGGTTGACGTTGATGAAGAATTAATTAAAATGTTCCAGAGGTTATATGATGAGGTCAACATGGTTGAAATTGGGGAAGGTTCCAGCAAAGCAAACGTGCAGTTTATTGGGCCAAGAGTAAAGCTTAACAATTGGGATGCTACTCCTCTCCCTACTCGAAAGGAGTTTTGGTAGTCTGCTTTGTTTTCCTTTCTGTTATCTGGATTATTCCAGGGTTGTAATCCAGATTTATATTTTTAGTTTCCGCCTGTTTGATGCACAAACCCTTCTATCCTTTATTTTCAATGAAATGCAATTTCCCTTTTCCATTACTCCTGATAGTGTAATTTTTGTCTTTCTTTGTACAGTTCTTTTTATGCTGGTTTCAATGACATGACATGCATGAGGAATCTTCGTTCAAGTCTTCAAAGAAAATCTAATTCTGAAATAATAATCCAAGAAATAGAGTGATGATGAAACAGAATATGATGAAGAAGCGACATTTGAGGAAATTAGTAAAGAACTAAATCATTTTGAAGAGAAACCCAAGCCTAATTTGAATGAAACTGAAGCAATCAATTTAGGGGATCCAGATAATATCAGGGAAACTAAGATAAGTGTACACTTGGAACCACAAATCAGGGAAGAAATAATCAAAGCACTTTTTGAATATAAAGATATTTTTGCTTGGTCGTATGATGACATGCCGGGTTTGAGTACTGACTTGGTAGTTCACAAATTGCGAACTGATCCAGCTTTCCCTCCCTTCAAACAGAAGTTAAGGAAGTTCAAAACTGACATGAGTGTGAAGATCAAAGAGGAAGTCACAAAGCAGCTTGATGCAAAGGTCATTCGAGTCACGCGGTATCCCACTTGGTTAGCTAATGTTGTGCCGGTGCCAAAGAAAGATGGTAAGACCAGAGAATGTGTTGATTACCATGATCTCAACAAAGCAAGTCCGAAGGATAACTTCCCACTGCCGAATATCCACATTTTGATTGATAATTGTGCCAAGCATGAGATCGGATCTTTTTTGGATTGCTATGCGGGATATCATCAGATCTTAATGGATAAGGAAGATGCGGAAAAGATGGCATTCATCACGTCGTGGAGAACATATTGCTACCAGGTCATGCCATTTGTTTAGAAAACGTTGGGGAAACTTACATGAGGGCAATGACCACCATATTCCATGACATAATACACAAGAAGATTGAGGTTTATGTAGATGATGTGATCATAAAGTCCACGAAGCAATCCGACCACGTCGGAGAATTGAGAAAGTTTTTCCAGAGGCTCCGCAAGTACAATCTTAAGCTCACCCCGCAAAGCGTGCATTTGGTGTTCCGTTTGGAAAACTATTAAGGTTCATAGTCAGTCGGCGAGGCATTGAGTTGGATCCGTCGAAGATCAAAGCTATTCAAGAATTGCCACCCCCAAGGAATAAGACTGTTTACCGTGAAAATGGTAATAATAATTAAATTTGTTGATGGGACTCTAAAAATACGTGATCTATTTTTATGCCAGTCATGGAGCAGTTGATGTTGTGAGTTTGAGGGTGAGACGCGAGCTAAAATAAAGCAGTAATCGAACCGAGAGATAGTCATTCGGGGCCTTGAGCTGGTCGATTTGGGGTCTCGAGGTCGAGTCTCGAGCTCGGGCTCGAGCTATCGGGGGAAATCGGGGAAGAGCTAATAGATGCAATAATATTAAAGGAGGTTCTTTATAGCCAATGATAAGCAATAAGCAAGTAATGAATATGGAACAAGTTTGAAAATAATAGGATAGAACAATAGTGTCAAGAGAGCATCTTAGAGAGAAAGAGAGAGAGTTATCATATATTTCATGTAGAGTCTTTGGAGCATCCTCAGTTTTTTACAAAATAATTAGAATCCCCTATATATAGAAGGGAAGAAGTTATACGGTAAGGCACACATTAGCTGTAAAGGTGTGGAGATGGGACGGCTAAAAAGACGCCTCGAGTAGGGCTCAGAATAGCCTGGCTATGTTTTGTAAGACTTAGCCGTGACAGATTTTGCCGTGTCTTGGGAACTCCGACTTCTGCTTTAGCCCCGATCAATATCCTCCCGAGGCCGGGTGCCGATGGGCCCCAAGGGAGAAGACTCGAGGGCATCTTTGCGGCCTCGAGGCTTTGAGTCGATCTTCCGAAATGCTTAAAAGATGGGAAATTGGACCCTCCGATTTTGTCGTATACAGAGAGTCTCCGCGTTTCCTAGATGAAAGTGATGGGAAACGAATTTGATGCCCGGCTCTCCGGGCTCTCTGCAATGACATCATACTGACAATCGCAGTATATGACATAAGCCGTTATGATAACCGGAAAAACGTACCATCGTTTCGCCTTTCTAGGGTTGTTCCAAGCCTCGTGGTTTCTCGTCCTCCAAAATCATAATGTTGCCGCCGATTCAGCTCCCCAAGACGCATTAAATGCGCCTACTGTTATGTTTTTCGAGGGTGATAATGGCGCCGTCGGTTACGCTTCCCCTCCCCCTCTTCCTATAAATGGGAGCTTTTTGGGACTAATATTTCACCCAAGTTTCTTCCTACATTTGCCACATCTTCCTCTCTTCCCATCCTTAATTATCTTTCGCCATGATTGAGGTTCATGGCTTTGCGATCGTCCGGCCTAGCTTATTTCGGTCGTGCCCAGATTTACCCCCTAAGCTTCCTTTTGTGGAGCAAAACTTTGCTGTTTCGCCGTTGTTGTTATTGTTGTTGTTGTTGTCCTGAGATGAAGATACAGGGACGACTGACTTCTTCCGGCCTAGGTGGACATTAGGACTTACACCGCTGCTCATGAGGGTGCTCGGACTATAGTCCACTGCTCACCCTCCTGCCCTGGCTCGGCGCATTATACCCCTTTTGGATTCCATGGGGTGTGGTGGCGCTCATCTACTAACTGTTGCATCCCGTGCCGGGGCAACGTTTTTAAGAAGCGGCCCTTCAGTAGTGGTGCTGGCGAAACTCGTACCGGCGAGATTTTTCATCCAGCCACTTCTTCGCTCCTTCCGGCTTCCCCCTCATCAATTTGCTCTTCTCCATCACTTTCCCCTTCTACATCGTCCCTTTTGAACATGCCATTCTGGGGGTTGAGGTGAGGCTTCGAGGGGATGGCGCTTTGGAAGATATTGTCTTTGAGGTCATACGCCCCGGGGGATGATACCCGGAGATGCAGTCGCCGAAGTTGCACCTTTGAGAATAAGCTAGGTTTTCGATCTTTCGTTGTGTATCCCCTTTTTGCTTCTGCGTAGGGATCCTTTGTAAGCTTTTGTAATCATATGTAAAGACCCCTCGAGGGCCGTTGTAAGCAAATTCCCGTAAATATAAAGATACTTTTTGACTTCTGCCTTTGATGTTTGCTATGTTTCCTTTGATTTTTGCGATGACCCTGAATGTATGCTTTTGCTGCCGATCATCAACATTCAGCTCGATCGCGAGTATTTTTCTCGGCTTTGTTTGATAGAAATGGCTCTCTTTCGAGCCCACTGTTGTTTCTCGGACCGAGCTCGAATTGGTCTGATAGACCCGGGCCATCGGGACCCTCGAGTCTCATAGAGATAATACTTGGAGACTTGAAGTTTTTGTGGGCGGTGTCTCTAGTGAAGTCGTCTTCGGACGCCTTGAGTTTTGCCTTGAACTTGTCGAAGATAACCCTTCTAAGACACTGTAGATAGGTCCTAGATGATGGATTACAGATTTTTGGCGGTGCCCTGAGGCCGGGCCTCTTTGGGTGGAGTTTCGAATTCCCTGTTCCTTCCCTTGGGGGGTTCCTTCGAGTTTAGCTACTATCTCGGGCCCCATAATGGTGTTGGAGTTTTTATGGAGCCTAGCTTCATGTTGACAGAGGTCCTCGAGGTCGAGTATTGCCTCGAGACTGGATATGAAGTTTGATGGCTTCTTGAAACCTAGCTTTACGTCGATGGAGGTCCTTGAGGTTGAGTATTGCTTCGAGACTGACATTCGAAGTCATTAACCTCCCAAGTCATATCCCGGGCAGGCGGACCGTTACTGTTTTCGCGTATATATGGGGTCACTTCCGCCTTTTGGGAGATCTATTTTTAGATAGTTCTTCCTGTTTCGACATCGAGCCCTTCGTTACCTTAGTACCAGAGTGTTTGTGCAGGTTTCTGCTTTGGCGCCTCTAGTCTTGCCATGGCTACGACTGCTGCTTTGGGGTCCGGTTGTCAAAGAAGGGAGAGCTCCGCTCCAAGTGCTCAGGATCCGCGAGAGTTTATTTTGAAGACTACGTCTTTGATAAGGGAAGAGCACCTTGAGTTGGTGAGAAGAGACTGCGGATGGGGGGAGGAGGTAGCGCTACAGGTGCTTTCCCGGGACGAAGGTAGCGCTCCTTCGAATGGTCGTGTTTCGACCAGGGCCGAGGGGGCTGGATCAACAATATGAGCTCGGTCTTCGAGGAAGTATTCCGACTTCATTTTGAGGTGAGCTTCGTTGTAGGACTCCTAAATCGGCGTCTTCCTTTTCTTACCAAGTTTTTTATTTTGCAGGCCTTTGACAGGCTTAGATTCGAGCTGCTCCGCCATGGGGCTAGGCTCCGGAAAGCTCTGGATGAGGGCAAATCCCTTAGGCTCCTGTGCGAGGAGAAGGAAACTGAGTTGGCATATTGGCAATGTGAGGTGTATCGGAACCTCAATTACGAGAGCTATTTGATGGAGCAGGTAACTTCCTGCCCTGGTGGAGTATGCATTTTTCTTTTTATCTTCTAAGGTTAATTCTTCGTTTATCTCAGCTTCAGAAAAAGGTGGAGGCCTTGGAGCGTCTTAGGGGCGAGGCCAAACAAATCAGAAATAACTGTACCGACCTGAGAGCTCGGGCGCAGGTCCAAGCCTTAGAGGAGAAAGATGCATCGGCTAATCTTTCGGCCCTCAGAGTCCACCTCGGTTTAGCCCGTGGCAACGTTTCAGTTCAAGCGGATATAATCGCGAAGCTTGAATCCGAACTTTTGAAGGTTAGGACTGAGATCATTGATGCTCGGGCCGAAGCAGTTTTGAACCGTACTAGGGCCGATCAGGAGATGGCGCTTCATTTGAAGGACGCTACCGATGCTCAAGCCGAGTTGAAGAGGGTCCTCGAACGTGGAGAGAAGATCGAAGAATATGCGCGTTGCAAATCTCGGAGAAAGGTTCTCGAAGAAATCAGTGCTAGGGGTTTTGTTCTCTCGAAAGAGTTGGCGCGAGCGAGGGCGGACGAGTGTGATGCTCGGTTACTCCTGTCCGATGCTGAGGAGACTGAAGATGAGGCCGATAGGCCGCAGCTCTCGGGGGCGGGGCGTAGACCTTGCCATCCCGTACGTAGTTCCTTTTTTTGAGTATGTTTGCAGATGGTGAATGTATTTTTCCACGTATGTACCTAAAAAGAAAAAACCCTTTTGCGGCTTTTTTGTTCTTTTGGCCTTTTTTTCGCTTATGCCCAGGAGGACTGGTTTAAGAGTCAGTGAGATTTATTAGATCCGTGGTATGCCCTGGGGCTCATTAGGCGGGCTCGGGGGCTCTTACGCGCTCGATCGATGCGACCTTTAGTGTAAGCAGGTATTCTGAGCAGTTACGCTTTTGCCCAACTGTTTCGGGTGGAGTCTCCAAGTTGGGTTTCGACTCGAGCTCATATATTCCTCGAGCTTTTTATGTTTGCATGGGCCGGTGGCCCTTACGCTTTATCTCTCTTGGATCCAGTCTTTGAGTCGAGCTACGACTCGAGCTCAGTCGACCCTCAAGTTTTACGTTTGTATTAGGCAGGCGACAATGGCTCTTATGCCTCGATCGAAACGATCTTTTGTGTAAGCTTGCGACAGTGACTTTTACGCTTCGCCCTTAGGCGTGTGTGTGTGGCCCTGAGGCTCGATAGGCTGGCGACAATGGCTCTTACGCCTTGCCCTTAGGCATATGTATGGCCCTGAGGCTCGTTAGGCTGGCGACAATGGCTCTTATGTTTTGCCCTTAGGCATATGAGCGGCCCTGAGGCTCGCTAGGCTGGCGACAATGGCTCTTACGCTTTGCCCTTAGGCATATGAGCGGCCCTGAGGCTCGCTAGGCCTTATTTTCCTCTCATTAAGGACTATTGCAATGATTTTTCCTGGCATGCCATCGATTCAGGAAGAACCTCAATTTCCAGTCATTAGCGATGTTCGAGCACCTCGTAAGGTTCAGCTCGTAGGTTTAGTAGCTCGAAGCCTTATAATTTGGAGCTGACATAGTCGAAGCTCTTTTGCCTATGGTAGCCTGTTTAACCGGTTCTTTTCGAAGTAGATTCGAAGTTATGGCCTATGATTTTGCAGTGACGGTCGGGCGTCCCTGAGTCGCGTTAGTTTGGCTGGTGCAGTCGTACGACCGTAGTCATTTATGTTTGGTCGGAGCCATTTTTTGATCCCGAGTATAGTAGTTTAGGCGTCTATATCGAGGGTATGCCTTTTTAGGGGTCTTACAAATTCGATATATATCCTGAACTTCGAGATTGATTTTATGCCTGTAATAAGGTCTTACAAAAATTTTCATGCCTTTTGAGGTCTTACAGTTTATTGTTGATACTTGATGCAAGTATGATTCATTCCTTGCTTGGAGGTCTTACAGTTCGTGTTGTTGCTTTGTGCAAGTCTTACAAGACCGAGTCTGTCCGCTCATGGTCTTACGGCCTCGGGTTTATTGCTGAATGGCGATTGGCGATAGTCTCTGAGTCATCGAGTTCGTTTTGGCTTGAGAGTCGTTACTCGTGAGCTCGGGGTTGCCTTATTGAGGGCTTACGACTTTGGAGGTTCTGACCCTGAGGTCGTGCGAATATGGAATTCTTTGACGCCAGTCTCCGAGCACTCGGGACGCTTTCTTTTTGGAGATAGTTAAAGATTTTCGTGCTGCCTCATTGGGGGCTTATTTGTCCGGAGTTTCGACCCTTAGGTCACGCGGGTGCCGAATTATCGACGTCAGTCTTCGAGTATCCTGGACGTTTTCCGATGGAGAAATCGTTCTGGTGAAAAATGCTGGGTTTTTCTTGGAGCATGAATCCTGTTGGAAAAAAGCATTCTTTGATTATTGACACTAGTACATGTGCCTCCGCCATTGGGGTGCGGTTGTGCAGACACGGTTCATTCGATCGTTTGGTCCAGTATAGCACTTTCTCATCGGGATCCTACTTGGCATCTCTTGTCTTTTCTGAACGGACGACCTTCCGAAAGGGCGTCCATCGGCACTCGTGGCAAAAGAAGCCTTGAGGAACTGTTGGATTCCCCTTAGGCAGCATATAGGTGTTTCCTCGTTAAAAAACATGCTGGCAAAACCCTCTTCGGGACAAAAGCTCAGTCGAAGGAAAAGAGTGCAACGGATGCTTTTGAAACCTTAAGGGGGTCTTAGGATCGGGTATGCGCTTATGACCGTTTTGATACTGCCTGTATAAAGGATTAGTGTAAAATATAAATCGAAAAGGGAGATTGTTATACCTTATCGCGGGACGTGTTTGGCGATGTTCCGGGGTATGGTATGCCTCCCTTGTTTGTGGTGAGGACTCGGTACGGTTCTCCGCTGTGTTCAATCGGGCTTAGCCGAAGATGTAGTTTCATTATCCTTAGGCTTTCTGGAGAGTGGAGATATTGGTTCCGGTGTCACGTCGTGCACCGCAAACATTTCCCTTACAGCGTGCTGCTCCCCGTGGATGGTTTTAATCCCGTCTTTTGTCGGGAATTTCATCATCTGGTGGAGGGTGGACGGTATCGCTCTCATGCAGTGTATCCACGGTTGTCCGGACAAGGCGTTGTACCTCATGTCTCCTTCGATGACATGGAATTTGATGTTTTGGGTCGTGTCGGCCACACTGACCGGGAGAGTAATCTCTCATTTTGTTGTCTCACTTGTCAGGTTGAATCCGTTGAGGATCGAGTGGCGGGCACAATTTGGTCTAGCAGTCCGAGCTGCTCTATTACCTTCGACCTAATAATGTTGGCCGAGCTACCTGGATCCACGAGTACACATTTAATTTGAAACGTATTTACGAGGAATGAGATTTCCAGTGCGTGGTGATGAGGTTGGGACAGGGTCTCGACGTCCTTCTCGCTGAATGTGAGGGCATCTTCGGGTACGTATCCTCGGGTTTGCTTTTCTCTAGTGATGGATATTTTTGTCCTTCTCATCACGGGTTCCTGAGGAGCATCAATGCCCCCTAATATCACGTTGATAACATGTCGTGGCTCGTTTTCTTTATTCTTCTTAGCCGCCTCTCTTTCTCGGAATCGGTTCTTGGCTCGGTCACTCAAGAATTCTCTGAGATGACCTTTGTTGAGTAACCTGTCCACCTCCTCTAATAGCTGGTGACAATCCTCGGTCCCATGGCCATGCGTGTTGTGGAATTTGCATACTAGGTCATGATTCCTTTGAGAAGGATCTGATTGTACAGGCCTGGGCCATCTGGTATCCTTGATTTTGCCGATGGCGAACACGATGTCTGAAATATCAACGTTGAAGTTGTACTCCGATAGGCGTGGTGCCCCTATTGGCCTTGTGTTTCCGTCGAATCCGGCTCTACTAATAAACCCTCGGGGGGTCCTGCCCTCGGTTGACCGGCCGGTCATTGCGAGGTGTGTTGCGTCTTTAGGCATTTCTCCCGTCTTCGGTGTATGGCTAATACCTTTCTTTGTTCAGGTTCGACGCTTTTGCTAAGAGCCTGTTTGGGTATACTGAGCCCGAATGGGCTCCCAATTGATCATCCTCGACCCTGATCTTTGACTTGTATCGGTTATGGACATCCGACCAGGTTACGGCAGGATACTCGATCAGATTTTCTTTTAGCTGCTGCGAGGCCACAGAACTCCGCTCATTCAGGCCCTGAGTGAAGGCCTATACCTCCCAGTCGTCGGAAACTGGGGTTAGTTCCATTCATTCCGTTTGAAAGCGAGACCGGAACTCTCACAACATTTCGTTCTCCCTTTGCCTAATTTTGAATACATCGGACTTCCTCGTTGCTACTTTGATGGCACCGGCGAGTGCCTTTATGAAGGAGTCCTCCAGCATGGCAAATGAGTCTACAGAGTTGGGAGCTAGATTATGGTACCACATCATGACCCCCTTTGATAGTGTTTCCCCGAACTTCTTCAGTAAGACGGACTCGATCTCGTCGTCTTTTATGTCGTTGGCTTTTACTGCGCACGTATAGGCGGTGACGTGCTCGTTGGGGTCTGAGGTCCCATTATACTTTGGGAGTTCTGGCATTTTGAATTTCTTTGGGATGGATTTCGGAGCCGCTTCCTCTAGGAACGGCCGTTGCACGAACTTCCTCGAGTCTACGCCTTTTAGGACCGGGGCGCGCCCGGGATTTGGTCGACCCTGGGGTTATAAGTTTCAACTTTCTTGTCATTGGCGGCTATCATCTTCTCGCCCGACTCAATCCTTCTAGAAAGATCCTCAAGCTTTGATACGATAGCAAGATCGGTCGTCGAACCATTATTAATCAGTCTCTCCGGTACCTGTTCGGCCGGGGGAGTTGTTCCTGGTGCTACGGTGCTGGGAGTTTTTGGATGGTTTTGCGGCTGAGCAATAGCCAGTTGTTGTGCCTGCATCATTTCAAAGATAACATGAAGGCTAACTTCCTGTTCTTCCCGAGCTGGGGTTTTTTGGGCTTCCTGTTGGTCGTCTTGTTGTACGCTTCTGTTGGTGTGTGAGGTTTCGTCGACCTGCTGTGCGTCTTGTGAACCCGCGTCCGTTGGAATCGGTCCAAGCGCGTCATCGGGGTTCAGTGGTGGCGCATCGACGATCAGAACTGCTACGCCATTTTCTCCGTGGTTTTCAAGGTTGTTGTTCTCAACTCTGTTCACCGAGCCAGACATTTTGACCTACAATCGAAGATCTTGGACAAGAAGAAGTGTGAAATATAACTTGCGTTATGTGACGAAACTAGCAAGAAAATAATCACTATTATTTTCAGCCCCACGATGGGCGCCAAACTGTTTACCGTGAAAATGGTAATAACAATTAAATTTGTTGATGGGACTCTAAAAATCGTGATTTATTTTTATGCTAGTCGTGGAGTAGTTGATGCTGTGAGTGTGTAGTTTGAGGGTGAGACGTGAGCTAAAATAAAGCAGTAATCGAACTGAGAGATAGCCGTTCGGGGCCTCGAGCTGGTCGATTTGGGGTCTCGAGGTCGAGTCTCGAGCTCGGGCTCGAGCTATCGGGGGAAATCAGGGAAGAGCTAACATATGCAATAATATTAAAGGAGGCTCTTTATAGCCAATGATAAGCAATAAGCAAGCACTAAATATAGAACAAGTATGAAAATAATAGGATAGAAAAACAGTGTCGAGAGAGCATCTTAGAGAGAAAGAGAGAGAGTTATCATATATTTCATGTGGAGTCTTTGGAGCAACCTCAGTTTTTTACAAAATAATTAGATTCCCCTCTATATAGAAGAAGTTTATTCAGTAAGGAACACATTAGTTGTACAGGTGTGGAGATGGGATGGCTAAAATGACGCCTCGAGTAGGGCTCGAAATAGCCTGGCTATGTTTTGTCAGACTTAGCCGCGACAGATTTAGCTGTGTCTTGGGAACTCCTACTTCTGCTTTAGCCCCGATCAATATCCTCCCAAGGCCGGGTGCCGATGGGACCCGAGGGAGAAGACTCGAGCGCATCTTTGCGGCCTCGAGGCTTCGAGTCGATCTTCTGAAATGCTTAAAAGACGGGAAATCGGACCCTCCAATTTTGCCGTATACAAAGACTGAGGTGATGAGTTTGCTCGGGCGTTTAAACTACATCAGCAGGTTTATTTCTCAACTCACAACAACTTGTGAGCCCATCTTTATGTTGCTTAAGAAGGATGATGCGGTCGAATGGACTGATGAGTGCCAGGAGGCATTTGAAGAGATCAAGGAGTACTTGTCAAACCCACCTATGTTGGTCCCGCCGGAACCTGGGAGGCCTTTAATTCTCTATTTGACAGTCTTGGATAATTCATTTGGTTGTGTGTTGGGTCAACATGACATCACTGGTAGGAAGCAGCAAGCCATCTATTATCTCAGCAAGAATTTCACATCCTATGAGGTTAAGTATACTCCCCTTGAAAGGACATGTTGCGCCTTGACTTGGATGGCACAAAAGTTGAAGTATTATCTGTCGTCCTACACTACTTACCTCATTTCTCGCCTGGATCCTTTAAAGTATATCTTTCAAAAGCCTATGCCCATAGGAAGACTTGCAAAGTGGCGGATTTTGCTCACAGAGTTTGACATCATCTATGTGACTCGAACCGCGATGAAAGCCCAAGCATTGGCCGATCATTTGGCCGAGAACTCGGTGGATGAAGAGTATGAGCCATTGAGGACTTATTTTCCTGATGAAGAGGTGATGCATATTGACGAGGTTGAGCAGGATAAAAATCCAGGTTGGAAACTCTTCTTTGATGGAACTGCTACATGAAAGGTGCCGGAATAGGGGCTGTGATCATTTATGAAATAGGGCATCACTACCCTGTTATGGCCCAACTTCATTTCTATTGTACTAACAACATGGCTGAGTACGAGGCATGCATTCTAGGTTTATGGTTAGCTGTAGATATGGGAGTCCAGGAAGTCTTGGTCTTGGGAGATTCGGACTTGTTGGTGCACCAGATTCAGGGAGAATGGGAGACTCAGGATTTAATGCTCATACCGTATCGACAATGCTTGCATGATATTTGTCAACGGTTAAGATCAGTAGAGTTCAGACATATTCCTAGGATCCATAATGAGGTTGTCGATGCCTTGGCTACCTTGGCGTCAATGCTATACCACCCGGACAAAGCTTATGTTGACCCTCTGCATATTCAAGTTCGTGATCAGCATGCCTACTGTAATGTGGTTAAAGAGGAACTTGACGGTGAACCTTGGTTCCATGATATCCGGGAAGACATCAAGATGGGGGTATATCCGGTACAAGCCACAGGTGATCAAAAGAGAACAATTCGACGTTTGGCTAGCAGATTCTTCTTGAGCGGGGGAATTTTGTACAAGAGAACTCCAGACCTTGGGCTGTTGATGTGCATAAATGCTAAACAAGCCGCGAATATCATGACAGAAGTGCATTCCGGAGTTTGCGGGCCGCATATGAGTGGGTATGTTCAGGCAAAGAAAATTCTTCGAGCAGTGTATTATTGGTTCACCATGGACGAGATTGCATCAGCTTTATGCGCAAGTGTCATCAATGCCAGGTACAGGGTGATTTGGTCCATTCTCCGCCATCTGAGTTGCATACAATGTCCGCACCTTGGCCTTTTGATGCTTGGGGCATGGATGACATTGGACCAATCGAGCCAGCGGCATCAAATGGGCACAAGTTTATTCTGGTGGCTCTCGATTATTTCACTAAGTGGGTTGAAGCTATTACATTCAGATTTGTGACCAAGAAGGCAGTGGTCGATTTTGTTCATTCGAACCTGATTTGCCGATTCGAAATCCCCAAGGTAATTATCACGGACAATAGTGCTAATCTTAACAGCCATTTGATGAAAGAAGTATGCCAACAGTTCATGATTACGCATCGAATTCCACTCCGTATTGCCCTAAGGCAAATGTGGAGCTGTTGAGGTAGCTAACAAGAACATAAAGAAGATACTGCGAAAGATGGTGCAAGGTTTTAGGCAATGGCCTGAAAAGTTACCTTTTGCTCTGTTGGGTTACCGCACTACTGTTCGCACATAACTAGGTGCAACTCATTACTTGCTGGTATATGGTACTGAAGCAGTTATACCCGAGGAGGTCGAAATTCCATCCCTTCGAATTGTTGCTGAAGCTGAATTTGATGACGAAGAATGGGTCAAAACCTGGTTGGAGCAGTTAAGTCTGATTGACGAGAAAAGAATGGCAGCAGTATGTCATGGTCAATTGTATCAGAAGAGAATGGCAAGAGCATAAAACAAGAAGGTGCGTCCCCGGAAATTTGAAGTGGGTCAGCAAGTATTGAAACGCATCCTTCCACATCAGGCGGAAACTAAAGGCAAGTTTGCCCCAGATTGCAGGGCCGTTCATTGTAACAAGAGTGTTGTCCAATGGTGGTTTGTATTTAACAGATATAGAAGGCAGATGTGTAGATATGGCTACCAATTCTGACGCAGTCAAAAGATATTATGTATGATTTCTTTGGTTTGTCTATTTGTCTCGTTTGTACTTGGCATGTTTTGAAGATTGGAATGGCGAAGGCATTTTATTCTGTTGTCTAAACACTTTATCCTTTGTTACCCCTTTGAGCCTTATTTATTTTCTTTCATACCCCTCTTTTGGAATCAGTAGCAAAGTTCAGAATCACAGATACAAAAGATAAAGAAAGAAGATAAAAGAGGAAAAAGAGAAGAAGAAAAGAGAAAAAGGAATTGAAAAAAAAAACCAAGTAAAGCAAAAGTAAGACAAGAAAAGAAAAAAAAAAGAAAATAAAACAAAGAAAAGAAGAAAAGAAAAAAAAAAGAGAAATGTACAAAAAACAAAGAAATTACTATGTCATGAACTACGTTCGACCTCATTCCTTCTAAGGATACGTAGGCAGCCTCACGGTTCGGTCCCATCAAAATAAAAATTCAAAGTTCCCCAAGCTAAGAAACCGGGGCAGAAGTTGTGGTCTTTGTAAGAGATCTGATTCCAAAAGTTGTAATTGTGAACCCTTTTAAGATGTTTTGAGCCTCTATGATATCCATTCTTCCTAATCCTGTCCAAAAGCCTACATTACAGTCCAAAGAAAGACCATCCGTCCAATCTTTAAGAATGCCAAGTCAAGCAAGTTATAGGTATGATTCATCAGGGGCAGCACCCCGTTCTACACAAGGAAAAATGAATAAATGAGAGAGTCTTATTGGTGAAAACCCTCATAGGCACCGTAAGGCGACGGTGAGTTCGAGAGATGAGCAAATGAGAGAGGTTTGTTGGTAAAAATCCTTCAGGGCGCCACAAGCCGAGTAAGGTTGTTGACTTTGCAATGAAATTGGATTATAGGAACCCCGGGCATAAAGTATGAAGACTGAAAGGTGATTGACTGAATAGACTAGGCTGATTAATCCAAAATGCATGTCATGATCATTGATGCCAACTGCCTCACTCAGATAAGTCTCTTTTCCATTTCTTCCTCAAACAGTCTTCCTTTTTCGAATTTTCTTCTTTATTCCTAACTCTCAAAGTCATTGCATTTCATTTTCTTTTGGGTCTACTTCTCTAAGGTTTTTCCAATGTTAGCCTTGTTAAGAAAGTAAGAAAGGATTTCAAAGCTTATTACCAACTTCCAAATTGCACAAAGCAAGAGCGGCCAAAGTATAGCAGAAGTAGCATGATGCAAAATGGAAATTAAGGTGTTAAGTGGAAGTTCAAGTGGTCGAGTGGTTTTGTGAATTTTAGGGAAAATACAGAGGTTCAAATTGGAAGGACAGAAATGTAAAACAGCAGGTTGAGTGTAGGGCACTCAGGTCATTCAGGAATCTGTGGTTGAGGTTCAATCAAAAGGTCAAATAATTCTTTGCCAGTCCAAGGCAGCTAATCCGAACAAAGCATGGCAGTGGAAAGGCCACCTTCAGCAAGAATGCCGCAAACTAACCACCACATTTTCAAACTGATAAGGTTTTATTTGATCGAAACAGGGGCAGGAAATTTCATTTGTTCCGGAGGAACCCTCCATAAGGAAAGCATGTGCCAGACAAGTTCGGCCGTAAATTTTCAGGACCCTCCTGGATAATGGGACCTAGTTAAATTTCAAGACCTTCATAGATAACAAGATTTGGCGTAAGTTCTACCTTTAGGAAATATAATTCAGCTTTAAAGTTTTTCACTCTTGAGATGTGATTTACTTTTAAATATTCAGGGCTCTCCTGGATAATGGGATTTAGCTTTTAAATTCTTAGAATTGTTTTGGGTAACATGATTCGATTAACGCTTACAGATGTTCCCAGTACCAAACTGGAGCAGAAAGGTTTCTTTTGTTTTGTTTGTTTTGTTGTAATGGCAGGCACCCACCTGGATAACAAGGGAATGCATTTCATGTTTTGGCAATCAGGCGCCCACCTGGAGAACAAGGGAATACAGTTCAAGTTTTGGCAATCAGGCACCCACCTGAATAACAAGGGAATACAGTTCAAGTTTCGGCAATCAGGCGCCCACTTGGAGAACAAGGGAATACAGTTCAAGTCTCGGCAATCAGGGGCCCACCTGGAGAACAAGGGAATACAGTTCAAGTTTCAACAATCAGGCGCCCACCTGGAGAACAAGGGAATACAGTTCAAGTCTCGGTAATCAGGCGCCCACCTCGAGAAACAAAGGAATTCATTTCAAGTATTGGCAATCAGGCGCCCACCTAGAAAACAAGGGAATCCATTTCAAAGTATTCAGCATCAGGCGCCCACCTGGAAAACAAGGGAACTCATTTCAGAATCAACACAAGAAGCTCACCTCGAGAGTGTGAGTCAACAGCTCAAGATGCACAACAGCGCTGCAGAAGCTGCAAGATCAAGTTTGAAGATGTGTAGATAGGATTCTTGTAATTCATAGATCATAGTTTAACCTAGCTTTTTTTTTTATTTTGTCTCGGTGTAATAAGGAGTTCAGGAAGCAGTAGTAGCAGCAGCAACAGTGAAATCACAGCTTCCCGGTAGTCCCAGCTACCAAAACTTCCAAAACTACACTAACCTGATTCCTTTATAGCCAAGGATATGTAGGCAACCTCGGAGCAAGGTTCGGTTAGATTTTTCGAAAATGCTTCCCACGGAGTATTCAAACGGGCAAAATCGCTCGTATCCGCTCACTTTATCTTTGCCCGAAAACTCTTCGTGTTTCCGAGCAAAGAGGGGCAGCTGTGAGCACGTGAATTTTGCCCTATGTGAAATACTCCTACAAATTAAAGAAATGGATTTTTCTTAACTGTTTGCAATTTTATTGGATTTTTGTAGGATTTTTTTGTGAATTGTTTGCATTTCTGTGCATGTTTACTTTTATTAAAATCATAAAAAAATACCAAAAAAAAAACACCATGCTTTGCATTGAGATTTTATTTCCATGTTTTTAGGATTAATTGCTTAATTAGTTGCTTTATTAAAATAAAAATTATAAAAATGGCTCATTTTTAAATTTTTAGCTTTCAATTTCAGATTAGTGACTTTTCTCTTTTAATTTAGCATCCATTAATTGTTGTAAATTTTACAATTGGATAATTTGTTTAATTTTACAATTTAGATTAATTTGGGATTTTTAATTAAAGAAAAGAAAAGAAAAACAAAAAAAGGAAAACAAAAAAAGGGAATTGGAAAAGGCTTAGTCTAGTTTTGAAAATTGGGCTGCTTTGCACCCCAGACCCGCCCCAAATCCAGGCCCAAATTTAGCTTACCCGGTCCAGACCCCTCATCAAAAGCCAAATGACCCCGTTTTTGATCCAGTGAATCCCATCCGTTGATCCCGTTTGATCGAACGGATGGGAACTAACCTTCCCATTAATATAAAACTGTCCGAAAACCCTTCACCCCCCCCCCCCCCATTCGAACCCCCTCTCATTCTCGTCTGCCTTAACCAAACCCTAGAGACTAAGCCGCCCGTAAATTCCCCGCCGCTTTCGCCGCTAACCACCACCAAAAATTGCCTCACGGCGGTTCCGGTGCTCCAAACCACCCCAAAATTTAACCATGCAATCCTCATCTCCCCTCATTTCAAAATCCTTCAACGGTTTCCCTTAAATCTCCACCAAACTCCTCCAATTTCAGATCTGGAGTTCGACCCCAAAACCCTAGTTCACCCAAATTAACCCAAAACTTCACCAGGCCATCTCCTCACTCCCCTCACCCCAAATATCCCACTGGTTTGCCCAAAAGGCCTCTCAAAATCGAGCAATTTCAGATCGAAAAATCTAAAAATCTAAAAGTCTACACAGAGTTGATTCCAGAAGATTTAATGGCTCAAACCTACATGAGTCAATTGTTTTTGACAAGAGCAATTGATTCATGTGGGTTTGATTTGTTTCCAAAACTGCCTGAATCCGTTTAACCTCCGACAAGGTCCACCAAGCCTAGTTTATTTCTTATATTTAATATAGGTATTTTCTTGCATTGTTCCTATTTCTTTTCTCTTCCGCTTTCTTTTCTTTGATTCTTCTTCATGATTGTTGCTTCTGTTTTTAGTTGCATGTTTTAGGTTTCTTATTTTCTTTTGTTCAGAATTATTTTCTTACTCCTGCATCTAGTGATTTAGATTAGTAAGTAGTTTTAGTGTTAATTCATGCATTTTCCATCAGAGTCATTAGTTGGTCAGTTTTCCGGCTAGGGTGTGTTAAACATTGGTTTAGCTTGTGTCTAACTAGTTTGATTTAAAATCAGTATGCTAGTTTCCTTTTGTTGTTATGATTCCCTGGCATGATAATGTTTGTTTATTCAATGGGTTTAATTCTTAGAAAATGGCTCATTATTGATTAATTCTGGACTCGTGTTAGTATTAGGTTTAAATATTTCTATTTTTGCCTCATTTCTGATTTCAGTTCATGCTAAGAGAATTTAGGTTTAGTTAAAGGTTTTAGGATTTGTGCAATCTGATCTTTATTTCCGTTTGATTATGATTTGATGTTGTTTGCCTTGGTTTGTAAATTGTTAGAAACTCCTAGGGTCTTAATTGAACAAATAAAAACTTAGGAGGTTAATTTTGAAAATAGGAATTGGATTTTCAGATAAGTTTAATATGGGAATGTTCTAGAATAGGGGCAGTTGGCCTCATTTGGTTAGCAGATAATGCTGAAACCAATGAAGGGCAGCCAGCTGTCCAAGTTGGTTTAAAAAAAGATGTTGTGTGAGGTAATAATTCTCATTCTGTTTCGGCAGCACATGGCACTCTTAAGCGCTATATATAGACACTTTCCTTCACACACAAATCAGATATTTCTGAACCCTAAAAGAACAAAAAATGTTTCTGCATTACTTTCACGAAAATTAGCTAGAATTGTCTCTAATCTTTCCTTCAAGAATTTTTGAAAGCTTTTATTGGGTTGTAGGTTTTCTGGGCTTGAATATTTATTAAATTGAAGCTGTTGTTGCTGTTGACTAATTGCTGATCCTTACTCACTCTTGGTTTGAAGTTTTCTTATTTCATTTTCTTTTGCTCACGGGTATGTTCCTGAGCTTGAACTGATAAAATGGGATTGTAGCATGCTGATTTGGAATTTGATTCCTCATTTATACTTAATTAAATGTTCTGTTTTCAAATCTATTTGTTTTTCTTCAATCTGAAGCTGTAATTTCTTTTAATCCTGCTTAAATACTGTCGATATTGATGTTAGCACATTTAGATGGTGAAGACATTTTAAGGCTATTTTAATTCATCCATATGTGATTTAACAATTCACTATATTTAGTAGTTGTAATTCTTGAGACTTTGCTGAAGGCTGTTGAGTGTACATTTATGTATTTGAAATGTTGAGCATAACAACATGTGTAGATTTAAATTAATCGATGAATGAATTTGAATTACAGTTTGAATTAAAGAGATGAAGCCTCGATTGGGCTTGACAGTGGCCCAGATGAGGCAGCCCGGCTTAAGTTCGACCTGGGGGTTTTGACTATTATCTGATTCACGTTATGGGCTCAATTTCAAGCCTTGTTGTATTTTTGTTTATTCTGCTTGGTATAATGGACGTGGGCCTTAGTACTCAAGCATGGTTGTGCAGAGTTGGGCCTGGCATTTGTTTGCCCATGTGGAACTAATTGACCGTCTGCCTGGCTTCACTTCTGGGCTCGATTTGAGCCCAATTTTCTTTCAAACAGTTTTGGGTTTGAGCTCAAGCCAGGATCTGCTTAAATAATCAAAGGCCCAGCACATAAGCATTAACTTTTTTATAACTAATAGTTATATATTAAGTTCAAACCATCTGTAAATAATAACATCCTTAGGCCCACTTATGTATGAGTCTTTTAAATAGATTGAGGTGTGCCATCAATAATTAGATCACCTATGGCCCTCACATATATTATAATTTAGATATTAAAAAATGAATGTTCATAGTTTGCTTTAGGCACATTTAATATATCGTCGTGATTGTGGACACGTTGCGTGACATAATTATGATTTTTAAAACAAAATCGGAGTATGCGTTCGTGCAACTTCGGCCAAACTTTCTTAATAATAACAAAGCGTTATTAATTGTGGACACGTTTGCGTGACATGATTTTTGACGCGCCAAACAAATGGGTACACGTACGCGTGACCTGTTTTAGGATAATTTCTTAATTAAAAGAGGCTAATGCACATAGGTTCTAAAATTGAGTAATTAAACAATTTGACTAAGCCAAGTATGATCAAAGCGACCGTGCTAACACCACAGAACTCGGGAATGCCTAACACCTTCTCCCGGGTTAACGTAATTCCTTACCCGGATTTCTGTGTTTCGCAGACTGTAAGATAGAGTCAAATCTTCCTCGATTCGGGATTTTAAACTGGTGACTTGGGACACCATAAACTAACCCAAGTGGCAACTCTGGTTTTTATATAAATAATCCTGTTTCGATTGTCACTTTAATTGGAAAAACTCCCTTATACCCTTCCGGGGTAGAAAAAGGAGGTGTGACATTCGTGTGTTTTAAAAGACATCAGAATGGAGTTTATATAGCATTCAGCAGAGAAGACAATTAAGGAAAGAAAATTAGAGTTCACAAATAAGGTAAGCAAATATAATTAATCAGTGAATTGGGGCTAAACCCAAGCTAACTGATACAAACAGAATCCGGAAGACACCCCCTTAAATTGGGGAGAATCAATTAACAACTGAGATTGGGATTCAAATAAGGTAGGAAATAAATCAATTATTGATCCTAAATTAGACCAATTAATCTAAATAAGGCAAGTAGTACCAATCAAAAGTCATAAGGAAAGTAGGTAAAATCACGGGGAAATAATGGTTTTAACAGGAAAATATAATTCAAACCCCAAATAAAATCAGTCAATCTATTTTGATTGACAGAGGTAAATAATAACGAAAATAAATTGAAGTGACCAGTGCAATAAGCAGAGAAACCTAAGGGTTTAGAACATAGTCATGAGAATCAGTTGGATAAGTAAAGAAAATTAGGGTTAAACTTTCAAAAAATTAGTATTTTCCAGAAACTTGAGGGATGAAACCCTAGCTTTAGAGAAGACAAAAAAATTGGTTAATAATAAGAGTACACAGAAATTTTTTAAAGAGAAATAACGAATAAACTTAAAATTATCTCAGATCTACGAGGATCTGAACAAATTCGAGCAACAAGAGACTAGGGTTTTAAAAGAATGACAGAGATGAAAGAAAATCTGGTTTGGAACCATAGATTCGATCCATAAACACAAAGATAATGGTACTCACAAACGGAAATGGCCATTGATAGCTTATGAAAAGGTCTGAACAAAATCTGAGTTGAATCTCTTCAAGATTTTTTCATAAATCAACGTAATCGAACAACCAGAAGAGGTGAGAGGCTAGATAAGGTAGGAAATCACCAGGTGAACCCATATCTAGCCAAGAATCGAAGGGGTTTGGGGGAGTTTTTGAGTGACGGCGCTCTAGGGTTCGAGGGCGTCTGAGAGAGAAGAGAGGAGGAGATGATTCAGAGGCGGCGTAAATAAGAGAGTGAGTAGGGTTTGGGGGGTCATTGGGTTAAGAAAGGAAAGGGGTAACATGGACCGTTGATCTCAGAGATCTACGGCTACGATTAGAGGAGGTTCTGGGTCGGGTTAAAATAATTGGGTTATTGGGTTTGGGCTGAGGCGGATTGGGCTAGGGTTTTAAGTAATTGGGTTCGTATAATTGGGTTAGGTCCAAAAATGATTAAGGAATTATTTAAATACCCAATTAATTGATTAAATAACTTATAAAAATAGGTAAAAAGTGATAAAAAATGAGTTTTACGCATGAAGATGATTTAAAATAATTACTTAGCATTATAAAAATATAAAAGGTTATTTTCTTGTGAAGTAAGGTAATTATGCACACATGGGCTATTATTGCAAAGTTATTGCACATATAGCCCTAACATGTACATATGGCTATTCATGAAATAATTAAAGCGCAGTATAAATATAAAAATGATAAATTAAGCAATAAAATTATCATAAAACCTATTGGTGATGCAATTAGTAATTATTTATATAATAGAATGCTAGAATTAATTAGTAAAAAATCCTTTTAAAATTATAGAAATTATAGAAAAATGCTGGTTGATACTCGTGCTCTATTTTGAAAGTATATATGCATTTTTTAAAATATGTGAGGGAAAAATTGGTTATCAACAGGATGCACGCCCGACAAGCTAGGTGGCAAAGCAAGCTCATAAGCCACCTCCCAAATCCTCCGAAGCACCTCAAAAGGCCCAATGAACCGAGGGCTCAGCTTGGCCCTCTTCCCGAGTATCATAATACCCTTCATGGGTGAAACCTTTAGTAGAACCTTCTCCCCAAAATATAAGACACACCCCGAACCTTCCTGTCAGCATAACTCTTTTGTCTTGACTGCGCTGTACGAAGCCGCTCCTGGATCACTCTCACTTTGTCCAAAGCATCCTGAACTAAGTCTGTACCCAAAAGCCTAGCCTCGCCCGGCTCAAATCTTCCCACTGGAGATCTACACCGCCTCCCATACAAAGCCTCATATGGAGCCATCTGAATACTCGACTGATAACTGTTGTTATAAGAAAACTCGGCGAGCGGCAGAAACTGGTCCCATGAACCACCAAAATCAATAACACACGTACGTAACATGTCCTCCAAAATATGAATAGTGCGCTCGGACAACCCCTCTGTCTGAGGATGAAACGCTGTGCTCAACTCCACCTGAGTGCCTAACTCTTGCTGCACGGCCCTCCAAAACTGTGATGTAAACTGCGTGCCTCTATCTGAAATGATTGAAACTGGCACCCCATGAAGGCGAACAATCACTCTGATATAAATCTCTCCTAACTGGTCTGAAGAATAGGTAGTACACACAGGAATGAAGTGCGCGGACTTGGTCAGTCGATCCACAATCACCCGAATAGCATCGAACTTCCTCAAAGTCCGTGGGAGTCCAACTACGAAATCCATGGTGATCCGCTCCCACTTCCACTCTGGAATCTCTATCTGCTGAAGCAAGCCACTCGGTCTCTGATGCTCATATTTCACCTGCTGACAGTTGAGACACCGAGCCACAAATCCCACTATATCCTTCTTCATTCTCCTCCACCAATAATGTTGTCTCAAATCCCGATACATCTTCGCGGCACCTGGATGGATGGAATACCATGAGCTGTGGGCCTCCTTCAGAATCAACTCCCGAAGCCCATCTACATTGGGCACACATATCCGGCCCTGCATCCTCAATACTCCGTCATCGTCAATAGTCACATCTCTGGCATCATCATGCAGAACCTTGTCCTTGAGGACAAGCAAGTGAGGATCGTCATACTGGCGCTCTCTGATACGATCAAACAAAGAAGACCGAGAAATCACACAAGCTAAAACCCGACTGGGCTCCGAAATGTCCAATCTCATGAATCGATTGGCCAAAGCCTGAACATCAACTGCAAGAGGTCTCTCCCTAGCAGGAATAAATGCAAGACTGCCCATACTCACCGTCTTCCTACTCAAGGCATTGGCAACCACATTGGCCTTTCCTGGATGGTACAAAATAGTAATATCATAGTCCTTTAGCAGCTCCAACCATCTTCGTTGCCTCAAATTGAGATACTTCTGTTTGAACAAGTGCTGGAGGCTACGATGATCACTAAACACCTCACAAGACACACCATAGAGATAATGCCTCCAAATCTTCAATGCGTGAACAATGGCAGCCAACTCCAAATCATGAACGGGGTAGTTATTCTCATGAGACTTCAACTGACGAGAAACATACGCAATCACTCTCCCCTCCAACATCAACACACACCCAATGAGGATCCGAGAAGCATCACAATATACTGTATAAGAACCTGAAGCTGATGGTAAAACTAACACTGGAGCTGTGGTCAAGGCAGTCTTGAGCTTCTGAAAGCTCGCCTCACACTCATCCGACCACCTGAAAGGAGCAACCTTTTGGGTCATTTTGGTCAAGGATGATGCAATAGGAGAGAAACCCTGCACGAACCGACGGTAATAACCCGCCAAACCAAGAAAGCTACGAATCTCTATGGCTGAGAACGGTTAGGGCCAACTCTGAACCGCCTCTATCTTCTTCGGATCAACCTGAATACCTTCACTGGACACCANACCTGGAAAACAAGGGAATTCATTTCAGAATTCAATTCGAGTCAGCAACAAAAGAAGCTCGCCTCGAGAGTGCGAGTCAACAGTTCAAGATGCACGGAAAAACTGCAGATGTTTCAAGATCAAGTTTGATGATATGTAAATGGGATTCGTGTAACTCCTAGATCATGGTTTAGCCTAGCTTCTTTTCATTTTTGTCTCGCTGTAATAAGGATTTCACCAAGCAGTAGCAATAGCAGCAACAGGTGAAATCACAGCTTCCCGGTAGTCCCAGCTACCAAAACTTCCAGAACTACACTTACCCGATTCCTTTATAGCCAAGGATATGTAGGCAACCTCGGAAGCAAAGTTCAGTCAGATCTTTCAAAAATGCTTCCCATGGAGTATCCAAATGGGCAAAAATTGCTCATATCCGCTCACTTTATCTTTGTCCGAAAACTCTTCGTGTTTCCGAGCAAAGAGGGGCAGCTGTGAGCACGTGATTTTCGCCCTATGTGAAATACTCCTACAAATTAAAGAAATAGATTTTTTCCAATTGTTTGCAATTTTATTGGATTTTCGTAGGAATTATTTTGTTAATTGTTTACGTTTCTGTACATGTTTACTTTTATTAAAATCATGAAAAAAAATACCAATAATACCATGCATTGCATTTAGATTTTCTTTCCATGTTTTTAGGATTAATTACTTAATTAATTGCTTTACTAAATTTAAAATCACAAAAAAATGGCTCATTGTTACATTTTTGTTTTTTCTTAGATTAGTGATTTTTCTCTTTTAATTTAGGATCAAGTAATTGTTATAAATATTATAATTAGATAAATAGTTTAAATTTACAATTTAGATTAATTTAGGATTTTTTAATTAAAGAAAAAAAAGGAATTGGAAAAAGGGCTTAATTTAGCTTTGAAGTTGGGTTGATTTTACGCCCCAAACCCGCCCCAAATACAGGCCCAAATTTAGTCACCCGGTTAAGACCCCGTTATAAAACCAAACGACCCCATTTTAAATGTCCCTGATCACAGCCGTTGGATCCTTGTGACCCAACGGTTCGGAACTGATTATCCCAAACCCATATAACTGTCCTAACACAGACCCCCCCTCTCAATCCCGGTCATTTCCTCGTCTCCCTCACTCTCTAGCAAACCCTAGCCACCCTAAGACTCTACACCGCCTCCGCCATCAACCACCTACCGTAAATCGCCTCACGGCGGTTCCTTTGCTCCAAACCTCCCCAAATGTTTACCAGGCAACCCCCGTCCTCTCCTCTTTCCAGGTCCCTAAACAATTTCCCCAAAAACACCACCCAAATTCACAAATTTCAAATCTGAAATTCAACCCCAAAAGCCCAGTTCACCCAAATCACCCCAAAACTTCACCAGGCCATCTCCTCACTCCCCTCACCCCAAATATTCCACTGGTTTGCCGAAAAGGCCTCTCAAATTCGAGCAATTTCATATCGAAAAATCTAAAAAAAAAAACTAAAAGTCTACATTGAGTTGATTCCGAAAGTTTTAATGGCTCAAACCTACATAATGCAATTGCTTTTGACAAGAGCAATTGATTTATGTGGGTTTGATTTGTTTTCCAACCTGCCTGAATACGTTCGAGCTCCGGCAAAGTCCACCAACTCCAATTTATTTCTTACATTTAGTATAGGTAATCTATTGCATTATTTCTATTTCTTTTCTTTTCCGCTTTCTTTTCTTTGATTCTTCTTCATGTTTGTTGTTCTGTTTTTAGCCGCATGTTTTTGGTTTCTTATTTTCTTTTGATCAGAATTATTTGTTTACTCTTGCATTTAGTGATTTAGATTAATCAGTAGTTTTCGGGTTAATTTATGCATTTTCATCATAATCATTAGTTGGCCAGTTTCTCGGCTAGGGTTTGCTAATTTGGTTTAGCTGATGTTTTAATTTGTTTAGCTCAAAAATTGGTTAGTTTATTATTGTGGTTTTAATTATCTTTTGTTATTTTTGAATTATAGTTTAGTATGCATGCATTATTTAATTAGTTTAAATGTTTTGTTTGGTTTAATTTCGTGTTTGTCTGGAGTTTATTATGAATTTGGGTCATTTTAGAGGGTTAGGTTTATTGTCAAGTTTTCAGATGTTCAAACTTTTGGCCCTGTGGTTTTGCTTTTGATTCATTTATTGATATTTTTCTTGTTGTTTCTATTGGTCATAGTCTGTAAGTCATTTAGAGTTTGTAGGATTAATTGAACAAATAAATAACTTAAGGGGTCATGGGAAGGGCATGAAATGGGATTTTCAGATAAGAAGTTTCTAGAATTTGGGGCAACAGGCCCTATTTGGCCAACACAAAACGCTGAAACCAATTAGAGGTTGACAGTTGTCCTATTTCTGTTAAAAAAAGATGCTATGTGAGGGAATAATTCCCATTCTGTTTCTACAGCACATGGCACTCTTACGGGCTATATATAGACCCTTTCTTTCACTCCTAAAATCAGAGATTTCAGACCCTAGAAAAAGACCCTAAAAAGTTCTGCATTGTTTAGCTAAAAGTTTTTCTGATTTTCACAAGAAAAACTAGAAGAAGTTCATTAAAATTTTCGGATTCTAAAAGGGTTAAAGCATGGTTTAATTGTGGATGCTGCGTTGTTGCTGCTGCATTTCTATTTGCTTTCATTTCTGTTAACTTTAGAGTTCTTTTCTTCTATTTGTTGTATTCAGGTACTCCTCATGAGCTTTGAAATGCAAAAGTGAAGAACAATATGCTTTGTTGAAGTTGAAAATTCCAGAATTTATTTGGTTTAATGTCTTCTTTGTTTCCTTATTCTATTTGTAGATTTCTTGCCATATGTTTAGGTTTGCTTAGAAATAAAATTGTTAAATTAGAGTACTTCGAGAAATCAAAAATCGTTGGTTTATCTAACTGAGTTTATGTTTGTTTCTAATTTCGAAAACCAGAAGAACATTGTTAAGCTTGAAAGATTGAATTGTTTAGTTGTTTCATTGGGGTCTAAATAGTTTTGCTATGCTTAGGAGTTGTAATATTTGGGAATTGTTTTAGAACTGTAAATCGTATGTTGTTTATATGTGTTTGAATGGAAACCCTCAGCTGAAGTCATTTTAAGTTTAATGTTATTTAGGGAAAGATTAGTACAGGATGAGTTCATATTAGTATACATATGTGCTTGGTTAGAGTAATTTGCGTATGTAAGCTGGTATATTGGATAAATATTTTAAAGAAAAACCATGTTCTAACTATCATCATCAAAAGCAGGTCATTAAGGTTAATTTTATAATCTGAGTAGCTATGTACTTTGGTGCTTAAAATTGCTATGTTGTTAGTTGGAGAGGCTAAGTTTCAGAAGGCCTTAACGCTGAAGATTTTTTTTAGGGATTGTTGGGCCTGACTTTGACCCAAGTAAGGCAGCCCACGACCAGATTTGGTCTTCTTTTATTTTGGGCTCAATTTGGAGCCCAATAGTCTTCGGCCTTAGCTTGTTTTCTTTTTAGTTTTATGTTGATTTAATAAGAAAAAGATTTCGATGTGGAGTTTTGGTAAGACTATTGGGCCAGACGGTGGCCCAGATGAGACAGCTTAGTTCAATTTCGACCCGGCGCTTTGTTTGTTGTTCATTTATTGTTATGGGCTTAGCATCGAGCATTATCATATTCAGCTTTTAATTCATTAAACCTCCTATCTAGTATAATAAATATGGGCCTTAGCACTCAAAGCATGGTAGTGCAGAACTGGGCCTAGATCTGTTGGCCCACTTGAAAAAAATTGACCGTCTGCCTGGCTTCACTTCTAGGCTCGATTTTCAGCCTAGTTTTCTTTCAAACAGTTTTGGGTTTAAGCTTAATCCAGGATCTGCTTAAATAATTAAAGGCCCAGCACATGTACACCAATTTTTTTATAACTAATAGTTATATATTAAGTTCAAATCATTTATAAATAAGAACACCCTTAGGCCTAATTAAGTATAATTCCTAAAAATAGATTGAGGTATGCCATCCATAATTAGATCACATATGACCCTCACATATATTATAAGTTAGATATTAAAAAATGAATGTTCGTAGCTTGCTTTAGGCACGTTTAATCTACCATCGTGATTGTGTACACGTTCACGTGACATGATTACGCTTTTAAAAACAAAATCGGAATATGCGTTCGCGCAACTTTGACTAAACTTTTTTTAATAAAGCGTTATTAATTGTGGACACGTTCGCGTGGCATGATTTTTGACGCGAAAAACAAAATGAGTACACGTATGAGTGATTCGTTTCAAGATAATTTCTTAATTAAAAGAGGCAAATTCACATAGGTTCTAAAATGAGTAATTATGCAATTTGATTAAGCCAAGTATTATCAAAGCGACTGTGCTAAAACTACAGAACCCGAGAATGCGTAACACCTTCTCCCGGGTTAACAGAATTCCTTATCCAGATTTCTGTGTTCGCCGAATGTAAAACGGAGTCATATTTCCTCGATTCGGGATTTTAAACCGGTGACTTGGGGCACCATAAATTAACCCAAGTGGAGACTCTGAATTTAAGATAAATAATCCCCTTTCGATTGTCACTTAAATTGGAAAAAACTCCCTTATACCCCTTTCGGGGTGGTAAAAGGAGGTGTGGCAGGTGCCACCCATAAAAAACGCATGTTACCTGCATGGACCAAGAGAGCTCTTATTCGTCCTCTTGCTTACTACAAGGGACCCAAACTTGTTTGGGTTTCTTAAACTAACTCTTGATTTCTTTGTGCAGGGAACAGTGAAAGGAAGCAGTCAACAATGGTTCATGGATAGTGGATGTTCAAAGCATATGACTGGGAACACCATGGACTTTCCTTCGCTAAAAGCCCTACAAGGAGGGAGTGTATCCTTTGGCAATGGGAAAAAGGGGTACATTCTCGGAGTTGGAAAAGTCGGGAAATCACTCACTCACTCAATTGAGAATGTGTACTATGTCAATGGTCTTAAGTACAATCTCCTGAGTGTTTCTCAGATTTGTGATAAAGGAAACAAGTTGGAGTTCTTGTCCAAGATATGCACAGATACAAATCTAGTAACTAGTGAAGTCGTACTTCTGGCCAAAAGATTCAAGAACATCTATGTTGCTGATTTTGAGTCTCTACAAAGTGGTGATCTGAGTTGCTTGAAAGCTGTTAATAATGATGCTGAACTGTGGCACAGAAGACTGGGGCACGCAAGCTTCTCTCTTCTGATTAAACTGATCCAGAAGGACCTGGTTCGTGATCTGCCCGTGTCAAAGTTCAAAGAACACAAAGTCTGTAATGTCTGTGCTAGAGGGAAGCATGTGAAGTCCTCATTCAAGTCAAAGAATGATGTCAGCACCTCAATACCACTTGATCTCCTTCATATGGATCTGTGTGGCCCTATGAGAGTTTAAAGCAGGGGAGGAAAAAGATACATCTTTGTGATAGTGGATGACTACTCCAAATTCACTTGGACTCTGTTTCTTAGAACAAAAGATTGTCACACCCCTTTTTCTACAATACCCCCCCCCCCCCCCAAAAAAAAAATATATTTGATGTTATTGTGGATTGTGGGTTAAAGAGTTTTTCCAATTAAAGTGATAAATTTTGAGTAGGAATTATTTTATTCACAAAGTCGCCACTTGGAATTGATTTATGGGTGTTCCAAGTCACCTTTTATTTGAATCCCTAGTCAAAGGAAAATTTAACTCTTTTATTATTGGTCTGTGAAAACAAAGTCCGAGTAAGGAATTCTGCTGATTGGGGAGAAGGTGTAAGGCATTCCCCGAGTCCCGTGATTCTAGCACGGTCGCTTTATTGACTACATTTGGCTTTAAATTACTTTTGGACAAACTGTGTTTATTTGGTTTTCATGTTTTACCTATGTTCGCTTTTATTATTAAAATTATTATAGAAAAGATTTAAATAAAATTGTCCTGACCGCAACACGCAAGCGAATGTGTGACCGAGATGAATTTTATTGATTTTTTCCATAACCGCGCTGCGCAAGCGAATCCGCAGTCATGACAAGGATTATTAGTACATCATTACTTTTGGAAAAAATTAAAAAGTCAACTATCGCACTATGCAAGTGAATCCGCGAGTTTAGCAAAGAGTTCATTAAATTAAAAATTAGCTAAAACTAACGAATATGGTATGATTGTTGAATTAATTTATTGAATGTTAAACACCACATTACTCAAGAGATTACGTGAAATTAAAGCGCGCCTACTAATTGCCTAGCGCTTAAATTAATTATAAAAGAGACTAAGTTATAAAGTTATTTTAGTGAAATAAAAATCTGATTTTTATTGAGGCTATTCAATTAAATAAAAATATAAAAAGTTGGTCAACTTGTTATTTTAAAGAGTGGGCAACCTTCTTACCAAAAGCCGAAAGCATTTTCTATCCCATGACCCGAAGTAACTTAGTATCTGACAATATTATAAATTTATCAAACCAATTTTTAACATGCTAAACCCCAACTGACAGTCCTATAAGCATCCATGGGAAAGCTAAAATAATTAAAAGAAATGAATATAATGCCTAGCAAGAAGCATTTTGTGCCCAGTAAGATCAGTTCCACCATTTTTATAACTTCAATATAACCACCAACAGAGAACTTTGATACTAGTTTTGAACAAAGAAAAAAGAATTAAAGTATGAAGTTTAAGACTATTTCATGTTTGTGTTCATTTAACATCAGTTAAATAAAGGCAAATGAAGCCTCCACACTTGAATTTTTAAGCACTAACTAGAGCTAAACATGTTAAATACACACACTCTTTTACTTTGAATTCTAATAGTGATACAATGAAACTAGTCCAATTTGCTACATACTAAAAATTAAATATAAGGATTCCATAACTCCAGAATTTATCTAGCAACTAAAACATAGAATAAGAAGTAGAAGAAACTAAAATGATTTCAAGTTATTGAATCTTCTTCGCTTCATTCTTATAAGGCTACATTACATAAGCATAGAAATTACCTGGATTGCAGAATAAAATTACAGCAATGAGATGAGCAGAAATAGCAGCAAAATAGTAGGAAAACATCAATGAAAATGAGCAAAAACAACAGCAGATCTGTAACCAAACAGCCCCAAAACCTTAGAGAAGAAGCCCAGAATCAACTCTAAAAGACTTATTCTTTTTTGAAAGAGTTTTCATTCTAAGAAGCGCTCATAAACCTCACAATTTCAGCTTACTTTCTTTAAGTTCAGTTGCTGATTTTAACTCCTCAAATTGTGTTTTTTAGTGTGTAAAAATGGCTAGTAGATGTGTGATAGAGTGTGTATGTAAAGTTAGGAAAGGGCTGCCCTTAAGTAGGCAAAGAAAGCCACTTTTTGGGCAGATTTTGGTTCACCAAAAGTCTGTCCAAAAGGACTAACTTTTGTATGCTAAACAGTATTCAAAGGCTGTCCAAAAGGTGAAAGGACAGCCTGAAAATCGGCTATAGCAGAAACAAGGAGAAAAAAAGTCATTTTAGCCACCCTACTAATAAAAAGTAAGCTACTAGTACCCTATTTCATCACTTACCTTTTACCCTTCACAAACTAATATCAAACTAACTAACCAATTCAAAACAATGTAAAAACAGAAAATTCTGCATTAAACTTAGCCAATTAAACTACTGCTGATATGATCAATCCAAGGAAAAAAATAAAAATTTACGATTAGGCAAAACACATATTATAGTGTAGAAGTTAATCACAATATAACTAACTAAGCGTAGAAAGCAGAAAAAATACTATATGAGGTAGTGGATCGATCATTTTCAGAACTTAAACCTAAACAAACTAACAAATCAAATAAGAGAAATAGAAAATTTAAGATAAAGAGAAAGGGATTAGGAGTTTTACCAAACTCGGGTCCGTAACGAGTCAATCGACTCTAGCACATCACTTTTTAAGATAAAATTCCATTGTAATTTCCTTGGCACACGGCCATCGAAACTAGCATTTTTATCTTAAAGGAAAATGTGCCTAGGTCAAGAAAATAGCTTCGGAAAGTCGGGTGGTCGCCGGAATTCGGCCGGATTTTCGGCCAGATTTTTGGCTGTAGAACAACGTTAAACAATAGTCCTTGTTGAGATATACGCGTCTATGTAGGCGTTGGGTGAAGTGGTTGGCTCAATATTCACGAATTTGACAAAAATGGTGCAGCTAGGGCTTTCCTAAATCTAAAATTTGTAGAGTTTGAGGGGTTTTTGAACGATTTGTTTGAAGATATGGAAAGACGAGGTTGTGTAGATTATATGGTGAAATTTTTAGGTAGTTTGGACGACGGGCGGCGGCGGCGCGCGGCGGGACAGAGGCGGCGGCGCGACTAGGGTTTAGGTTTCTCAATTTTTGGTGGAGATTTGGGGAATTTGGGTCATGGATTTGGAATGAAGGGGGTGAGAGGAAGAGATTGGCGTTGGTTGGAGGGTGTTTGGCCACTGGAGGACGGCGGCGCCACCGTAGGGGCGCGCAACAACGGCGGAGGAAGAAGAAGAGAGGAGAAGGGGTCTTGGGCTTGGTCGTTTAGGAAAATGGCAAAAAAAAATCTTATTTATGGAGTCTTTATATGACAAATAAATTGATTATGGGCCATTGGATCAAGGATAATGAAAGGATGAGATTTGATCTTGAATACTTAACCAAAACGACGTAGTTTCGATACAAAACTACGTCGTTTCGATCCTCCTTCGGCAGCCCCATTTGGACCTGATCTGGGCTCTTTGGGCTTCTAATTTTGGGCCAAATTTGGCTCAATTTCAATTAAAATACACTATCCCAATCCCTTAACCCCCTAACTATCTTATTTAGTCCTTAAAAATATACAAGTAGAAAGAAAAAAATCTTTTTAGTATAATTTATAAGATTCAAACTAAATTATACAAATAAAAGGTAAAAAATATTTTTGGTATTTTTATGAAATAAAATGCAAACAAAAATGCACACAAATATGTGAAAATTTAATACATGGAAGCTAAGATTGTTTTAATAATATCTTCTCTTTTAAGGAGATTAAAGGGGTACAAAAATTAGGTATTCACAAAGATGAAACCTTTGAAGTATTCGTAGCCTTTGTGAAGAAAAATCTAGGTGAAGATGGAATCAAGAGTAGCATGCATTAGATCAGATTATGGAATAGAGTTTGACAATGCCAAGTTTGATGAATTCTGTAACGAGAATGGCATTACTCACAACTTCTCAGCCCCATGAACTCCCCAGCAAAATGGATGTAACGACCCGACGGTCGTCTTGAGCTTCTGTACTTCGCTCATTACTTCTCAGGCATCACTAGCCCCATGTGATGTATTATGACTTATGTAAGTCGTCGTTTTTGGTATTCAGGGTAATCAGAATGGTTTTGGAAGAACAGTTCTCAGTTGGAAGCTTAAAATTTGAAAGGTTTGACCATGTTTTGACTTGTTAGTATATGATATCGGATTGAAATTTGTATGATTTGGTTAGCTCCTTTAGGTGATTTGGGACTTAGGAGCGTGATCGGAATGTGTTTTGGAGGTCTGATAGATTTAGGCTTGAATTGGCAAAATTGGAATTTTGGCGTTTTCCGGTTGATAGGTGAGATTTTAATATAGTGGTTGGAATGGAATTCCCGGAGTTTCGGTAGGTTCGTTGTGTCATTTGGGATGTGTGTGCAAAATTTCAGGTCATTCGGACGTGATTTGATAGACTTTTTGATCAAAAGCGGAATTTTGAAGTTTTTATAATTTCTTAGGCTTGAATCCGATGCAAATTTGGTGTTTTGATATTTTTTTGAGCGTTCCGAAGGTTGGAACAAGTTTTTATGATGCTATGGGATAAGTTGGCATGTTTGGTTGAGGTACCGAGGGCCTCGGCTGAGTTTCGGGTGGTTAATCGGATTATTTCAAGTTGGATAAAATTGTAGAAAATCTGTTGTTGATGTTGCAGACAGTGGTTCTTCTCGTTCGCGAGTGGACCCTCGCGTTCGCGAAGGGAAACGAGGGAAGTCTGTGAAGTTGGCCTTCGCCCGCAATCGCAAAGGGTTGAGCTCGTTGGTCATCGCGTTCACGAGGGTGATGCCGCATCTGCGAAGGGTTGAGTTGTTGAGGCATCGTGTTCGCGGTGAGTGGTCGCGTTCGTGTAAGAGGAATTTCTGGTCAACTTAAGTTTGTGCTTCGCGAACGCGTAGTGTTGACCGCGTTCGCGAAGAAGGATTCTTATCAGCTGGACAGAATGTTTTAAAAGGCCATATCCGCGACTTCCTAAGTTCCACCATTTTTGTGCGTTTTTAGAGCTTTTTGAAGAGGATTGAAGAGGGAATCAAGGAGGAACACTTGGAGGTAAGATTTATCGACTTAATACTCGATCCAATATTGATTCTTGCTTGTTTAAACATGATATATGTAGAATTTAATGCCTGAAATTGGGGAATTAGGGCTTGAATGTTGAGAGTGCGAATTGAGGATTTGAGGGGCCATTTTTGGTCGGATTTTGAGACTTTTGATATGTATGAACTCGTGGGGAGTTAAAGAATCAATTGATGTGAATTTTATCGAATTCTGAGACGTGGGCCCGGGGGTCGAGTTTTGGTTAATTTCGGGATTTATGTTGTAAATTGATTATTTTCGCATGGGCTTCGTTCCCTTAGCATATTTTGACATTGTGATTCTGATTTTGGATAGATTAGACGCGAGTGGAGGCGGATTAGATGGGCAAAGGCGTCGCGGGCTAGAGTTTGGATCGGATTGAGGTAAGTAATGATTGTAAATACTATTCTGAGAGTACGAAACCCCAGATTTCACATCGTTGTGCTACATTGAGGTGACGCACACGCTAGATGACGAGCGTGGGGTTGTAAACCGTTGGGGATTGTGACTTAGTCCATCCCGAATGACTGTTTTACCGCGTATTAGATCGAAAACTGTTTGATGTATTCATGTTTTGGGCTAAATGCCATATTTGGGCTTCGTGCTAACTGTTTGGACCCTTAGAGGATTTTTACTGCGATATTCCTCATTGTTTTGACTTTATATTTGTACTCAGTCATGCTATATTCTACTATTTTCATAATTCAACCATGTTTACTCTGTTTAAACACATTAAATGATATTTTGGGCTGAGCATCATGTTTTACGGTTGCTCGAGTGGCTTATGAGATTATGACTGAGTAAGGCCGAGGGCCTGTGTTGTGAGGATACTTTTGGGTCGGGCTGCACGCTGCAGCGGTGATGCACTGATTATGATTTTGAGGCCGAGGGCCTGAGATTTGTACGCCACGAGGTGGCTTGTTGATATGAGGCCAAGAGCCTATTGATTATGCCATGAGATGGCTTGATATTGCGCTTGGGCCGTATGGGGCCCCTCCAGGAGTCTGTACACCCCTAGTGAGCGCGGGTACCCAGTGTGATGATTCTGTTTATTATGTGAGGCCGAGGGCCGGACGGATTATGCCACGAGATGGCTTGTTATTGCGCTTGGACCGTATGGGGCCCCTCCCGGAGTTTGTACACTCCCAGTGAGCGCGGGTACCCAGTGTGTGTGATGTGTTGTAGCCCGAGGGGCTGTTGTTGTTTCATATTGAAGCCCAAGGGGCTGTTCTTGATCCATGTTGCCCGAGGGGCGGTTCTTGATTCATGATATGCCCGAGGTCCTAATTTACGAGTGATTATGAGGTAGCCCGAGGGGCTAGTTCTGTTGATATTATGCCCAAGGGGCGGTTTATGATACATGTTTTGCCCGAGGGGCTGTTTACTTTTCTATCATTTTTACTCGCTGTTTTTATCACTCGTTTGAAACTATTGAAAGTTGTTTTTAAAAGGTTTTACTGAAACTGAGCTTGATTTACGAAGTAAAAGATTTCTGCACTGTTTTTGGAAATGTATTGTATTTGCTGTAGCGTTATGACGTGGCTTACGTGTTTTCTCACTGCTCAGCATACATTAACTTTTATTACTTACTGAGTTGGCGTACTCACATTACTCCCTGCACCTTATGTGCAGATTCAGGTATTATTTTGAACCTGGTAGCGGGTGTTAGTTGCTTAGTGGCAGAGTCATCGGAGTTAGCAAGGTAGTTGCCCGGCGTTCACAGCACTGCTTTTCTCCCTCTTGTCTTTGTTAGACTGTGTTTAGTACATTTTAGATTCTTGGTTGTGTTTAGACCTTAGTAGATGCTCGTGACTTGTGACACCCCGATGTCAGGCTGTGTTTTGTTTCCGCAGTTGATATATTTCGCTTTATTTTGGGATTTATCATTATTAATGACTTGATTATTAATCATTATATCTGTTAATTAAACTTGGGGTTTGTGTCAGCTGGCCTTGTCTTCACGAGAGGCGCCGTCACGACCGGTTCTGGGTTTAAGGTCGTGACAATGAAGTTGTGGAAAGGAAGAATAGAACTCTTGAGGAAATGGCAAGAACAATGCTGATCGACAGTGGGATTGCAAAGAATTTCTTGGCTGAAGCTATCAACACTGCCTGCTACTTGGTGAACAGGTGCATGATAAGATCTCTCCTGAACAAAACCCCCTATGAGTTGCTGAATGGAAGGAAGCCCAAGCTGACTCGCCTACGAACATTTGGGTGCGAATGTTATGTTCTCAACAATGGAAAGGATCAGCTTGGAAAATATGATGCCAAGAGTGATGAAGGAATCTTTTTGGGGTACTCTTCTCAAAGCAAAGCTTACAAGATATACAACAAGCGGACTCAGTGTGTTGAGGAAAGTGTTCACGTAATCTTTGACGAGTCCTATCTCTCCTATGAGAAAGTCAGCAAGGATAATCAAGATGGGGAGCCTTTGCTAGTCCCAGGTGAATTCATTGACATGACAAACAAAAAGGCAGACATGATGAGTCAAGTGAAGGAGCCAAGTGGAGATGATGCAGCTTATTCTGTAAGGGAACCAGGTAACACAATTACAACCACTGAAGCTGAAGAAAGAGTGGTTGATGCAGTGCAAGGTACTCCACAGGTAGCTGAGAGAAGAATACAAGGGAACCAGTTAGATCTACCCAGCTCCTCTACAAATGAGCCTCAAATGCCCAACTGGAAACAGAAAAGCTCTCATCCTCTTGACAACATAATCACACCTCTAGATTCCGGAGTGCAAACCAGATCAAAAGACAGAAATTCACTCGCCTTCTTAGCCTTTCTCTCCCAAATAGAACCCAAAAACATCAAGGAAGCCTTAAAGGATGCAGACCGGATTACATCCATGCAAGATGAGTTGCATCAGTTTGAAAGGAACAATGTATGGCACCTGGTACCTAGACCCTCAGATCGAACCATCATAGAAACCAGGTGGGTATTCAGGAATAAACTTGATGAACATGTAAATACTACAAGGAACAAGGCTAGGCTAGTGGTTCAAGGTTACAATCAAGAGGAAGGGATCAATTATAATGAGACGTTTGCTCCGGTTGCTCGCATGGAAGCTATTAGAATCCTAATCCCCTTTGCATCATATATGGAATTCACTCTGTTCTAAATAGATCTCAAAAGTGCATTTCTGAATAGATTTCTTAAGGAAGAAGTCTATGTGAAGCAACCTCCAGGGTTTTAATGTCATGAACACCCTGAATATGTGTTTAAACTGGATAAGGCATTGTATGGGTTAAAGCAAGCTCCTCGATCTTGGTATGAAAGGCTGTCAAATTTCTCTTAGAAAATGGCTTTACAAGAGGAAAAATTGACAACATCCTATTCCTGAAGAACGGGAGAGGAACCTGCTCATCGTTCAGGTGTATGTTGATGATATCATTTTTGGGGCAACAACTGATTTACTGTTTGAGGAATTTGCAAAACTCATGGAAAGTGAGTTTGAAATGAGTATGATGGGTGAGTTGAATTTCTTCTTGGGTCTTCAAGTGAAGCAGTCCACAAAGGGTACATTTATCTCCGAGTAGAAATGCATCAAGGAGCTCCTGAAGAGGTTTGAAATGGAAGCATCAAAAGTGATAGACTCTTCCATTGCCACTGCTACTCGACTGGACATGGATGAATCTAGATCTCTTGTAAATCAAACCATGTACAGAGGCATTATTGGGTCTCTTCTCTACCTCACTGCCAGCAGACCTAATATTGTCTTTAGTGTGGGGCTATGTGCAAGGTTTCAATCAAATCCCAAGGAGTCTCATCCGAAGGCTGCCAAAAGAATTTTAAGATATCTTAAGGGCACACAGGACCTGGTCCTGTACTACCCCTCAGGTGAGAATTTTAATCTTATTGGGTATGCTGATGCTGACTATGCTAGTTATCTTATGGATAGGAAAAGTACTTCTGGAATGGTTCACTTTCTAGGATCATGTCTCATCTCACGGGGCATAAGGAAGCAAAACTCAGTGGCTCTTTCAACAGCTGAAGCAAAACATGTAGATGCAGCTTCTTGCTGTGCTCAGCTCCTATGGATCAAACAACAATTGGAAGATTTTGGTGTGTACATTGATTTTGTGCCCTCTTCTATGTGATAACACCAGTGCACTCAACATGTCCAAGAATCCAGTTCAACACAAAAGAACCAAGCACATTGATGTGAGACATCATTTTCTGAGAGACAATGTGGAGAAGGGGCTTATCTGTATGAAGTTTTGCAGTATAGAAGACCAAATTGCATATATCTTCACCTAAGCATTGAGTAGAGATCATTTTGAAAGAAATAGGCTAGAGCTGGGGCTATTGAAGCCCAGTTGAGAACCTGATTCCCATCAGTTGGCTATGAAAGTCAGCTTCAGGTAACATTAGCTAAAGTGTTTTCCGGCCAAGTCTAACTCACTTCAATACCGTTGCAGGTAGACACATATGATGATTATAGAAGCTGTAGATGCACCGCATGGGCAGTAAAAGAGGATTGAAATTTTCAAAGACAGGTCAAGAACCTGGTTCTTGTACCAAAGGTTAGTAGTACTGTGCATTTTTTTATACATATCTTAAGAAGGTGCAAAAATCAAGTGCCATGTCATCCACCTTTTCAAACTCTGCCGTAACGTCATTTCATTTCAAATCCTTTCCATCTCTCTCTGAAACGTTGCAACTTCCCTCAGACTACCGCAGTTTCAGAACCGATTTCTCTCTCTCTCCCTCATAGTTATCTTCTCTCATTAAAAACCTCTCTTCTTCTTGACCGATCATACCCCTCTCATCAACCTTCTCCAAAAATTCTCAATTGTATCTCTGCAATGGCTGACAATCACCCGATAATCCCTTCTTTAGTAGAAATCACCCTAGAGAAAACCTTTGAGCCTTCCATCCCTGATGAACCCTCTGTCACCATTCCAGTCTCAACCACTAAAAACACCTCCAAACAAGATTTCCATACACCCTCCAGTTCTAATGCGACTATCTCAAACCTCTCTCTCACTCAAAATGATAAGAACTCAGAAACCCCAAAATTCGATAATCCTTCATCTCTATCGACTGAGATTCTCACCGACCAAAGCAAGGGTGGAGAACAGGGAAAAATTCCAAAGATTGTAGAGGTCTCAAGGGTTAGTGTTGACCAATCTTCAATCGTTCTTGCTTCTGAGTTTGTGGTGACTGTGGAGTCTCTAGAGGAGGAAATCGTCGCAAACATACTTATCTTATCTGCAGATGGAATAGTGCATGAGGTAATCTCTGGTGTGCCCAAGTCACAGAGGAATGAGACACACTGGTTAGTGGAAGAAAGAGCTGTGATGCTTTTTGAAAGCTCTCCACCAGCACAAACTACTGGGACTTCTCACGAAGGACCTGACCCCTCTCCAAAGGAAACAGGTCAAGGATCCTCTTCCCAGGTCAGTTTTGCTCCTGCTCCCTCTCCACACTTTGCTGTTGAGCCCTTGAGATTCTGGTTTCTGATATGAGGTCTAGTGATGAGGAAGATCAAGATAACATTGCTCTAGATGCTTTTATTGTCAAGACGATGGCAGTAATCACTCCCGAGTATTCTACTAAGCGACCTACTACTAGGATTCAAGCAAAAGAGCCTTATGAGTCTGCCCTACAAAATAGCAAAAGGAGCAGTAAGAAGCAAAAGAAGGGGTTGGTGAAAAATAGAGAAGTAGTATGTGACAGGGATGTTCCTGTGGTGGAAGTTGATGAGGAAGCAACAGAGGAACCCAATTCCTTGTTTAAAAGGTCCCAGAAGAAGAACCATTCCGCTTTAGTGGAAGATGTTACAACCCCTAGTTCAAAGTTGAAAGTTGTTGTGAAAGGCGGAAAATTGAAAGATGTTGTGAGTGAACAATCATTTTCTGATGAGGATGGTTTAGGCAAGTCTAGTGGAAAAGAAATATCTAGTGTGAAGTCTGGCAAGAGAAAGTTACAACCTGTGAAGGAACCTGATTCTACAAAGAGAGTGAAAAGTGAGACTAGGTCTGCTACAGAACGATTGAGGCACCAAAAGGTCTTGTGGGGTCGCACTTTTGACCCAGAAATTTCTGAAATGGCTGGCATGAGGCAAATAAATGAGATGGTTGAGTTTCAATGGTGGGGGCATTTATTCCAAATGGATATGCCCAAAGTGTATGTGGATGAGGTCCTAAAGCTTCTACGCCGACCTCTTTCGTGTTGATACTGACCATATTTGTGCTTTAGTTAATGGGGTGGATATTGTGTTTGATGTTGCTCTGCTTGTGTCACAACCCTAAAACCGACCCGGTCGTGATGGCACCTATCGTGAAACTAGGTCAGCCAACACAATTCTCGAATTCAACCAGTATTCAATAAAAGTCATTTTTAAGCCATTAATTAATCAATAATATCATAATGTAAGTCTAAATGAATAGTGTGGAATAAATACACAAGCCCGACATCGGGGTGTCACAAGTCACGAGCATCTACTAAGGTCTGAATACCATGAAGAGTTTGAAAATAAACTATAACAGGCTAAGGAAGATAAGAAGGAGAGAGCAGGGCTGCGAACGCCGGGCAGCTACCTTGCTGACTCCGATGACTCTTCCATTGAGCAATCAACACCCATTACCGGATTCAGAAATACCTGAATTTGCACACAAGGTGCAGAGAGTAATGTGAGTACGCCAACTCACGAACTACTAACACTATTATTCGCGTAGCCCTTTTTGTACTATTTCATCTAATAAAAGTAAATGAAAGCTGAGCAGTAAGAAAACACGTAAGCCACGTCATAACGCTACAGCAAATACAATACATTTCCAAAACAGTACAGAAATCATTTATTTCGTAAATCAAACTCAGTTTCAGTACAAACTCTTTCCTTTTTAAAACATCTTCCAATAGTTTCAAACGAGTGATAAAAATAGTGAGTAAAAATGATAGAAAAGTAAACAGCCCCTCGGGCATAACATAAATCAAGAACCGCCCCTTGGGCAAAACATGGATCAAGAACAGCCCCTCGGGAAACAATATGAAACAACAACATCCCCTCGGGCTACATCACATCACTGACACTGGGTACCCACACTCACTGGGGGTGTGCAGACTCCGAGAGGGGCACATTACGGCCTAAGCGCAATAATAAGCCATCTCGTGGCATAATCAAACAGGCTCTTGGCCTCATATCAATCACAAGCCACCTCGTGGCATAACAAATCAGGCCATCGGCCTCTCATATATCACAAATCAGTACCACATGCTGCGGCGCGCAGCCCGATCCCATGATATCCTCACAACACAAGACCTCGGCCTCACTCAGTCAGATCTCACAAAAGCCCCTCGGGCTAACAGTAAAACAAGTACTCGGCTCAAACTCATTTATGAAATCAAAAGGATTGAATAAAACCGAGTTATGAAAATAGAAAGAACATAGCATGACTGAGTGTAATATTAAACCAAAAACGGTGAGGAAAACAATAGTAAAAGCCCCTAAGGGCCCAAACAATCGGCACAAGGCCCAAATATGGCATTCAGCCCAAAACATGACGATAGCAAACAATTTTCAATCAAATACGCAGTTAAACAGTCATACGGGGCGAAATAAGTCACAATCCCCAATGGTGTACGACCCCACGCTCGTCATCTAGTGTGTGCGTCACCTCCAAGTAGCACAACGATGTGAAATCCGGGGTTTCATACCCTCAGGATAGTATTTACAATCATTAATTACCTCAATCCGGTCCAAACTCTAGCTTGCGATGCCTTTGCCTCTCGACTCGGCCTCCGGATGCTCCAAATCTATCCAAAAACAGATTTATACCATCAAAACATGCTAAGGGAACAAAGCCCACTCGAAAATATCCATTTTATAACAAAAATCCCGAAATTGGCCAAACCCGGCCCCCGGGCCCACGTCTCGAATCCGACAAAATTAACATCAGTGGAATCTTTATCCTCCCACGAGTTCATGCATACCAAATTTACCAAATCCAGCCACAAATGGCCCCTCAAATCCCTAATTTTAGGCCTCCAATTACAAGCCCTAGTTTTCTTAAGATTTAACGACTAATTTCCACAAATTAAAAGCCTAATCCTTGAAATAACACCGTAGAAACGAGTTTTATGTTCAAAAATCTTACCTCAATGAAGTTCACTTGAATTCCCTCTTCAACATCACCCAAAAGCTCCAAAAAGTGTTTTAAAATGGTGAAGAAAGTCTGAAAATCGCGAAGGATGAAATATATACTTTCTGACCCAGGGATTCCACACCTGTGGTCCTTTTTTCGCTTCTGCGGCCCCGCTTTTGTGGTCTAACCCACCGCACATGCGATTTTCACTAAAAGGGCCATTTCCGCATCTACGATTAAATACCCGCACCTGTGCTATCGCAGGTGCGCTCCCTTAACTGCTTCTACCGTTCCAGCTGATTCCTTCTTGCCTGCATCTGCGGTAGTTGCACCTGCGGCATCCCAACCGTAGATGTGGTTATGACAACAACGATAGAACTTCAGCTTCCAAACTCAATTCCAAATCCTTCCGTCAACCATCCGAAATCACCCCGAGGCCCCTGGGACCTCAACCAAAAGCACAAACAAGTCATATACCACTATCCAAACTTATACCAATCTTTAAAACACCTCAAACGACATCGAATAAACCAAATCACATTGGATTCAAGCCTAAGGTTCCAAAAATCTTCTGAATTCCGCTTTTGATAAAAAGGTCTATCAAACCACGTCCGAATGACCTGAAATTTTGCACACACGTCATAAATGACACAACAGACCTACTCCAACTTCCTGAATTCCATTCCTACCCCTATATCAAAATCTCACCTATCAACCGGAAAATGCCAAAATTCCAATTTCGCCAATTCAAGCCTAAATCTACTCCGGATCTCCATAACGCATTCTGATCACGCTTCTAAGTCCCAAATCACCTAACGAAGCTAACTAAATCATAAAAATTTAAATCCGAGATCATTTACTAACAAGTCAAAACTTGGTCAAACCTTTCAAGTTTTAAGCTTCATACTGAGAACTGTCCTTCCAAAACCATTCCGATTACCCTAAAAACCAAAACAGACAATTTACATACGTCATAATACATCACATGGGGCTAGTCATGCCCGAGAACTGGTGAGCGAAATGCAAAAGCTCAAAACGACCCCCACTTAAACATACGTTCGTCCTCGAACGTGCCTAGAGTTGTTCCGAAAACCATCAAATCACTGTGTAACCTTACCATGCACATACCCGGGGAGAGACCCCATGTCACCCTATCTCATATAGGTCCGATAATACAATGTAATTGAAATTTCACAAGCCAACCTAGTCCATAAACCTTAGAACCACATTTCCACTTCTGAAATCATCCACAAGATCAAAATCTCACATATATACTCTGAATAAGCCCAAACGAGCTGTAATAACCCATACCTGCAACCTCATGTGCAATTACATGACATACCACATAACTCAAACACTTGTAGCAATAACTCTAATCATTGCAATTGCTCACAATATCCGAATTTCGATAATAAGCCTTTAATCAAATAAAGCCTCATTTCAACACTTCTGTATACTGCCAATGATAAATAAAACACATAGGAAGTCATAACCACTCCTCATATCAATCATTCGTGAAGCCACTTCTCTTTTGTCAAGGACCATAGCAACTTCTAAGCCGAACATCAATATTATCCTTCCAACCTACTGAAATCGAATCCGTTTGTATTCATTATAGATCCTAATGATCTCATCTAATCCAACACAACTACTCTAGTGACATGACACATCAATACAAACTAAAGCCACAACTCGTGCAATACGCGCACCAATAAGCAACAATTTGAACACACTCAAATCATGAAAATGACTCAGATGAGAGAGCTGTATCGCAAGCTCACCAGTACCACCACAACACAATGTTAGGAACCTGTCACACATCGTAGAAATAGAACACACGAATTTAACCCGAACGATCATACCTCCACAAAACTTCGTTGCAATGCGCGGTCCTACCCAAACACTCGTCTGCATTATATACCTCGAGCCACCCTGCTCCAAATCTATAACCATTCAAAATTCAACATCAAGGTTCCAGAGTGCATTTCCATAACCACGGAGAAGCGAATGGCATATCACCACACAACTCGAAAGAACATAACCAATACGCAATCAATCATGCAACCCTCTAATATCTATCTCACTCAAATTCTGCCATAAAGCCCAAATGGAACCGCACCATATGTGCATATAACCAACAAACCATAACTCCCCGCAACACAGAAACATAATGCATAGATCACCCAGAACACTAGCAAGCTCAAAAACAATCAATTCAGCACATCCCTTAACAATAGCAACTCAGAGACAATCGAGCCGACTCAATGCATAACACACATCTATATTGGCCTATCAACGAACCCCTTATCAAGGAGTCCCTGAAGCTACTCTTTCAACTCCTTTAACTCCGCCGGTGCCATATGATACCATGCCCGACACCAAATCAATACCGAAATCAACAACCTTGTCCGGCGACATGCCCGGCAGCAGGAAACACATCCGGAAAATCCCTCACCACCGGAACTGAATCAATGGTAGGAGTCTCTGCACTGATATCCCTCACAAAGGCCAAACAAGAAGGACAATCTTTTCCAACCATCCGATGGGTCTTGAAAAATAAAATCACCCTACCGGGAACATAATCCGTCAAACCTCGCCACTCAATTCGTGGCATCCCCGGCATAGCCAATGTCACTGTCTTAGCATGACAATCCACAATAACACGACACGGAGACCACTAGTCCATACCCAATATCACATCAAGATCTAACATACTAGGCAACAAGGATTCGCTCGAGTCTCCAAACCTCCAATAGTCACCATACAAGGCCGATACACGCGGTCCACAACCATAACATACGAGAACTCCCAGTCTCCAAATCCATATCGCACACGAATCACCATATCCGATCCCAGCTTCACTGCCCAAACATCTAGCACACATCTGATACTCGATCATTCCACCAGGGATATTGATAGAATTCTTCTGTGCTACCAAGCAAACTCTATTATCAACAGTCGATCATATGAGAGAGTGCCGCAATACTAATTAAGTATTCCTAACTCAACACATCGCCCCTTCTGAAATATATATATCTTCCTCAAGCCACACCAATCGGGGATCCCATTTATCTAGTCATCTGAAACCGTCCATGCTGCCTAAGAATTTGTGACCTTCCTTTCAAAACTGAACCGTGACCTTACACATGCAAATCTCAATCCTACACAACATACCGCATATACCATGCCACCCCGTGATAAATGTGAGAACTTCATAATCCACTTCGAGCAACAACAACTACGTACTCAACTAGTAAAGAACTTTCCATTGGATTCCATCTAGAAGGAAATCATTATACATTCCATGCTCCTCACGCTCGTAGAAAATATACATCTCTAACCGTGGTAGAAACCATCAAGAATTCTCCGAATTCCATTTGCACAAAACTAAACCGTCAGGGCTGAATCCTTCTAACTTAACCAAGCTACTCAGGTCACAAAACACAACCCAAGAGCATTGTCGTGAAACACCTGTAGAAACTCATTACCTCGTAAGCACCCAAAGAACTAGTCATATCCTTACCATGCCGATCCGTCCTACTACCAAGTTATCCCATCTATCCGAGTTTCCTTCTGATTTACCTTCAACTTAATATTCCTTCTTGCTATAACACCACAATTCCTCAACCCAGACTCACCATACGAGTCCCGAGCATAAGACCACACTGCCTAAGGCTCATAAGTCGCTAAATACTCTCTTAAATATCCCCAAAAGCACCACATTCGAAATACTTTCCCTGAAGAGACTTACTACGAATCTAAAGCCATTACCTTCACCTTCCAAATACTGATGTGTAGAATCCATAATGATATAGAAATACCACGAGTCTTGACACCCTCCAATGCAAACCTCAGTTTCCAGCCAAATATACAACCTGAAAATCTCCAATTATTACACGTAAAATCTTGAACCCATTAGAACTATTCTCGAGTGTCATCCACTCTACTCAAACCGCAATTAGACCGCTTAAACAGACTGGAGACCTGTGCTCCAATAGCACTCCAACACCACAGAGTGTAACCTCACCTTAATGCAACTAAGCAACTTCCTGTTCTATGCACCGTACATCCTTTACCAATAACAACTCAAGTCATCCCGTGATTCTCATATACCCATAAAACATAACATAACCTTTATTGAAATTTTTCCTTTACTCGAGCCGTCCTCGGTCTCAACCTCCGTAAGCCATAACTGATTCACCAGTGCGCCTCAAACTGCAACCAACATAGCACACAATCATGCAATCAACTAATCAATAACAGACTCCCCCACTTGGCTCAAAGCCATAGATCAAAACACACAATAACTCATAATGCATTTACTCAATTACTGCCATAATACCATAGTGAGATTAAACTCAATCCTTCATAAGCTCGTGCAACACAGACCATCTAGTACTTCAAATCTTTTGCAAATCTCGTGTTCACCCTCGAACAGTCAGGCCCACTCTCATAAGCGACCCCAAATTTAAATTGCATCACATATATTTTACTGGTAAGGGAGATATTCCAACAACAACATAAGGATCACACAAACTTCAGAAAACTCCGCAGGAGATAACCCACCCGCTTTGCCTCAAACTAACATCTCTTTATACCCTTCCACCGTCATAAACATTGTAGACGTGTGATTTTTGACCCTCCCCAAGATTTTTCATATTTTAGCATGTAAATATTTAGTTTAGGCCTAATATCGCTATTTCAGCTAATTTTAACTCTTTTACTTTATTTCGTCACAAAGAATGAAAATTATAAAAAAAAAATATTTTAGTTTACGTATCTTTCGTAACTTTAAATAAATAAAAAAATACAAAAGAATAGTATCTTATCTTTATTTTTATATAATCGTGAAAACACAAAAATAGTTTTATGTTTTATAGTTTAGTTAAATTAATTAAAATTAGTTTTATATTTTTATATTATAATTGTACATAATTTTAGAAGGATGAATTAGTTTTAGGTTGGTTTATCTCGTCTTTATAAATCTTGTAGTCCATTTTTTTAGTCTTTAGCCCAATTCCCTAGCCCATAGTTCCTAGGCCCATACCCCTAACCTAATCCCTAACCTATAAAATAACACTAACACCCTAGACTCTACACACTCTATGAAACACTATTCCGCCATTGTCATCTTGAGCGCACTGGAGACCAAAAGCATTCTCCAGCAGCTACTTCTTCAATTAGACCTTAGAACTCTAGGTTACAACCCCCTTTCTTAAAAGAAAACGCTGCCAGCAGAAGCTTACGAAACCAGTTTCTTTTTCACGTTAGTTTAGGCATAGCTCACCACCAATTTCCTCCATTAGATCTGCTCCAAAACCACCCCAAAACAGCCTCAAAATCGTCCAAAACGACACCACAGGTGCGAGTCAAGTCGACGAGCTGTTCGTGTGCAATTCCGAGAGATTCTCGTTCATTCGAATCCGGTTCCGTCGAGGTCGTAGCTGTAGGTCGCGGTCAAGTTGGCGTGATCTCGTTGACGAGTCGTTCCATTCAATTCCATCGGTCTGGGCGTTGAAATTTTGTTTCGAGTTCTAGAGTTTGTTTCAAATTGCGAAGAAATCAATAAAGGTCAAATTTCTCGTCTTCAATTTATATTATTAATCTATTTGTGCAAGACTCTATCTAGTAGGTGTTGGTTTAGATTTACTTATCTATTTTGATTTGATAAAGATTGTTTGCACGAAATATACTGCTGCATGTTTTCTTAAATTAACCATGTATTGCTTAGGTGATAATTGTGTTGGCTTGTTCTGATTTAGTGGTTATGGCTGAGGTGTTTTCCTTGAAAGTTCATTATTTTACAAAGTGATTAATTGAAAAGTTGCAAACCTTCTATGTATTTCTTTAGACAAATTGATGAATTATTTCATTACTGAAATATTAAATAATTGTAGCTATAATAGATGTTAGACATGTAAACACTTGTTTGTTTTTGGGATCTGCAAGAAACAGTAGCTATCATTTTCCGTTCTTTCATTTGAACCAGAAAGCAAACTAATTTGTTGAAATTCGTTTAATGTGTGCGTGAATCTTTATGAGTTTCAATAACAAATTAGATAGGATTAATACATAATATTATACAGATTTGTTGTAGATGTTTAAGAGAAAAAGGAGGTGCGCCATGCCAAATAAAATCTCAAAATTCATGGCCCTCGCTTAATTAGTTTTAATCCTTTAGATATCGAGGTGTGCCATTAGCGAACTTTCCATGGCCCTCGCAAACTTGAAAACGCGTAATTGCTTTAGACGCGTAATTTTGAAATAACTTCCTCAAACTCGGGTGTGCATTTCATGTGACCCAAATCCAAATCCTAAAACGTTGAATAAAATGTGTTTCGGATTGCGGGTGCATTTCATGTGACGCGATCCAAAGACATGTTTTAGACGACGTTCAATCTTCTTTAAAATTAATTAAAGGCGGTAAACAATTTAAAATTGGACATAGGTTCAAACTATATTAAAATCAGATAATTAAGCCAGATATAACAGTTGAGCGACCGTGCTAGAACCACGGAACCCGGGAATGCCTAACACCTTCTCCCGGGTTAACAGAATTCCTTACTCGGATTTCTGGTTCGCGACTGTTAAACAGAGTCAAACTTTTTCCTCGATTCAGGATTCAAACAGGTGACTTGGGACACCATAAATCTCCCAAGTGGCGACTCTGATTTTTAAAAAAATGAATCCCGTTTCGATTGTCCTTTAATTGGAAAAACTCCCTTTATTATATCCCTTCCCGGGGTGTAGTAAGGTAAAAAAGGAGGTGTGACAGCTCTAGCGACTCTGTTGGGGACAAGAACCCAGAATTTCGGTTCAGGGTTCAAGAATTCGAGCACAGTTAAATTGTTATATTTTGCTTTATCTGATTTTCTTACATGTTTCATGCCTTGTGTGCTAGTTGTTTTACCACTTTGATATTTGTTGAATTGTATATAAACTGTTACGAATCCCTTCCTCTTTCTGAGTCTTCTACATCATGGAGAAGGGTGCACTTCGTGTAGCTTCTCTTCTGTTTAGAGTCTTTTCCCATTTAGAACGAGGTTTGGATAAGTTGCAAAGCCGGCGGAGCTTCTGTATCCCCGGTACGCTGCCTCCCCCTCGGCTCGAGTTGTCCGCTCGGGTAAGCCAGGTCTAGACCAATAAACCTAGGGTTAAACCTAGAAGAACAAAAACTCATGCCGGATCCCTAGTAGGACGCTTGTTTGCGTCATGTGCATTTGACTTAGGGGACTCAACACAGGGGTTGGGTCCGTCTAGGACAGGTGACCTGAAATAAGTTGACCATCCCGATGCATTTTACGTGCTACTAGCGCATTTATTTGCTCGGCTTTGCATGTTGACCGGCTTGTCTAAATGAGTGAATTATGAAACTAAGCAGTGTTAGGACTGAGTGAGGGTGACCATTTGTTGTGAAAAACCAAGTGCCCAAATAGTACAGAAATGCTGCCGGATTTTTGAAAAATGGAAAAAAAAATATTTGAAAAATAGAAAGGAAATTGTTGTTCAAAATAGTTTTGTTTTGACAAATTTGCCCGAACTACGCTGGTTTGATTCTCACCGGATGTGAGATACGTAGGCAACCCTCATCGGGTCCAACCACCTTTTCTCAAAAATAGCCAAAAATACCAAGACATTAACTTTTTGTCAAAATAAGTCGGGTGCCGCCATTCTTGTTTAAAATAAGCCGAATGTTCCCAAAAGGGCGCCGGAAGGATATTTTTGCAAGAACAGCCACCCTGAGTCATTTTTAAATGGTTTGCGAGCACAGCCTTAAAATCTCCCTCTCGGAAGTGCTGAGAGGCCGTATTTGCAAAACCAAGTCTTTGCTTTCTTAAATAAAATTTTTGAAAAAATAGCCACTTTTCTTTTAAGTCACAATAAGTCAGCTTTCTTTAAATAGTCACACTTTTCCTTAGAACTCCTTGTCCAGGATGACCCAGTTGACATTGAAACCTTCTCAGTCTTGCGCAGGCCCGTGGCGATGCCGAGTGATGCCCCGCGGGCCCCAGGGTTTGAAGCTTTGATGTATTCCTAGTTAATCGAGTCTGTATTTTTGTTTTTGAGTCTATTTTTGTAACTTCCCTTTTAGAGAAAAGAAAAACAAATAGTGTGGTAGCTTTTGTAATCGCAGTTGTTATTAATGAAAAATTTAGAAAAATTCCCCAAAAATTGTTTCCTTATTTTCGCATTTATTTGCAGAACTACGCTCGGTCTGATTCACGCGGGGTCGTGATACTAGGCAATCTCCATAGGATTCGACCGTAACTAAATGAAAAAAGGAAAAACAAGAAAGGAAAGAAAAACAAAAGAGGGAAAAAGAAAAACAAAAGAAATAAGACACCAAATAAAAGCAAACAAGAGAAAATAAAAAGAGAGCAAGAGAAAAGGAAAGAAAAGAGCGGAAAAACAATTTTGAGGAAAGGAGAGAATAGGAACAAGAAAAACCGAGGCAAAAGAAAAGAAGGAAAAGAAAAGAGAGGAAAATGAGAGGAAAGCAAAGAAAAGAGGGAAAGGCAAGAAACAAACAATGGAAAACATGAGGGAAGAATGAGAGGAAAGGCATGGCAAATAAAGAAAAATGAAAGCCGGGATGACGCATGCAACCAAGCGAAGTCATAATAGAAATGGTTAACTGCTTAGGTGCATTCATTCCCCAAATGTGCGGTTATCTATATGTTAATGCCCTAACCGCTAACAAAGTTGTTGTTAATGAGTTCAGGCAAGTGGTTAAGTTGACTGACATTCTGGCAACCCATCCCTACAACACCTGCTCTAAGGATAAGTCAAACATGGTCAACCAAGAATTGGAAGCAAGTATTGTCGACCCATCTAGGGAGGAGGAAGTAGTGGACGTTAATGCAATGAAGGAGGAGATGTATAATCTAAAGCAACAAATGGCCGAGATGTACCAGGCCTGGTCGAAGGGACATCCACCACCAGCCAATCCTGCTAACCCCACCTACATCCCACCGTTAATTCAGCCTCAAGATCCTCCCACAGTGAACTCATCTCCAGCCTTCCCTACTTACCAGCAGTACCACGGAACCACCTCTCAAACACCACCACCTCCACCACCCAAACAAATTCCATGCCCTCCACCACCAATCACCCCTGTCTTTGTGGCGCCTCCACCTGCCACATTGCAAAGATCTTCTAGTGCGCCATTGTCTCAAAACTCACGGCAGCCAGTACTATCCTCCTGAGCCCACCTTCAAAGCTCCTGAGCCATATTCCTACACCCCTCACTTTGAGCTCCCGGTGGATATAGATAAGTTGCTTAAGGATCCAGAACAGGAAAAGATGTTTCGAAAGTAAAAAGCCTGGAGCAATCCTTCAGGAACATGCAAGGATTGGGTGGCCAAGTCAGTGTGGCCTACAAGGATTTGTGCTTGTTTCCCGATGTCCAGTAACCTGCGGGATTCAAATTACCAAAGTTTGATTTGTACGATGGACACGGCGATCCTGTAGCCCATCTAAGGGGGTTCTGCAGTAAAATGAGAGGAGCTGGGGGAAGAGACGAGCTATTGATGGCATATCTCAGTCAAAGTGTAAGTGGTGCAGCCTTGGAATGGTACACTCGACAGGATCATGCTCGATGGTATACTTTGGACGATCAGGCTAGAAGTTTGCATGTCACTTTCAGTATAATCTCGAAATTGTCCCAGACCGTCTGTCACTGACTAAAATTGAGAAAAAGCCCGGGGAAAGCTTCAGAGAGTACGGTTTCCGGTGGAGAGAACAAGCGGCAAGAGTCAATCCTCCAATGAAAGAAAGCGAGATGGTTGATTACTTCATACAGGCTTTAGATCCCACCTACTATGGTCACTTGGTGTCGGCAATGGGAAAATCTTTCAACGAGGTAGTAAAAATGGGAAATATGGTGGAGAGGGGCTTAAATCCAACAAAATCATGAGCTATTCTGCAATCAAGGCAACTACCCAGGCTATCCAGAGCGGCACTGGAGGGGTAGTGAAAAAGAAAGAAGATGTGGCAGTAGTTGAATTGAGAGCTTGGTCCAGAGGCCCATCACCATATTACAACCAACCTCGACCCCATCCCCAAACCTACCTCCACACTCCATATAGCCCACCACAACACTATCCCCACTTCTCTGTCTACCATGCCCAAACATACCCCTAACATCCTACCCATGCGCAATGGCGCGCACCCACCCCACAAAATGCTTACCCAACTCAAAACACCTACCCACCCCAAGAGCCTACAAGAATCCCCCCTGTAGCAGTTTTACGGGCCAGCCAAAATTTCATGCAAGAGAGGGCACAGAAGCAGGAAACTTTCACCCCCTTGGGAGATTCATATGCAAACTTGTTTGAGAAACTAAAGCAATATAACCTGATTGCACCCATTCCTCCGAATCATGTGGACAAGCGTGCAAGAAGCTTGACCCTTCTAAAAGGTGTGAATACCATTCCAATGTCCAGGGGCACGATGTCGAAAGTTGCCGGGATTTGAAAAGAGAGATAGAAAGAATGATTCAGGAAGAGATAATTGCGGTCCAGGACAGTGCCACCCAAAACATTGCACAGAAGCCTTTACCTGCACATGATGATGCACATTTTGTGGGGAAGATCCATGGTGACAGGGAGTATGAGAACCCTCTCGGAAACTTGTTGAATGAAGTCAATAATATTGAAATTGGTGAAGGCTCCAGCAACATTGATGCGAAACTTAATGGTTAAGATGTCATGCTTGGTAATTGGGAAGACGCTCCATTTCTTGGTCAGCGGGAGTGGAGTTTTGGTGGTTTATTTTGTTGTCATTTCTGTTGTCCGGGTTATTTCAGGGTTGTAATTCGGATATTGTCTTGTGACTCAAACCCTTCTATCTTTTCACTTTGCCGTGTTTGTTTAGACGTAGTAGCTTGTTTAGTGCTATCTAGGTTTGCTTGTTTGTTCTGTTGTTTAAACCCTTTCACCGTCAGTCTAATGCAATTCTCTGTTTCCTACCATTTCTAGTCATTTTGTTTAGTTTTCTTCTCCTTTTACAATTCTTTTCATGCTGGTTCTGGTGACATGACATGCACGCATAATTCTCAGCCTGGTTTTAAAAGACAGTTCAGTAATGAAGCGATGAAACAATTTTGAAGATGATAGGGACACTTGAGGGAAATAAGAATAAATTTGGACATTTTGAGATCATTTGAAGCCCGAACCATGTGAAACTGGGGAAGGTAGAATATAAAGAAACACTATTGAAACGCATCCTACCGCATCAGGTTGAAGCTAAAGGCAGATTTGTCCCAAATTCGCAGGGACATTTGTGGTAACGAGTGTTGTCCAGTGGTGCTTTGTATTTAATAGATGTAGAATGCAAATGTGTGGATATGGTTATCAATCCTGATATAGTCAGAAGATATTATGTATGATTTCTTTGGTTTGTTTAATTGTGTTGTTTGTATTTGGCATGCTTTGAAGATTGGAATGACGAAGGCATTTTGTTCTGCTATCTAAACACTTTATCCCTCGTTACCCCTTTGAACCTTATTGGTTTTCTTTCATACCCCTCTTTCAGAATCAATAGCAAAGATCAGAAATACAAGCGTGAAAGTTAAGTAAGGGAAAAAGAGAAAAGAAAAGAATGAAAAAGGAGAGAATAAAAAGGAAGAAGAAGAAAAAAAAGGAAAGAAAAGAGAAGAAAAAGAAAAAGAAAAAGAAAAGGAAAGAAAAGAAAGGAAAAAAAACATGAAGAAAAGAAGAGAAAATGGAAGAAAAGAAAGGAAGAACCACAACAACAAAGTAATTTCTATGACCAGAACTACGTTTGACTTGATCCCGAAAGGGTACGTAGGCAGCCTCTCTCTGAGGTTCAGTCACACCAAATAAAAATCCAAAAGTCCCCAAGGAAGAAACTAGGGCGGAAGTTGTGGTTGTTGTGGGAAATCTGATTCCGAAAGTTGTAATTTTGAACCCATGTTCAATTGTTTTGAGCCTTTGATACCCTTTCTTTCTAACCCTATCCAAAAGCCCACATTACGGTCCAAAGGAAGACCTTCTGATCAGTCTTCGAGAGATGCCAAGTCAAGCGAGTAGAGGTGAATCATAGCAGGGGGAACACTCCGGTCCAAACGAAGGAAATGAAGAATGAGAGTATCTTGTTGATGAGAACTCACGAGTATCCCAAGGCGGTGAAAGCTGAGAGAAAACAAACTGAGTGAGTCTTATTGGTGAAAACCTTCACAGGCACCATAAGGCAATAATGAGGTGAGAGAAAGACCAAAATGAGAGAGGCTTGATGGTGAAAACCCTTCGGGCACCACAAGTCGAATAAGGATTGTGAATCAGATCGGATAAGCAGAGCATTGAAGCCCAGTTTCACGACGAAAGGTACAACAAGAGCTGAACGTCAGATTTGCTTAACAGAATAGGCTGCAGGTGCATGTCAAGGTCATCAGAGTCGGTATCCACATCCGATAGGTTTCTTTTGTAGTATTCTTGTTTGGAATCATCTCTTTCCACTGTCCCTCTACTATGTTCCTTTTGTCTTGTTTACTTACTCATTCTGAGTCAATTCGGTCATAACAAGTGAGAAATGACTTCAAAATCTACCACCAGCTTTCCAATTGAACAAAACAGGATCTGGCCAGCATATCAAATTGTCATAAGTCAGGAAAAACAGCAGGCACACTGAGTTGGCAACAATCTACATGCCTTGGGATCCTTGTGAAATGCAAGGGCTTGGTATTTGTCAATTCATGAACAACGCAACAAATGAAGGGTTTGGGGTGAATGGATCAAAGGTATTTTCATTGAAATATGAAAGGTTCGGTACATATCAGATGGAGGGTGCTCGGTGAATGGATCAGAGGTATTTTTTGCATTAAGGAAAGTGGTTAGCAAGGTCTCCAAGTGAGAATCGGTTATCAAGGAAAGTGAAGAAACAATATAACTTCAAGGCTGAGGCCAGTGATTAAGTGAGGAAAGAACATCATCTACGCAAAGTGGGAGCAATAGACGTGTTTTGGGATTCATATGAGACATAAAGGTTGGGGGATGCCAGTGCATGCAATGCAACAAGCAGAGGATATCGGGAACAAGCAAGGTCTTCGAGTGGAAATCAGTCATCTTGGCAAATGCAGAAGCAGCCGGCCTCAAAGTTCAAGGCCACAAACTAACCACCACATTTTAAACTCACAAGTTTTCTTTGTTTGAAACAGGAAGAAAGCAGTGCAGGAAAGTTGGTTCAACAATAAAAAAAAAAGAAAAGGAAGAAGAGGAGAGCCGACGAAAGGGATGTTTCTCAAATCTTCGCCCTTGCCTGTCTTGTTAGCGTGCATAAAATGCTGCCATTGCTTTTCACATTTTCTCCTCCTAGGATGAAAAGTCCTAGTCTGATAGATTTTTCTCCAAATAGAAATCTTAGTCTGATAAACTTTTCTCCTAAGATAACATAGGGACCTAGTCTGATGAATTTTCTCCTAGGATCTAAATCTTAGTCTGATGAATTGTTCTCCTAAGATAGATAACCTAGTCTGATGAATTTTCTCCTAGGATCAACATCTTAGTCCGATGAATCTTTCTCCTAAGATAGAAAACCTAGTCTGATGAATTTTCTCCTACGATCTATATCTTAGTCTGATGAATTGTTCTCCTTAGATAGATAACCTAGTCTGATGAATATTCTCCTAAGATCAACATCTTAGTCCGATGAATCTTTCTCCTAAGATAGAAAACCTAGTCTGATGAATTTTCTCCTAGGATCAACATCTTAGTCCGATGAATCTTTCTCCTAAGATAGAAAACCTAGTCTGATGAATTTTCTCCTAGGATCGACATCTTAGTCTGATGAATTGTTCTCCTAAGATAGACAACCTAGTCTGATGAATTTTCTCCTAGGATCAACATCTTAGTCCGATGAATCTTTCTCCTAAGATAGAAAACCTAGTCTGATGAATGTTCTCCTAGGATAGAAATCTTAGTCTGATGAATCTTTCTCCTAAGATAACAAAAATGGACCTAGTCTGATGAATTTTCTACTAGGATCAAAATCTTAGTCTGATGAATCTTTCTCCTAAGATAGAAAACCTAGTCTGATGAATCTTCTCCTAGGATGACAATCTTAGTCTGATTAATCTTTCTCCTAAGATAACAACATCTTAGTCTGATGAATTTTTCTCCTAAGATAGAAGTCCCAGTCTGATGAATTTGCTAGTCAAATGTCCTTAGTTTTGCTCACAGGAGACGTACATTCCAATCAAGTCTTTAGTTTTACTCTTATCATTGCATCAATAGCTTATGTGATCTATATTTTGCTAACAACTCCCAAATCTTCCTAGTGCAAACTGGGGCAGAAAATTTTCTTTGTTTGTTTATTTTGTTGCAGTCAGGAGCCCACCTGGAGAACAAGGGAATACTTTTCAAGTTCAGCAATCAGGAGCCCACCTGGAGAACAATGGAATACTTTTCAAGTTCAGCAATCAGGAGCCCACCTGGAGAACAAGGGAATACTTTCCAAGCTTCAGCAATCAGGCGCCCACTTGGAGAACAAGGGAAGTACAATTCTAATTTTAGCTTTTAATTTTTAATATTTGATAACATGCTATACCCAGTCACCAAACAGGCAAAATTTTTTTCTTTGTTGTTTATTTTGTTGCAGTCAGGAGCCCACCTGGAGAACAAGGGAATACTTTTCAAGTTCAGCAATCAGGAGCCCACCTGGAGAACAAGGGAATACTTTTCAAGCTTCAGCAGTCAGGCGTCCGCCTGGAGAACAGAGGCATACATTTCAAGTTTCAGCAGTCAGGAGCCCGCCTGGAGAACAGAGGCACACATTTCAAGTTTCAGCAGTCAGGAGCTCGCCTGGAGAACAGAGGTATTACAATTCAAGTTTTAGTTTTCAAATTCTTATTAATATCCGGTAACGCGATGCCCAGCCACCAAACTGGGGCAGAAGATTTTCTTTGTTTTGTCTATTTTGTCGAAGTCAGGAGCCCGCCTGGAGAACAGAGGCATACATCTCAAGTTTCAGCAGTCAGGAGCCCGCCTGGAGAACAGAGGCATATATTTCAAGTTTCAGCAGTCAGGAGCCCGCTTGGAGAGCAGGGGAATACAATTCAAGTTCAGCAGTCAGGTGTCCACTTGGAGAAAGGGACAACATCTTAAAATACAGTTCAGTAGTCAGGCGTCCACCTGGAGAAAGGGAAAGCATCTCAGATTACAATTCAAATCAGCAACAAAAGAAGCTCATGGCAAAAATGCGAGTCAACAGTCCGAGGTAATCAACAGAAGTTAGTCACAATAAAGAAAAAAGGAGAAAGACAAAAAGTTAATCCTAATGCAGAAAGTTGATGGAAGATGTGGGCTGCTTAAGATATGACTGAAGTCACATGGTGTGGTGTCCGGGTTTGGTCCAAAAAGCTGAGGAAGAATGAACTAGCACCTGCAACTAGCAAGCATCAAGGTTCAGATCCAAAGTCTACATGAAGAACCATTCAAGACTCAAGATCAAGCTTCAGAAGACTTATAGATAGGAATCTTGTGACTCATAGTTGTCAGGCTTAGCTAGTCTTTCATTTCTTTTGATTTTGATGTAATAACAGGACCGCAGACCGGAACATCGGCGGAACGGCACCTCGACTGGCTTTTCACCTCGACATACTCCATCATCTCACTTACCTCTGAACTACACGTGGCCTGATTCCTTTATAGCCTAGGATATGTAGGCAGCTCAGATACCAGGGCTCAGTCACACTCTCTTTTCTTTCAGTTTCGGTCCCTCCAAATAAGGTTCGGGTCAAAAAACCTATCTAGTCGTTCTTTGTGTGAAAACTCTTCGTGCTTCCAGTCAAAGAGGGGCAGCTGTAGACGTGTGATTTTTGACCCTCCCCAAGATTTTTGATATTTTAGCATGTAAATATTTAGTTTAGGCCTAATATCGCTATTTCAGCTAATTTTAACTCTTTTACTTTATTTCGTCACAAAGAATGAAAATTATAAAAAAAAGATATTTTAGTTTACGTATCTTTCGTAACTTTAAATAAATAAAAAAATACAAAAAAATAGTATCTTATCTTTATTTTTATATATCACGCGCCCACCTGGAAAACAAGGGAATACAGTTCAAGTTTTGGCAATCAAGCGCCCACCTGGAGAACAAGGGAATGCAATTCAAGTTTTGGCAATCAGGCGCCCACCTGGAAAACAAGGGAAAAGAATTTTAGTTTTGGCAATCAGGAGCCCACCTGGAGAACAAGGGAATATAGTTCAAGTTTTGGCAATCAGGCGCCCACTTGGAGAACAAGGGAATACCTGGATAACGAGGCAATACATTTCAAGTTTTGGCAATCAGGCGCCCACCTGCAAAACATGGGAATGCAGTTCAAGTTTTGGCAATCAGGCGCCAACCTAGAGAACAAGGGAATATAGTTCAAGTTTTGGCAATCAGGCGCCCCCACTAGAGAATATGGGAATACAGTTCAAGTTTTGGCAGTCAGGCGCCCACCTGGAGAGCAAGGGAATACAGTTCAAGTTTTGGCAATCACGCGCCCACCTGGAGAACAATGGAATACAGTTCAAGTTTTGGCAATCATGCGCCCACCAGGAGAACAAGGGAATACAGTTCAAGTTTCGGCGATCAGGTGCCCACCTAGAAAACAAGGTAATATAGTTCATGTTTTGGCAATCAGGCGCCCACCTGGAGATCAAGGGAATACAGTTGAAGTTTTGGCAATCAGGCGCCCACCTGGAGAACAAGAGAATACAGTTCAATTTTTGGCAATCTGGTGCCCAACTGGAAAACAAGGGAATAAAGTTCAACATTTTGCAAGGAGGCGCCTACATGGAGAACAAGGGAATACAATTCATGTTTTGGCAATCAGGCACCCACCTGGAAACAAGGGAATACAATACAAGTTTTGGCAATCAGGCGCCCGCCTGGAGAACAAGGGAATACAATTCAATTTTTGGCAAGCAGGCGCCCACCTGGATAACAAGGGAATACATTTCAAGTTTTGGCAATCATGCGCCCGCCTGGAGAACAAGGGAATACAGTTCATGTTTTGGCAATCAGGCACCCACCTGGAGAACAAGGGAATACAGTTCAAGTTTTGGAAATCAGGCGCCCACCTAGAGAACAAGGGAATACAATTCAAGTTTTGGCAATCAGGCGCCCACCTGCAGAACAAGGGAATACAGTCAAGTTTCGGCAATCAGGCGCCCACCTGGAGAACAAGGGAATACAGTTCATGTTTCGGCAATCAGGCGCCCACCTGGAGAACAAGGGAATACAGTTCAGGTTTCGGCAATCAGGCGCCTACCTGGAGAACAAGGGAATACAGTTCAAGTTTCGGCAATCAGTCGCCCACCTGGAGAACAAGGGAATACAGTTCAAGTTTCGGCAATCAGGCGCCCACCTGGAGAACAAGGGAATACAGTTCAAGTTTTGGCAATCAGGCGCCCACCTGGAGAACAAGGGACTACAGATCAAGTTTTGGCAATCAGGGGCCCACCTAGAGAACAAGGGAATACTGTTCAAGTTTTGGCAATCAGGCGCCCACCTGGAGAATAAGGGAATACAGTCCAAGTTTTGGCAATCACGCGCCCACCAGGAAAATTAGGGAATACAGTTCAAGTTTTGGCAATCAGGAGCCCACCTGGAGAACAAGGGAATATAGTTCAAGTTTTGGCAATCAGGCACCCACCTGGAGAACAAGGGAATACAGTTCAAGTTTTGGCAATCAGGTGCCCACCCGGAGAACAAAGGAATACAATTTAAGTTTTGGCAATCAGGCGCGCACCTGGAGAACAAGGGAATACAGTTCGACTATTGGCAATAAGGCGCCCACCTGGAGAACAAGGGAATACAGTTCAAGTTTTTGCAATCAGGCGCCCACCTGGAGAACAAGGGAATATAGTTGAAGTTTCGGCAATCAGGTGCCCACCTGGAGAACAAGGGAATATGGTTAAAGTTTTGGAAATCAGGCACCCACCTGGAGAACAAGGGAATACAGTTAATGTTTTGGCAATCAGGTGCCCACCTGGAGAACAAGGGAATACAGTTCAAGTTTCAAGGGAAAGCAGTTCGTGTTTAAAAGGAATACAGTTCAAGTTTTGGCAATCAGGCACCCACCTGGAGAACAAGGGAATACAGTTCAAGTTTTGGCAATCAGGCGCCCACCTGGAGAACAAGGGAATGCAATTCAAGTTTTGGCAATCAGGCGCCCACCTGGAAAACAAGGGAATACAGTTCAAGTTTGGCAATCAGGCGCCCTCCTGGAGGATAAGGAAATATTGTTCAAGTTTTGGCAATCAGGCGTCCACCTGGAAAACAAGGGAATACTGTTCAATTTTTGGCAATCAGGCGCCCACCTAGAAAACAAGGGAATACAGTTCAAATTTTGGCAATAAGGCGCCCACCTGGAGAACAAGGGAATACAATTCAAGTTTTTGCAGTCAGGCGCCCACCCGGAGAACAAGGGAATACAGTTCAAGTTTTTGCAGTCAGGCGCCCACCCGGAGAACAAGGGAATACAGTTCAAGTTTTGGAAATCAGGCGCCACCTGGAGAACAAGGGAATAAAGTTCAAGTTTTGGCAATCAGGCGCCCACCTGGAGAACAAGGGAAGTCATTTGAGAATTCAATTCAAGTTAGAAGTAGCAGAAGCTCGCGGCAAGAATGCGAGTCGACAGTCCAAGATGATCAGCAGAAGTTAGTCACAATCCAGAATAAAAAAAAGGAAAAAAATAATGGAATGAATCCAAAATGTAGAAGTAGAGAATGATATGAACTGCTCAAGACTTGGTTGAAGTCACGAGCGCTACATGTTCGGTCTTGATCCGAAAAAGCTGGAAAAGATTGAACTAGCACCTGCAACTAGCAAGCGTCAAGGTTCAAATCTAAAGTCTGCATGAAGAACCATTCAAGACTCAAGATCAAGCTTCAGAAGACTTATAGATAGGAATCTTGTAACTCATAGTTGACAGGCTTAGTTAGTCTTTTTCATTTTTGATTTTGATGTAATAACAGGCCGTGGACCGGAACCTCGACAGAACGGCACTTCGACCGGCTCTCCACCTCAGTACACTCTATCACTGTTCCTACCTCTAAACTACACGTGGCCTGATTCCTTTATAGCCAAGGATATGTAGGCAGCTCAGATACCAGGGCTCGGTCACATCTTCCTTTCTCTTAGTTTTTGGTCTCCCTAAATAAGGGTCGGGTCAAAAAACCTGTCTAGTCATTCTTTGTCTGAAAATACTTCGTGTTTCCAGTCAAAGAGGGGAAGCTGTAGACATGTGATTTTTGACCCTCCCCAAGATTTTACGTATTTTAGCATTTAAATATTTAGTTTAGATCTAATATAGCTATTTCAACTAGTTTTGACTCTTTTACTTTATTTTATCACAAAAAAATAAAAATTACAAAAATAGTTTCGTTAATGTTTTGTAATCACACTATTTTACTAGGATTTTTATTATTATATAATCTTGTAAAGATACCAAAATAGTCTCACAATATAATATTGTTTATTTTAGTTAATAAGGATTAATTTTATATTTTTATGGTATTATTTTAGAAAAAAATTAATATCTTTGGCCAAATTACAAGAAGTACAGAATTAAAAGCCAAATTGAGCCCAAATTTGGATGGCCCATTTCCCTTAGCTCACATAACCCCATTTGATTTTATAACTCTAAAACCTAATTAATTCTAGACATAGACATAACCTCTAAACCTAAGACCTAGATCCCTAAGGAGAGCTAGAGGGATCCGTCGCAGAACACCAAACGACCCCTCCCCCCTGGATTTCATCTTCTTCGACATACCCATGGCAACCAAAACCTGAAGTTAAAAATTGACACCCTAAGCAGCCACTAGCAACATACCTAACCAAGGACGACCCATCACCTCACCTCACAGCCATCATCTCACATCAGCACCACCCCGTATCCACCCAAAACATACCCCAACCTAGCAGACAACAAGATCAGCGGCAGAACCCAAAACATAGACCCCTCCACTCCAAACGACCGGCGACCAGCCGTGGCCAAAATGATCTCGTTCCTTGTTTTCCTCACCCCATTTCATCGCTAACAGTCCAGCGACCACCATGGCTAAGCAACTTCGACGAATCACCATTGTTTTTGTCGGATTTTTGTTCCAAAACGGGATTCTGGTTGAAGTTTTGATTTTAAGATCATGTTGGAGTTGTTTTTCTGAGTTTATCGGTGCCGTCGAGGTTTGGAGTCTCATTTTTGCAGTTCCGGTCAGGTCTGTCCGTGTCTAGCTTCATCGGCCTGAGTTTCTTTGTAAACGGGCAGCAGGTTTCTTTGAAAAATTGAAAGTAATTCAGGTCACTCTTTTTCTCCTATTCATCGTTGTTTCATCATTGACTGTGTTAATCGATTTTGTGTAATTATTTGATGGCATGACATTGTTAAGCCAATTTTGAGGCATTTATCTGACATGGGTGTTATGCCAAATTCTGTTTTTGAATCGCTTATGGATACATATCGTCTTTGTAGTTCGAACCCTTTCTGTTTTTAATATTTTAATTGGGGTTTTAAGTGAGATTAAGGTTTGGTTTTGCTGAAATTTGTGAGAAACTAGATTAATCACTTTAACAGCAGATCATTAGGGTAACAAATTGTAAGTTAAACCATCTTTAACAAATTAATGGATATCAAAATAACTTAACAAATAAAGTAGTGAGTATTAAACATTTCTAAGTGTGAATAACTAGCATATATGATCGTGATCGAGTACACGTTCGCGTGACATGATTACGATCCTAAAAACAAAACCGGAGTATGCGTTCGCGCAACTTTGACCAAAATTTCTTAATATTAATAAAGCGTTATTAATTGTGGACACGTTCACGTGACATGATTTTTGACGCGCCAAACAAATGGGTACACGTGCGCGTGACCTGTTTAAAGATAATTCCTTAATTAAAAGAGGTGAATGCACATAGGTTCTAAAATAAGTAATTAGACAATTTGATTAAGCCAAGTATGGTCAAAGCGACCGTGCTAGAAGCACGGAACCCGGTAATGCCTAACACCTTCTCCCGGGTTAAAAGAATTTCTTATCCGGATTTTTGTGTTTCGCGGACTGTATAACAGAGTCAAATCTCCTCGATTCGGGATTCTAAACCGGTGACTTGGGACACCATAAATTATCCCAAGTGGCGACTCTGATTTTGATCTAAATAATCCCGTTTCAATTGTCACTTAAATTGGAAAAACTCCCTCTATACCCATTTGGGTAGAAAAACGAGGTGTGACAGGGCTTAGTCCCATGCAAATGGAAGGTAGATCTTAGCCTTATGCAAATATGGAGGCAGGGATTAGCCTCATGCAAATATGGAGGCAGGGATTAGCCTCATGCAAGGTTTGGGACAGGGCTTAGTCCCATGCAAATGGAAGGCAGAGCCTAGCCTTATGCAAATATGGAGGTAGGGCATAGCCTCATTCAGGGTTTGGGACAGGGTTTAGTCCCATGCAAAATGATGGCAGAGCTTAGCCTTATGAAAATATGGAGGCAGGGATTAGCCTCATGCAAGATGCGGGACAGGGCTTAGTCCCATGTGAAGAACAAATAGCAAATAAGGGTAGAATGTTTCTTAGTTGGGGATATGTTCAGTGTCTGGTGGCCCGTTTGATAGTGATTTTGCTTCATGTATATATTTGCGAATGCTATCGCTACGTCATATGTGCCTGCGCTCAAAGAAGAATTGTAAGTTTCATAAGGGGAGGTTAGTTCGTGCCTTTGTCTGCTGGCCTTGCTCTGCTCCGTTCTGGAGGCCTTGTTTGAGTTTCCCTGGGTAACACCTGACTACTATGGAAATAGAGCTTTCGAAAATATGCAATTATTGTTAAAAATAGAGTCATATTGAAATATCAAGTAATTTTAGATGAACTAGTTACTGTAACACATTTCAGAGACATTGCAACTTTCTCGTGTTGGAATTTTGAGGGTCCACCTCAAAATTCTGCCCCAGTTTGGTAGATGATCCTTCGACCGCTTGTGAGTAACGAAAATTGTTGAACCTTCTTCGGAATTTTGAGAATCCTTCTCAAAATTCTGCCCCAGTTTCTTAACCGATTTCTGACTGTCTGGCATATGTTGGCGCCGGCTGGACTTACTCAGGAATTTTGGGGGTCCACCTCAAAATTCTGCCCCAGTTTCTGATCTTGGGGGGAAATGGAAATTTTATTATGATATGACCGAACCCACAGGGCTGCCTACGTATCCCCTCTTAAACGGAAACCAGGTCAAGCGTAGTTCAATTACATCATGTGAATGTGAAACATCTAAGCATAATATCTTTTAAGTGCGTCTGAATTGATTGGTTTTGGCAAATTTCTCCGTCTATTTCAGCAAGTATGAGTGGCCCTCCAGTTAGCACCCTATGAACCATGTAAGGACCTTGCCAGTTGGGAGAGAATTTTCCTTTGGCTTCATCTTGATGTGGGAAGATCTTCTTCAGCACCAGCTGTCCTGGTGCAAATTACCTTGGTTTGACCCTTTTGTTGAAAGTTCTAGACATTCTGTTCTGATAAAGCTGATCGTGATATACTGTGTTCATTCTTTTTCCATCTATAAGGGCCAATTGTTCGTAGCGGCTTCTTATCCATTCTGCATCGCTGAGTTCGGCTTCCTGTATGATCCTTAAAGAAGGAACCTCTAACTCGGCTGGGATGACAGCTTCGGTACCATAAACCAGCATATAGGGGGTTGTCCCGGTTGATGTGCGAACTGTAGTGAGGTATCCCAACAAAGTAAAGGGTAGCTTCTCGTGCCATTGTTTGTGGTTTTCTACCATCTTCCTTAGTATCTTCTAGATGTTTTGTTGGCGGCTTCTACGACTCCATTCATCTGAGGTCTGTACGCCGTGGAGTTCTTGTGCTTGATTTTTAAAGTTTCACACATGGCTTTCATCATATCACTGTTGAGATTGGCGGCATTATCAGTGATAATGGACTCGGGAACACCGAATCGGCAAACAATATGATACTTGACAAAGTCTGCGATGACTTTCTTGGTTACATCTTTGTAGGATGCAGCCTCTACAAATTTCGTGAAGTACTCAATGGCTACTAGGATAAATCTGTGCCCGTTTGAAGTCGTGGGCTCAATAGTACCGATGACATCCATTCCCGAAGCGGCGAATGGCTAAGGTGAGTTTGTGGCATTGAGCTCATTTGGCGGCACTTTTATCATATTGGCATGCACCTGACATTGGTAGCATTTGCGGACGTACTGGACACAATCTGTCTCCATAGTCATCCAAAAGTAATCGGCCCTAAGTATCTTCTTGGCCGGGACAAAACCATTCATATGCGTGCCACAGGTCCCAGCATGTATTTCCTCAAGTAGTTTAGAAGCCTCTTTTGCCTCGACACATCTTAGCAGTACCAAATCAGGAGTTCTTCTGTACAAATTTCCTCCGCTATGGAAAAAGTGATTGGACAATCTCCGGAGTGTGCGTTTTTAGTGTGGTTTGCATGCTCCAGGTATTCTCCTTTCGCCAAATACTCCTTGATGTCATTGAACCAAGGTTTTCCATCTGTCTCTTCATCAACGTGGGCACAATAAGACGGTTGATTATGGATTTTCACTGGGATGGGATCAATGAAATTCTTATCCGGATGTTGTATCATAGATGACCAAGTGGCTAAAGCATCGGCAAACTCATTCTGAATTCTGGGAACATGCCGAAACTCTATCTTCGTGAACCTTTTCCTCAATTCCTGCACATGGTGCAGATATGGTGCAGGGAAATCTGAGTTTAGCAGATACCGGATAATGGTGACCTGTTTCTGATACCAAAACCGCTCCATTGCCTACTCCCTTGAAATTTGCGGCTCCATCAAAGCACATCCTCCAACCGTTATATGCTTCGGTAATGTCCTCTCCTACAAATGACACCTCTTCATCAGGAAAATATGTTTTCAAGAGTTCGTATTCTTCTCCCACAGGATTTTTAGCAAGATGTTCTACCAATTCTTGTCCTTTGACCGCCTTTTGAGTTACATAGACGATATCAAACTCACTTAACAGTATCTGCCACTTGGCTAACTTCCTAGTCGCCATGGGTTTCTGAAATATGTACTTCAAGGGGTACATCTAGGATATGAGGTATGTGGTATAGGCACAAAATTAATGCCTCAACTTCTGGGCCGTCCAGTTCAAAGCACAACAGGTGTGTTCCAGCAGAGAGTATCGTGCTTCATAAGGTGTGAATTTCTTACTTAGGTAGTATATGGCTTGCTCCTTTCTCCCTGTCTCATCATGTTGTCTCAGGACGCATCCGAAGGCTCCATCTAATACAGATAGATAGAACAGCAAAGGTCTGCCTGGCTCTGGCGGGACCAAGACCGGTGGTGTGGACAGGTACTCTTTGATTTTTTCGAAAACTTTCTGATAATCCTCGGTCCAGCTTGTTTCGGCATCTTTCCTCAGCATCTTGAAGATGGGTTCACATATAAACGTGGACTGTGCTATGAAGCGACTGATATAGTCGAGACGTCCTAGGAAGCTCATCACGTCCTTTTTGCTCCTAGGCGCCGGTAACTCTAGAATAGCCTTAACTTTAGACGGATCCAACTCGATCCCTCGACGACTGATAATGAATCCCAGTAACTTTCCTGCGGGAACCCCAAATGCACACTTTGTGGGGTTCAGTTTTAAGTTGTACCTCCTTAACCTGTCAAAGAACTTTCTCAAGTCTGCTATGTAATCTGCGGCCCTCTTGGATTTGATAATGACGTCGTCCACATACACCTCTATTTCTTTGGGTATCATATCATGGAGGATGGTTGTCATGGCTCTCATGTAAGTAGCCCCAGCATTCTTTAGTCCAAATAGCATCATCTTGTAGCAGTATACCCCCCATGGGGTAATAAAAGCTATTTTCTCTGCGTCATCTTCATCCATCCAGATTTGGCGATAACCTGCGAAGCAATCTACAAAGGATTGGAGTTCATGCTTGGCGCAATTGTCGATCAAGATATGTATATTTGGCAGTGGAAAGTCGTCCTTGGGACTTGCTCTGTTTAAGTCTCGATAGTCAACACATACTCTGACCTTCCAATCTTTCTTCGAAACTGGCACAATGTTGGCTAACCAGGTTAGGTATTCAACTACCCTGAGGACTTTGGCTTTGATCTGCTTAGTGACTTCCTCCTTGATTTTCAGGCTCATATCTAGTTTGAATTTTCTGAGCTTCTGCTTCACCAGCGGACACATGGGATTAGTAGGCAACTTGTGAGCCACTATGGATGTGCTCAAACCGGTCATGTCATCATACGACCATGCGAAGATGTCCTCATATTCCTTTATGAAACGAATGTACTCTTCTTTCTCTGTTGGTGATAAGTGAATGCTGATGCGAGTCTCCTTGGCGGTCTCGGCGTCCCCCATGTTTACTGCCTCAGTTTCGTCCAGGTTGGACTTAGGCTTATTCTCAAAGTTTTCAACCTGCCTGACAACTTTCTCAGGTATTTTATCTTCTTCATCCGAACCACTATCCTCATATTGCGTTGCCTCATTACATGTCATAGTCACCAGTTCTTCAGGAAAAGTAATAATAATGTTGTAGAAAGAAAAAGTATGCAAGATAATAATGAATAATAAAGAGAAATGAATTTGATTAAAACTAAAAAACATCCAAGCAAGTACAGCTCGATGAATCGAGCATTTATTTTGAAACAAGTAAGTCTTTAAAACAAAATTACTGAAAATCTTAGATGCCTAGAATGGCTACAGAAATAAAATCGGCCAAGCTACGCAGGGACTCGGCGGGCCCGGGACGGTGTGGCAGTCCAGTTCCTGAGAGCAGCTCCTTTCTCCACAGTCCGAATAGTGAGGCCTTCCTCCTCCTCCTCCTCCTCAATTATTGCACTGCAATCCATTTCTTCGTCCTCCAAGAATAAATTCCTTAGCCTAGCTAATGCTTCTTCTTCTGCAGTTCCCCACATTGTATCAGCTGGGTGAAAAACCTGATCCAGATGTGGCACTGGTTGCTCGAGAGGGTAATAAGGTCCACTCCATGGAGGCGACCAATCATTATACTCTTGCCATGTACACTGGTATCCGAGCCCGAAGGTAGTACCGTGACATTTTAGCTGTATTGGTTTGGTGATGCCTTGTAGATTCTTCCCAAGCCCTTTGCCGGGTTCATACCCAGACCATGCTAGTATGCTTTCTATTTTGTTGCTCCACCACTTGTCTTTCTCAACGGCACTGACACGTTCGATATGATGATAGGTTTTTCCTCCTAGCCTTCTTCTGTTCCCGATAACCGGGATAGTTTGACTGGTGTAAATGGGGTTACTCCCGTCCCCGTAAATAATCACCTCCTGATGGTTCAATTCAACTTTCACGACTTGGTGTAGTGTGGAAGCCATAGCCCCAGCAGAAGTATCCATGGTCAGCCCAACAGAAGATTGTATGAAGCTGATATGTCAAGCACTTGGAATTCAACGTCAAACCAAGTTGGCCCCATCTGCAGACAAAGATTAATTTCCCCAATCGTGGCCCTTTGAGACCCATCAAAGGCTTTCACGTTCATGCTCCCTGCCTGTATTTCGTGGAAACCTTTGCCCAATATTTCCAGAGTATCTAACGGACAAATATTGAGGCTTGAAACTCCATCAATAAAAACCCTAGCGATGAATTTGTCTTCAAATTGCACCGTGATATGCAATGCTCGGTTGTGATTCAATCCTTCAGGCGGTAGTTCATCCTCCTGGAAGGTTATTTTATGACTTTCCAACACCTGCCCTACCATGTTGGCCATCCCTCCGCAGGTGATATTGTTGGGCACGTAAGCTTCAATCAACACCTTCATCAAAGCATTCTTGTGTGCCTTTGAATTTCGCAATAGTGACAGTATGGATATCTGAGCTGGGGTTTTGTTCAAATGATCGATGACGGAGTATTCCTTTGCTTGTACTTTCCTCCAAAGGTCATCTGGCCCTGTTTCAATGACAGGCTGCTTGGTAGTGGCATCCTTACTTGGTCTTCCCAAGTGTTCAAGTGTATAGATTCTTCCGGTCCTAGTCATTCCGTGTGGAGCATCTGATTCCTCTATCTATGCCTTTCCTTTTCGCCTAGCTTCGGCAACGTAATCCCATGGTATTGCTTTTGAGTTGAAAGGAGGTGTGGTTGATACTGTCACTGTGAAAGGTGTGGCCACTTCTACTTCAAATGGAATAGGGGTGACCACAGGTGGAGCTACCTCTACCTCAAATGGAACTGATGTAGCTACCTCAACCTCGATTGGTGACTGAGTCTATAATACAATAGGAGTAAGTATGACTGCAGGTTTGAAGTCATCGCCTTCTGAAATAAGACCAATCGACCCCTCTGGATCCCATTCTTCATCCATTTCTATCACTTGTTTCCCACCTCCCCTATGATCCGGAAGAGGGTTGTTGCGGACATTGGTTGCGGCTTCTTTCGCATGTATGACCTTGTTGTCAATCAGTGTCTGGATTTTGTCTTTCAATGTTTGGCACTCGTCAATGGTGTGCCCCTTCAAACCGGAATGGTATGCACAGGTTTTGTTTGGGTTGGCCTATTGGATGGGTTTTCTACTGCCATATCGGGGATGGGAGTGACGTAACCAGCGGCTTTCAACCTTTCATACAGCTAGTCGATGGGTTCAGCAATAGCGGTGTATTGTCTGGGTGGCTTGCGGTCAAAATTGGTTTGTGGTCTTGGATAGTTTTTGCGAGTTGGAGGTGACTGGAAATGAGATGGTTGGGAATTATAGGTATGATAGATAGTGGTCGGTTGGGAATATATAGGAGATGAGGGTTGATATGTAGATGGAGGTGCTTGGTATGTGGGTGGAGGTGTTTGATATGTGGGTGGAGGTGTTTGATATGTGAGTGGGGATTTCGGGCCCTGAGCCATCATTAGTGCCCCAACGTCTTTCTTCTTTGATATGCCGCCTGATTGTAATACCTTGTTTGTGGCCTGTAATGCCTCAAAGTTTGTTACCATCACTCTTTTTATGCCTTCTTCGATCCTTTCCCCAAGTTTGATGATGTCAGAGAACTGGTGGTTTTTAATAACCATCAACCTCTCATAGTATTGCGGATCTCGTGCTCTGACGAAGAATTTATTCATCTATTCCTCGTCCAAAGATGGCCTGACTTTGGCTGCTTCTGACCTCCAACGAGTAGCATACTTGTGGGAAGTCTCGGTGGGCTTCTTCTTGAGTTTCTGAATGTAGAATACATCTGGTGCATTTTCTATGTGGAACCTAAATCGGTCCATGAAATTTGATGCCATACTCACCCAGTTGGACCATTTCTTAGGGTCCTGGCTAATTTACCAGGACAAAGCATCTCCCGTAAGACTCCTCATAAAGAGTTTCATCCGGATCTTTTCATCCTTTCCAACCCCAACAAGCTTGTCACAATAGGTCCTCAGATAAACCCCGGGATCACCTGTACCGTCAAACATCTCTAACTTGGGAGGTTTGTAACCCTCCAGCAGTTCTACATCCGGCTGTATGCATAGGTCTTCATATTTAAAACCTTCTATCCCTTTGCCTCCTTTGACACCCCGAACCCGACTTGTCAACTTCTTGAGTTCCTCAGCTATGTTCTAGATAAGCAGGTCCTTTGCAGCGTATTCTGGTGTACAGGAATTTGTTTGGATAGAGTGAGGTACGGTTTCCGACGTATATAGGGTTGTTTTGGTGAGTGCTAGGAGTCTGGATCTAGTGGTGGTCATTGGTTGAGCTTTGAGGATCGGGAATGGGTTGCGGTGTGTTTTGGGGAGTGTGGTAAGTGGCGGTTGGTAGGAACTGGATTGGTTGATGGTGGTGTTGTGGTGGGGTTGGTATCGGTAAGGGAGAGATTGTGAGGTGGGGATTCATATTGATGCGGTGCAGGAGGGTTTTGTGGATGCTGGTTTGGTGTGTTTTGGGGAGGTGCTGGGTTTTTGGTGTTTTGTTGGTTGATATCGGGGACATTCAGGGTAAGGTATAGGTTTGCCAAGTTGCGGACCTGCTCAATCTCTCCCTACAGCTCCAATATCTTTTGTTCTAACCTGAAAACTAGATCATTTGGTGCCGGAGTACTCTGTCCATCTGAAGTTTCTGCATTTTCCACATTTTCCTTTCGAATACCACTTAAGTCGTCCATTTTAGCTTTCCCTTTACTCTTTGTATTACTTGGAGGAAGAGGAGGTAGAGGGCCTTTAGATCTGGTGTGATACGCTGATGATGCCAGTATGAGCGAACCAACCATAAGGGATAGGAATAAAGAATATAGAAAAACAAAAGGTAAACAAGTCAGTAAGGGTTTTGAAATGTTTTTAGTATTTAAACACATATTGCGGGAATGTAAATTCGCGTCCTAATTTGGGAGTCCCGTTGTGACCGAGGTAGGCCTAGCGACAAATAAATTTGGAGAAATTTAGTGCCAATAATTGCCACATCTCATTAATGTAAAAGTAAACGACCCAAAACGATACTAAATAGGATAATGTTGCTAGTGGCACTTGGCCTTATTACATTTAAAAGGAAAGCAAGTAAATCTAATCTACTTGGTTCCAGAAGGACCCTCTCCAGACCAGATGATGTTGTCGATCAACTCTCCCAGCTCTCGCAGGTTCAATAGTAGGAATGCTCTTGCCAAATGCCCTCCTTCATTTCCTTTAGCGTTCTGGCAGTCGGTGACACTCTTTCTTATCTTCCCCTCCAATTCCATTAAACTGTACTCCAGATATTCTAGCCTCTCGCTGGATTTAACAGCTCTTTCTTTTCACTCGTTAATCATTTCAATATCGGCCATATGTTGCGCCACATGTTAAGATTAAGACTCTCGAACTCTTTTGCGCAGCTTGTTATACTTCACCTCTGCTTCGGCAAACTCATCTATGACCCTGTTTCCTAGACCAACCCTTGGCTCAAAGACATCTAATAGATTATCATCCAACCATGAGGGGTAAAAGTATGAATGGCCCGCATGATATTGGTCTGGTTCGATAGTATCTTTATCCACAATAATCTTCAAAGTCCACAAATGTTGAGCTTCATTCTTATATGGGATGGCGTCACCCTGAAAATCAGCTATAAAGTGACTCATCTTAGCGACTCGTAGTACGACCTGTCTCCTGCCTACCTGTCTCATAACCCTGAGGGGAGCATAAGGGTATATCCCCCTTAATCCGATCAATACCAAATGTGGGACGTCTCTGGATCTGATGATGAACTCATCGGTGGGGAACCACTCGAACATCCACTAAACCTGGTCCTTAGTCAACTTGTTGAAAAACTGTACCCATCCTATAACATCCTTAGGTTGAGCAAACATGTCTGGAATGTAAGTCATTCTCTTAGGGTGATGGAAGGCTATGTGGTCGTTCCAGGCCTTCGTGGAAACTCTTGGCGGTATTGGCCCCTTTGGAGATGTTCTAACAGCCAGACTTGTAACAACAAGTTGCAACCCTCAAAGAATCTGAACCCCTTTTGACAGCGTTAAGGCCTGGTACATATATGCAATGATCATAGGGACAATAGTATATGTCCGCCCCTCGATCCCATCCATCAGAGTTTTGGCCACCATGGCCAGCCTAGTATGGATTCTATCCCCTTGGATTAGGAATACCAGCATGCCCAAGAAGCACAATCGACACGAAGACCCTACGATGAACCCAGCCCAAGGAGGTGATTGAGAACTTATCGTCAAAAATACGGTAAGAGCTGCTGTGACCGTATCTTTCGTAAAGGAAATCAAAAGGTATGTAAGAGTTTTTCAGGCACTCCAAATCATCATTTTTCTTCAGCCCCATCATCTTAAGGAACCCTCTAGTGGTGCGATTTTCAAGTGCCAACAGACCAGGGCTATCCCAAGGCAACCCAGCAAATTCTCCTATTTCCTCTAGGAGGGGAGTCATTTCTATATCTCCAAAGCGGAACACAGCCCTTTCCTTATCCCAACACAGAGTGGCAGCCTTGATTAGCATTTTGTTTGGTTGAAGATCCGACAGAGAAGGCAAGTTTCCTAAGACTCGTTTCACATGATTTTGGTAACTTGAGGGAAGATACCTCCACCAATCTAGCAAAAGTGAGGGCATGCTACTGACCATACCGAATCTAGGGACTTCGTGCCTTATTTTCTGCAAAACAAGAGATAGTTAGGCCCTTTCCCCCTCCAGGTTCGTCTATTTATACAGTAATGATTAGCATATTGGCACTTATTTTTCCAAATTAATGCAGGAAATCTTGATTACATCCGTTGGGACTTGTGAAAAACCCGATGGACTTTGGACGAGGCTTGTCTTAAAGGGTTATTATGCAGACAACATATTAACCCGGCTAGGTTTGACCATGATGCATGTACAATTAATCAGAGTAAGGCTGCTATAGGGGTCTAGACTGGGACCCTCAAGCGGACAACTTGAGGGGGAAAGGCATGGAATCGTCGAATGCACCGCTGATCGACTAGTATTACCGCAAATACGCCTTTCCGAATTTAAAGGGTGATATATAGGAAGAGCGCAAACACTCATCAGGCGTTGCTATAGGATTGATTACGCACGAGTGGAATATGATGTTGAGCATGATTTATGCAACAATAAATAGCATGTTGTCAAGAATTTGTACGTAAATAAAAATGATAAATGTAGTATTTAAATAATTGAAAAACAGTTATGAAAAAAGAATAATAAAGACAAGTCAGTTTCAGGAAAATGAAGAAATCATAAGTAAGCAGTTAAATACAAATAAAGGGGAAAGGGAACACGGGATAAAGCATGCTTGGACTAATTCACAAAAATAAGTTCGTTATGATAAGAGCCTAAAATATCCCCAGTAGAGTCGCCATGCTGTCGCGCCCCCTTTTTCCTCCCCACTGAGAAGTCCGAGTTTCGACGTTCATGGGGGAACAACTCATTTCCTTTTGGGAATCGGGTATTTGAAGAGTCGCCACCTAACGGATTATGGTGTGTTAGGGCACCGAGAGTGATTAACTCATATAACTAGTTTGCATTACCAGAGATTAGGGTAAGGGTTCGAAACAACCTTGACGGGAAGGTGTTAGGCACCCCTCGCGGTCCACAACGGTGGGTTTCGGCTGAACTCAAACTATGTGAATAAAGTAGTTTCCCCTATATAAATGCATATATGATCAAGGAAGTTCGGAAAGTAAAGAGGTTTGGACACACATACGTGTAAATAAAAGCGAAGTTTAGATTATTTAAACACATATAGGAATTAGGGAAAGGGGAGTCCTAAGTTAATTAACCTACAAGATCAATCTGTGCAATGCCCGGTAATCCTCTTCAACTAGAGGGACTACATGTGACATTAGCGCGCAGGTCATCATATCATTTTACTATCCATTACCCTCCCCTTAGTGGTTATATAAGCGAGTTTAGTTAATGACCCCTAAGCTTGCTGCTACCCGTCCCTTCCTTGTGGCCCTGGAGAAATTTAGGACCTCTAGACTTAGGTAGTTCTAGACAATGCTAAGGTTTTTAACAGGCAAAAATCTAGGCGACAAACAAATAACACGTAGGACAAGTAGATAGGGAAAAAGCAGTTAAAAGGCTCATGTTTACCTCCGCATGCATATAGGCAAATAAACAGCACGTCTCAAACAACTGATTTTGACGAAGTTCAGCAATCCTAAGAACATGATATCTAGATGAATGTTTCAGATGTAGGATATGCTGTGTTTATTTTAAGGGGAGTGGCAGGATCCTAACTAGTTTGTCTGCTGGTTATATAGCCTGTGAAACATAAGCAGTTTGAACACAATCAGAACTTAGTTCTCAGTTTTACCAGGAAATTAATCACCTAAGGCTTGCCTAGGCGCGGGATTCTATATAGTCACAGTTGCAGGAGCTGTTTAAACAGTTAGAGGTTATTCAACCTATAGGCATGCTGGATCTAGGTGATACAGATTATACAAGCAATTTGTCATTTGTGTTTGGAGACATGATACCAATACGTGAGCTTGTTTTAAACCTTTTCATGGACAGCTACTGATTTAATCGAAATGGAAGTGGTTCAAACAGATGCAAACAGTGTTCCTAAGAACATGGTATCTAACGCATACAAGAATGACAGTTTTATTAAGATTGTTAGATAGCAGGATGTCTATGTGACAGTACTATGGGAATTGAGCATGCAACATGCTGAAACAGTAAACGTGAAGGCCCTAAAAGAAGGATGTCTAATGCACAAGTTCAACATGGTTAGAATGCAAATAAACACAGTAATCCTAGAACATGGCTTCTAATGCAGATTTGCAGAACATAAAGCCCATAGCATGTTTCCTACCCAGTTTTACCCACACTATCATACGACTACCCTCCCGTTTCACTAGTTACCCCAACATCCGTTTACAAATAATTATTACAAACCAGAATTGAATAAATTACATAAATATAAAATAAACTATAGGGAGATTGTTCCAGGCCCAAAGCAAACCTGGGGTAACAGGCCTTCAGCAGTCCCAAATACCAAAGATTCATTGCCACATTTGTGTCCAGGTGTGTCAGAGTTCCCTAAGGACCTCAAGGATCCCGGACAGTGCTCAGACCCAGACTTTTCCCAAATAAAGACTGATTATGTGCAGTGTGGAAGATCCAACCCTAATATGTCAGAATTCAGAGAGATCTCAAGGATCTCTAAGCAGTACACATACCGGAGGGGCAGACCATAATAACCTAAGAGTAAGTGAGAGTGCTTGACATAGTTTGAAGGACTTAGTGAAAATAGTTTAGGAGTGAAAAAGGTTTTCTAGAATAGACTAGCTTTCAGAAAATACTAGAAATGAAACACAGTTTTTAAAAGAATACTGACAGCATTTGAAAAAAAATAGTTCAGAAGAGAGCAAACCAAATAGACAGCCAGTTGGTGATAGAAGGTTCAAACTCACAAGTACTATAATAGGCAGGCTTGCACACAGGGGTGAAAGGGGATTGGGAACATATAGGAATCTCATTGAAGGTGCATGAATAGGGGCAGGAAGGCATGTAGACAACATAAAACACTTAGGATCTTCATAGTCTTACTAAATTAACCAGGATGCATGCAACTAAACATGGAGCAAAGATGTAGAGGATAGACACACAAGCGGGATTAACCATAGGCATGATCACACAGCTAAGCATAACTCGAACAGGCTGTTCAAACATTAGATAAACATGTGAAGTGTAAACATATTAGTTGCACATGGAGCAGGGCAGAATTTCAGGCATGCTTGAACAAAGAAGTATATAATAAAGTAGGCCAAATTCATAACCAATGAACTAATGCAGGGATGAAACACATAGAGTTTGGGTGTCAAATGTAACTAGAGACAAACTAGTTGAGGGAAAATAGTGCAGAATATAGAGCAAGTAGACTCATTGTCTAGCCTTGGCTAGACCCACAATAGCACAAGTAATACAAGTAGCAAAGAAGGAGAATAGTTGAGTGTGTGTGTGTGTGTGTGTGTATGAACTGTTGTTTGTCGAGAACCAGAACAATAGGGGTTTTATAGTATTCAATAGAGTAGGACACATAAGGTAATGAGCCAATCATATGCACATAAGGTATGGAAATCAATTAACAATCAGTCATGACTCAATTAAGGGGCCAAAATCTCATAAATGATACTTAATTTAAGGAAGTCTCATACGGAATCCTTTAGTAAATCAGAGCAAGGTTAATAAGGTAAGAAAATAATCTGACAATCGATCAAGTGAAGTCAGTCATGAACAAATTAGCCATAAAATCATACCAGTATTACTTAATTTAAGGAAAATTATATATGGGATCAATCAGTAATTAAGGGCTAGGTTAAATAAGGCAAGAGCTAACTCCGAAATCAATTAGAAGTTGGTTCTGAAAATCAAAGCATAAAATCAACTAGCAGCACCAATTAATAATTACACATAAGGTGAGAAAACTAATTAAGGTTGTAAACAAGGGAAATAATCAAGAATCAACACATAAGTTTTGACAGAGCAAATCAGTAGATCAAAATTCAAAGTAGTACTGAGTTACGGGGGAAAATATCAGTTTCCACAAATAGATAACTAGGCTAAATAGAATTTCAGAAATTAGCCGAGAAATCGAATCAGAAACCCTAATAGAAATGAACTAGGGCAAAAATCACAAGACATTGAATTAGACTAAGGGGAAATCATGAAAGTCGTAGCACAGAACAAAACAATGTAACAAGTAACACGGAAAGACTCAGAATCGAAGCAAAATATAAGAAAATTAGGGCTTCAGCATAAATCGATTAGGGTCCAGACAATTTTAGTAGAAATCAATCAATAATAATTAAGAAAAGACGATTAACATTCGAAAATCAGAAAAACTTTGAGAAGACGATTTTCAGTAAACCCTAGTTTTAGGAAGAACGGAAAATCACTTGAAAAACAGAAAGCTTTCAAGAAAACATGTGAAATACGTTCAATCCGTCTCAGATCTGTACAGAGTTGAGAAGATCAAAGATAAAATTAGGGGTTTTTAGAAGTAAAACAGAGATTAGAACATAGACTTAGGAGTCCACGGATAAAAATGAGAAAGATCTCACTCAAGGTCGAGTCAAATGGCCTGAAATAGGCAAGAAAACCCCATGGTGTAAACAGACCGCCTAGGTCCCTTGAGAATCTCCTCAAGGATCCAAGAAATGGAGATACCATAGCAAGCAGGAGGCCATTAGAGGCCTGAAGTGGTGAAGAACCATCATAGGAGGGCAGTAGGTGAGTGACGACGAGGGTGAATTAAGGTTAGAGTTAGAGAGCATTTGAGAGACGAGGGAACAGGTGACGGCGGGGTCTTGTGGGAGAATGATTAGGGTTTGGGGGTGTAGGTAGGTTTAATTATGGTAGGAAATATCCTGACCGTTTGAACAAAGTGATCACGACCAGAATTGGCCAAGGGGTTTAGGTCAGGTGAATACGGATTGGGCCTAAAGAGTTTTGGGCTGGTTTTGGTTTAATATAAAGGGGTTTTGGGGGATGGTAGATTTTAGGTTAAAATTGAAATAAAAGAGGCTATTTGTTAAATACCCAAACAAAGATTAAAAATAATTTCTAAAATAATTAGCTAATTACCAAAAATAATTTTTATGCATGGAAATATTTTATAAATAATTATTTAGTATTTTAAAATACAATGGATTAATTTCTGGTAAAAAATGATGCAAAAAATGTATGCATGGGTTATAATTGCAAAGTTATTGCAATTATAATCACAAGATGCCAATTTGCGTATTTATGAAATAGTTTGGATTTAATAGGACCATAAATAATAATATTAAATCAAGAAATATTTTAAAATATTTGTGATGCAATTTGTAATTATTTGTATGAATAAAATACTGAGATAAATTAATTTAAAAATGTAAAAATTATGGAAAAATACTAATTGATGCTAATGCGTAGTTTTAAAAGTATATATGCATTTCAAAAATATTATAGGGAAAAATTGGGTATCAACAATCACGACTCCCGAGGGTGGGAAATCCGAGTCGTGACAGTCAACAAGGTCATTGGCAACCAAGATTGATAAGGTAGGAAGAAGGAAGTCTGGAGAAATAAAATGGGTGAATGACATAGTTACCCACAAAAATAAAATTATTTACCCTTATCTACCCATTTTTTTCTACCCATTAACTAGAGATGTTGGCAAAGCTTATAAGCTGGTCAAACTAGCTTATAAACACTTTTTGGCTTATCTACGCGTTTGGTAAAGTTAAAAGTGTTTATAAGCCAAGTGCTTATAAGTCAAAAATAAGCCAAAAGTCATAAGCTGGTCACTCCCAGCTTATGAATTTTTAGCTTATAAGCACTTTAAGTTTGACCAAGATTTTTTACTATTTTATCCTTAAAATATTCCTTTTTAGAACAAAACTCCTACATCGATACTCACTGCCTCAAGTATGTTTTCAACATAATCCTCCCCCCCCCCCCTCCCGCCTCTTCAAGTTTGCAATTGTCATAGACTATTTAAGATAAGCAAATTCTCTATTCCTTTGCATATTTGTATCTATGTGATTGTGTATTAATCTTTGAAGTGTATGTAATAAATGAGGACATATCAAATTTATGGTGTATTGCTTTCTAAGTGTTGTGGTGATTAAGGCAATATTTGTTACTCTTCAAATATTTGTCATATTCAGGTTTATTTTTTACTGAGAACTTTTGTTAATTTATTAAATATATTATAACTTATGATTATATGCTTATCATAAAAATAAATTATATTTATCATAAAATTTATCTTATCTAAGCACAATTGTATTTAAAATAAAATGACAAATAGAATATTTTGTATTTGAATGGACCTGGAATCTAAAATTTTGAAAAAATTGCGCCCTTATAAGGGTAAACAGTTCTAAGGTTATTTTAGTCATTTTAACATAAAAGAGCTTATCAGCACTTTTTTATCAAATACTGCAGCAACTTATTATCAATTTCAGCACTTGTACCAAACACGTAACTGCTTATTTACTAAATTAGTTTCAGCACTTAAAGGTGCTTTTCAGCACCTACTGGTTATCAGCTACTTCAGATCAGCTAATCCAAACAGGCTCTAATTACATTCTCTACCCATAGTAGTTTTTGTGGGGAATTTTCTCGTTTTTCTCCAATTCATTTTTATTTCTATGCTTTTTTTTTTCTTTTTTCCTTTTTTCTTTCTTTTCTCCTTTTCTTTCTTCTCGTTTTCTTCTTAATTTTCTTTTTTCTCTTTTGTTCATTTATTTTTTCCCAGATCGTATTATTGTTATTTTTACCATAATTTATTTCACACTCAAATTTGACTCATTCTTTAATTTTTTTCTTTTTATTTTTTTTCTTTATGNACTACCAGTTATGGAGCACGAAAACCTAATCTACGGCCACCAAATCTCAATAAATAATAGTTAGAATAGAAATGATAATAAAATATTGAAAGATGCAATAAAATTATAAGTAGCAAAAAATACTTCTAGTACCATATGATACTAATATGGTGTACATGTATACCAACAGAGTATATGATTGCTCAGGAATATTGTTACAACTATCTGCGACTATACTACTGTACCGAAACATTAAAGGATGCAATAAAAGTATGGTAAAATTACATGCTCGCATTGCATGATAAATATTCACAAGGCAACTTGCTCATTCCGTAAACTAATAGGGTATATAATTGTATGGGATCGTTCGAACAATTGCCTATAACTATAAAAACTATTACATAATACACATAATCTATGTCCATCGACACAAAAAAATTCCAGTATTGCAAATCACGTTCATATAAATAATTTCATAATAGAGTTAACTTTAAAATGCAGCTAAAAAAATCAAAAAAAAATGTTGAAACTACCATATGATACGAATATAACATATAACAATACGAACATGGTATACAAATTCCCGGCAACTCTATGACTATACTACTATTACATAAAACACTTGCATAAAGAGAAAAATTAAAAAATAGTGTACCACATATTAATAAAATAATTTATTTCAAGATATTGTACTATTATACTATTATATAAAACAAACGCATAAAGAAAAGATCAAAATGATTACATAATACACATGCATAAAAAAATTTAAAAAAATTCAAGATACTGTACTATTCTACTAATACTAAAGAAAAATCAAACAGTGCCCCAATTACATGTAGCTAATACAGTCAAAAAATATTCCAACTAACATATGATACCAGTGTAGTATATAGCTATACCAACAGGATATACAATTGTAAGCAAAGAGTTTAAAAAAGATTTTTTTAATTCAATTATTAAACTAAAATAATATTAGTTGTCAATAAAAAATTTAAAAAATTCTAAAAGGAACTAATTGTAAAAGTATATCGTTACATTATATAGTATACTATAATAGTATATCACTGGAATGAACTGTATACCAAAATGGTATATAGTATATTATTTTGGTATACAGTACAAATTCTTCTTCGTCAGTTCAACGCAATAAATTATACACTATTGAATTAACCAAAATGGTATATAATATGTTATTTTGGTTTATAGAGGATTGGTTTATTCCTTCAAAAACAAAATAGTAGTATACTATTATAGTTAATTATATACTCTAAAATCTCCACCAAATTGACTCAGAATATAGCCACTTCCTCCAACTAACATTTCGAACATACCCGGTCAGAGTCGGATCAAAATAACCACAAACTCAACAAACTCGATTTTATGAGTTTCAAGCTTCAAGGTCCTCCAATGGCAAATTAATGTTTGTCACAATTAAATCATAAAAAAATCATCATTAACACCAAAACATGCCGCAAAGAGCATCGTCAATTAAAATTTGTTATTACATACATAACCTCACAAATTTGTAGCAAACTGAAACCTTAAAAATTTTTATCCTTTTTTGATAGATATTTCTTTTTTAGCGCTTTTTTTTTGCTGAAAAAAATGATAAAGATAGGAGAGAGAGGTAGATAGGTCATATATCTAATGAAAAATATTAGGAATATTGGCAAAAGGAAAGAAAGAGAAAGAGCGGAGAAAATGATAAGAGAGGAAAGCAAAAAAGAGGAGAAAAATTAGCTTTAACAAGAACAAAACAGAAAGAAGGATTAACAGAGAATTACTTTTTATTGCATAGGTTTATTATATATTGTAATTATTTTTAGAATAGGTAAAGGCGGGTAATTATTTTGGGTAGAATAGGTATATAGCATAATATGGTCAAATAAAATTCCAAGTTGTTGAAATAAAGAGTCCAAAAAAGAACACAACATTGAAGTGAACCCTAACAAAATTAAATAAAGTCGTCACTTTCAATCTCAAATAGAGAAGTCTCCATCTCAAAGATCAGTCTGAACTAATGTTCTACGTGCGAGTTCGGCAGAATCCAGTAGCTATAATCCAGACTATGTATTTAACTTTTATTGTTAATACTCACTTAATATATTTCAATACTTTATTCAGAACCCAATAAGGTGCCTTTTCTAGAATCAAGAACCCTTAAAATCAAAATCTTGCGAACGCATGTATCTGGAATGAAGCCGAGAACCAAAGGGCATGATAGCTGGGTAGACTTCTTCTTCTTTATCACTATATTTGCACTTCACTTATACAAACTATTCAGAAATTTTATTCACAATGTGAAATGCCTTGATTTGTAATTTAGCTGCTCCTCCATGCTTTGATAGTTACATGCGATGACCTAGGGATAAAGACATATGACAGCTGTCATAGGCGGCTTTTTAACCATGCCCCATGACCCCTTAGACGCGCCCTGTCGCGTCCTTGCAAGCCTCCCAATGCCTAGCGCCATGGACAACCTCATGGTCTTGGCCGCGCCAATTGATAAATGCGCTTGTGACTATGTTGCCCCATCAATAGGCCTCGCCAGTGCCGAACCTGAGGCAGATGCCAGTAGCACCCTTAGCAGGCCGCGCGTCAAAGCGATCGACCCATGCCTGCGGCCAGCGGCACGCGCGCATACCCTAATGCTAAAGACAGCGTTGTGGCCCCTCTAAGTAACGTCAATGGACCAGCTTTTATTTTGTAGGAATATAGGTTCTTTTTGTTGTAAGAGTAGTTTTACTTCCTGTATTTCCATTATAATTCTCTACCTTATTTATGTCAAGCATTGTAACTTTTATTTATTTTGTTCATCATCATTAGGGATGATTAAGTAGTCAAACTTTCAAGCAAGTAAACAATTCTCTGTATTGGTGTCTCGCTCTCTCTACACTGTGTTGCCTTTCTCTATTTGCTTTCATTAATGCAATCAAGCCTTCTTTCATTCTCATTCTCTTTTCTATTCTCTCAATTGCTCTCGATATTGGTTTTTTTGTATGGCACTGATAGTCTAGTCTAGCATACAGGAGGGAACCCAGTTAGTGGATAGTAACTACACGGACATCAGTTGCTTAGCCTTACATCGCCCTTCTAAGACATCTTAGGAAGTCGATGCTTAACAGGCTCGACAGCGGACCGCATTGCGGCCCTTGAAGAGATGGTTATTGTATTTGTCACGATCCATGTTCGCCCTCCGTGAACAGTCATGACGGAACCTAGTCTCTACGACTAGGTAAGCCTAACAAATGCAAAAAAGAAATAATTGTGGAAAAGAAACTAATAAAAACCGAGATAACAAAGTATAACAGTGTTTAAGATGCCACCCGGCATATAACAATCCAAAAATTTCAACCTAACACTCCCAAAATCCGGAGCCCCATGAATCAAAAGCTAAGAGTACATAAAATGCTCTAACTCTAGAAATGTCTAACAACAACGAGGTACAGAAGGGCTATACTACTACACAGAATGGAAAGGGACTCCTCGGTCTGCGGACACGGCAGATATACCTCGAAGTCTCTATAGAAAGCGCCTCGCCACAAGGGTGATAAGACTGAGTGGAAGTACCTGGATCTGCACACGCAAAAACATGTGTAGGAAAGGGCATGAGTACACCATAGCGGTACCCAGTAAGTGCCAAGTCTAACCTCGGTCAAGTAGTGACAAGGAAGGTCAGGGCCCTACCGGTCATATACAATAATATATAAGGAAGATAAGCAGTAATAAAGAAATACAGATAATGTGTGAAACAACAACCACAATCAAGGAAAATAATCATAGAAGGTATACAACTCAACATAGAGATAACAACCGGGGGTCTACCAGGATCCCGTCCTGTAGCCCCAAAAGTAAGTACTCGGGAATCTCTCAGTATCCCGGGGATCTCTCAGTATCCTCAATATATGTGCTGGGGATCTCTTGGTATCCCGAGGATCTCTTAGTATCCTTAATATATGTGCTGGGGATCTCTTGGTATCCCGAGGATCTCTTAGTATCCTCAATATATGTGCTGGGGATCTCTCGGTATCCCGCACCACAGTCCCAAATCAATATATGTGCAGGGGATCCACTGAATACCACATATGTAGTCCCAAAGATAAATAATCAGTGGATCTCCCGGGTGCTGTTCCGTAGTCCATATCACCGTGCAGGGGGGATCTACCGGAATACCACATCCATAGTCCCAATAAACAGACAAGGGGGGTCTACCGGCAACCGCCCGTAGTCCCAATGTAAACACGCAGCAACAACACAAGAATAATCAACTCAAACCAATTTAATATCAAAATATACAGGTAATTCTAACCTAGCATGCTGCACAGAGTTCAGATAAGGCAGTTTGAGCAACTAAGCAATTTAGTCATTTAGGCATGCTTTCCCACAGTAAGCTCATAGTTCAAGTAGTGTAAACAGTGAAGTAAAATACGAAATATAGGTACTTAAATGAAAAATAGGATTTTCAACAACCAGCATAAGTACGCACTCGTCACCTCACGTACAAGGCATTTCGAATATCACAGTACCAAATCCTAAGGGGAGTTCCCCCACACAAGATTAGACAAGCCACTTACCTCGAACCAGCTCAATCAAATCTATACCACGTTCTTGCCACAAGTATCCGACTCCAAATGGCCCAAATCTATTCAAAGTAATTGCATAATGTAAATATAACTTCGAGTAACTAATTCAACTAATTAATTAGAAGCTAACGCGTGAAATTAGGAAAAATGACCAAAACACCCCCCCCCCCCCCCCCCCAAGCCCACATCTTGGAATCCGACCAAAGTCTCAAAATCCGACAACCAATTCAATTACGAGACTTCCCATACTAGTTTCACTCAATTCCGACTCCGAATCACCTTTCAAATCCCAAAAATTCATTTTATGTTCCACAATTTTTCCCAAATTTTCATCCCAAATCTCAACTCAAATGAATCCAACGTTAGAATCATGTATTTAGCCAAAAATTGAGTTAGAATCACTTACCCCGATGGTTTTCTTGAAAATTCCTCAAAAAAACGCCAAAGCCCGAGCTCTCCAGGTCAAAATATGAAATAAAATCCCAAATCTTGTATTTACAATGCACCTTCCGGATTCCCTCACCAATGACCGCGGAAAATCACCGCTGACCGCGGTGGGGCACCGTTGACCGCGGTAAATCCACCGTCGGAAAATGTTGACTGCAGTGGCATGCTTTAGTATTTTGGCCATAACTTTTACTACAAATGTCCAAATCATGATTTCTTTACATTTCTGGAAACTAGACACGAAGGACTACAACTTTCGTTTTTGAGTTATCTTAGAATTCCTTTTAGATCAAAAGATATAGGTTTCTGAAGTTTGGCAAACGACCTGCGGATTCTTCATGACCGCGGACCATTTTCCGCCCCAGTGGTAAAACCACCGCCCCCAGCGGTAAAGCTTCCACCCCAGCTGTAAATTTAAGCACCAGAACCAATGCCTGAGTTCCGGTAATGCCCGGACTCGCTCAAACTCACCCGAAGCACACCCGAGGCCCTCGGGACCTCAACCCAAACATACCAACACCTCCCATAACATCATTATAACTTAGTCGAGCCTTTGAATCACTCAAAACAACACCAAAACACCAAATCTACTTCGGATTCAAGCTTAAGAGCTGAGGAACTTTTAAGTTCCACAAATGATGCTGAAACCTATCAATTCAACTCCGAATCACCTGAAATTTTGCACACACGTTACAAATGACAATACGGACCTACTCCAATATTTAAAATTACATTCCGACCCCGATATCAAAATCTCACTATCGAACCGGAAACTTCAAAAATTCAACTTTCGGCATTTCAAGCCTAATTAAGCTACGGACCTCCAAAACACAATCCGAACACGCCCCTAAGCCCGAAATCACCCGACGGAGCTAACGGAACTAACAGAATTCCATTTCGAGGCCGTCTTCACACTGCTCCAACTACGGTCCAAATTCTAAAGCTTAAGCTCTCATTTAGGGACTAAGTATCCCAAAACTCTCCGAAACTCCAAACAAATCCTCCCGGAAACTCACAATAGCAGAAACAAACACGGGGAACGCAGTTAATAAGGGATCGGGGCGTTAATTCTTAAAATTAATGGCCGGGTCGTTACAGTATTATTACCCATCACGAGTACGGAGCCCGATCTAAGATCACCCCTAGTGCAAAGATTGGACGATTTGGACTGCACGATGTGGCATCACGAAGAACATTGTAAACATCATCCGCGACTCCAAAGGATACCGGCAATTGCCACCACAGAGGCAGCTAAAATTTTCAGTAAATTCGAGGGGCTCCAACAGGATAGACCGAGGATTTAGCCCGTAGGACGCAAGAGGCAGACATGGTGACTTCCATTCAACAAACCATAGATAACTTGACCGGTGTAACGACCCGACCGGTCATTTCGAGAATAGTAGACCCATTCACCCATTTTCTACTCAGTTTATATTCTATAGTTGTTATATGACTTACTGGGTTTGTTGGTTCGAGTCCGGTGAGATATCAGAGTGAATTGAGACACTTAGTCTCTTAATTGAAAGCTAAAGTTTGAAAAGTTGAATAGATGTTGACTTATGAGTATACTACCTCGAATTTAAATTTTGATGGTTCTGTTAGCTCCATTAGGTGATTTTCTACTTAGGAGCGTGTCCGGATTGTGATTTGGAGGCCCGTAGTAGAATAAGGCTTGAATTGGCGAAACTTGGAATTTTGGAAAGTTTGAGCGGGAGTGGACTTTTTTATATCGGGGTCGGATTGGATTTTCGGAAGTTGGAGTAGGTTCATAGTGTCATTTATGACTTGTGTGCAAAATTTTAGGTCAATCGGACATGATTTGATAGGTTTCAGTGTTGTTTGTAGAATTTTAAAAATTTAAAGTTCTTCTGGATTGAATCCGTGTGAATTCATGTTTTTGATGTTGCTTGAGGTGATTTGAGGGTTCGACTAAGTTTGTATTGGGATATAAGACTTGTAGGCATGTTCGGTTAAGGTCACGGGGCCTCGGGTTGATTTCGGGTGGTTAAACGGACTTGGATTAAATTAGAAGAGCAACTGAAGTACTGCTACTACTGGTGTAACCGCACCTGCGGAGTGGGAACCGCAGGTGCGAGCTCGTAGAAGTGAGAACGGGGTCGCAGTAGCGCTTAAGGAGGAGGCTGGCAGAAGTCGCAAGTGCGAGGTCCTTTCCACACCTGCGAGACCGCAGATGCGTGTAGAGGATCGCAGAAGCGGAAATGGATGGGAGCCACTGGTCCACAGAAGCGAAAGGATTGTGCAGAAGCGCATCCGCTAAAGCGGTATTTGTACCACATAAGCGGTTTGTCTCCTTAAGTGAGTTTCCACAGAAGCGGATAAATGTGCGCAGAAGCAGAAAGCCCGGGCAAAAACTATAAATACGAGACTTCGAGATTTTTCACCATTTTCACAGTTTTGAGCTCGGACTTTGGAGGTTTTTGAGAGGATTTTTGAAGAGATTACTGAGGTAAGATCCTTCTGTTAATTTTACTTAAATAATGATGTTTCCCCACTGATTTCCCACCTAGTTGGTGTGTTTTTGAGGTGAATTTTGGGGGTTTGAGGCTAGGGATTTGGAGAACGAATTTTGGGGATTTGGATGACCATTTGATGTCGGATTTTGGTAAATTTGGTATGGTTATACTCGTGAGTGAATGGGTTTTTGGGTTTTGTAACTTTTTTCGAATTTTGAGACGTGGGCCCGGGGGCCGGGTTTGAGCCGATTTCGGATTTTGGCTATAATTTAGTATTTTTCTTGTGGAATTGATCTATTTATCCTATAATAATTGTGTTGTTCTGCTTGCAGCTAGATTCGGGACGTTGGAGACCGATTTGAGGGGCAAAGGCACTTTGGAGTAGAGTTTTGCCCGGATCGAGGTAAGTAACACTTTCAAACATTGTTCTAAGGGTTCTAGACCCCGGATTACGTGTTATGTGATTGGTATTGAGGTGACACACATGCCAAGTGACGGGCGTGCGGGCGTGCACCGTGAGAATTATGACCTGGTTGATTTCCATGGCACTGTATAGTGATTTTATCTTGTTGATATCCGTATTTTCATCTTGTGATAATGTAATTGAGTTGTCAATCATGCTAGATATCATGTTTAGGCTTCATGCCGGTACTGTTGGGACATATAGTGGTCGTTTATTGTTGTTACCTTACTGATTTCACCGATACTTTATGCTCAGTCATATTCGTTCATTTCATATCATATCTTAGTCTCAGTTGTTATTTATTGATACATCATATCATTGTTTTGGGCTAGTTTTCATGACATTGTGAGCCCGTGAGTGAGACTAGAGTGATCGATGATTGAGTGAGGCCGAGAGCCTGATTGTGAGTGACAATTATGGTATCGGGTTGCACGCCGCAGCGGTTATACTGATTTTATGATAGCTTTGGCTGTAGGAGCCCCTCCGGAGTCTGCACACACCCCCAGTAAGCGTGGTTGATATTATTAAGGGATGGATTTTCCCTTGACATGGATCTTGTCCGAAGTATTTAATACCTGGAGATGGATCTTCTCCATGGGCCGGATTGGCCTTCTTCGGTACTGGGTGACTGATGGTTAGTGATGTATATATTCCGAGATGGATCTTCGCTAGGCCGTATAGGCCATATACAGTACTGAGTGGCTGAGCATTTGAGAGTGTCAGCACATGAGGCTGTCAGCATGGTGCATCACATACAACATGTTCATTGGCATGTAGAAATACAAGAGTTATATTCTTCTTATTGTTCAGATCTGATCTATTTTACTGTTTTGAGCTATCTATTTGACTTGAAAGCATGCCTATGTTTCTGTACTGTTATTTCTATTTTTAACTGTACTAGTTGAGTTCGTCACTAACTTTCAGTCCAAAGGTTGGACCTGTTACTTACTGAGTTGGTTGTAGTCACATTACTCCCTGCACCTCGTGTGCAGATCCAGGTGCTTCTGGTCACGACGGCTGCTGATTGAGGAGTCAGATCCCGTAGACTATCGAGGTAGCTACATGGCGTTCGCAGGCCTTGACTCTCATTCTTTATCTCTATCTGTATTTTAGTTGTGGACTGTATTCTAATTTAGACGCTCATGTACTCCGTGACACCCCAATTTTGGTATAGATTGTATCGTATTTCTGACTGTTTCTGTTTTCAAACAAGGGCTTTTCTTTAATATTAACTACTTCCGTCTTAATTTTCAAAGTTTTTACTGTGTTGAGATGTTGAGTAGAGGCTGGCCTAGTTTCACGATAAGCATCATCACGATGGTTGTTTTGGGGTCATGACAACAGGCCCGCTCAATATTGTCAACACTACGTTACAAGGCCTACTCCGAGAAGGAGAAAACTACTTCGGGGGTGCAGTGAACCTCGCCCTTATGCCACAAAAGCTCAAGATCCCTGAACCGAAGCCCTACCATGGGGTTCAGAATTCCAAAGAAGTGGAGAACTTCATCTTTTACATCGAACAGTACTTTGATGTTGTGGGGTAGTTAGAAGAGGCAAAGAAGGTAGCGAGGTACCAGCCCAATGGTTCGGATAGCGAGCTGGGATATGATAAATACTAGGCAAGAAATGCCTTAGCTTATTTTTGTCTTTTCTTGTAGTTACATGCTTTGTATTTTGGGGTCAGTTTATAGTTCCTCTGTAAATACTTTTGGTAAATATATATTCCCCTTCGACTACATGTTGTGTCCTTTAGCTTTTCTGTATTTACTTATGTTTAAGACTTAGGATATATAACACGTGTCTCAGACTTAATAATATGCCATTGATGCCTTAGCATAGAATTTGACATTGCTTAAATTGTTCAATCTTCTAAAGCCCTAATGAGGCCCATATTAAATAATGACTTCGAGTTTCTTTGACTTTGGAAGACCCTGTAAAAAACAAAATCTTTGCTAATATATTGGAAAGATTTATCCAGACACAGCTTATATTTGCCGAAGGTGTCTCTTTTTATGGCCGTAATTCAAGACCGATTGACTTGATCGGGTTTGAAATAATCTTTTGTGGATTAAAAATGTGTAAGGACCTTACTTTTTATGCACGAACTCAGACGTCTCCGAGCCGTTTATACGTTGTGATCAAAGCTCCAAAGGCTTTGCATATTATGTTGGTCGTGACCTTTCGTGTTAGGGCCCTGCCTAGTAGGCTCGGTTCCTTCGAAATTTAGTAGCCTGATTTTCCTGATCTTACTATTGCGTAGCAGTCCCCGATTTCGGGTGATCGTAGGCTTAGGGGTCTTTTAGATGGTTGGGCACGGTATCATGGATTCTTACTGCCTTCGGGTTTTATGCCCCCGTTTAATGGTGTCTCGTGGGCCTAGAAGTTTTCGAACCCAGCATTCATTCTATGCTTGTACAAATGTGAACTGATAAAACATAGAAGGATAATTTCTTTTTATTACTTGTAGTGTAAGTAATTCAAGATACAAAAGCTATCTGCCATGGCGAGAATGAGCTATACGGGCACGGTCGTTCAACCGTTTGACCCTTACAATAAATCCTACTATTCAAGCCTTGGCTTTCGATGTCGAATAGGAGTGCCTTCTAAGTATCCAAACATAGGTCTTCGGTTCTCGACTCAGGGTGTTATAGTCCCCTAGTACTTGAGGCTGAATTTTGAGGGCTCGAGTACTATTGATCCGATACAAGCAACCACAGTCCCCGTTCTTAGACTTGTCTTCAAACTAGAGTAGCACGCTTACTGCTGCCTCGTTAAAAACCATGTCGTAAAACCCATATCGGGAAGAAACGGATCAAAGGAAACAAGAGTGCAACATGTGCTTTCAGACCTAATCCTTGGGCTCGACTTCGATTGAGTACTTGCATGGGTTTGTTCAAAGTGTAAAAAACCTTTAAGAAATTTATGTGTTCATACCTTAGCAGTAGTACCACTTTATGTGTGCCACATTCTAGTTGTTTGGTAGTGGTACACCATTTCCGGACTCAAGCTGGTATGAGTCTTTCCCAGTTATACCGACGACTCTGTACGGTCCCTCCTAGTTCGGGCCTAGTTTCGCGTCATTCAGGTTCTTGGTATGTAGTGTAACTTTCCTCAATGCCAAGTCGCTGACTTGGAAGTGTAAAAGATTTGCCCTTCGGTTGTAATATCTTTCCTTTCGCTATTTTTGAGCTGCTGACCGGACTAGGGCGGCATCTCGCATTTTGTCTGCTAAATTTAAGCTTGTGGACATGGCCTCGTCATTCGACGTCTCCATTGAATATTGGAACCTTAACCTTGGTTCTCCTACCTCTACCAGAATCAAAGCCTCTGTGCTGTAGACTAGACAGAATAGGGTTTCACAAGTACTTGACCTTGAAGTTGTTCGATATGCCCATAGGACCTCGGGCAAATTTTGAGTCGGTCAATCTGTTCTTCAGGTTCTGCAGTATAGTTTTTGTTTGTTGACTCTACTTGACCGTTTTCACTTGGGTGGTAAGGGGTCGATAAAATCTTCTTGATTTTGTGATCTTCAAAGAACTTATTGACCTTGTTGCCGATGAATTGTCTCCCATTGTCACACATGAGTTCTGTCAGTATCCCTAACCAGCATATTATATGGTCCCAAATGAAGTCGATGACCTCCTTTAGTCTAACTTTCTCGAACGCCTATGCTTAGACCGTTAGAGAAGTAATCATTTATACGCAAGATGTACTGGGACTTACCGGGTGCCCATGGTAAAGGACCTACGATGTCCATTCCCGATTTGATGAACAGCCAAGGGGAGAGGACTGAGTCGAGAAGCTACCCCAGTCGGTAGAACATCGGGCCGTGTCTTTGACATTTGTTACATTTTTTAACAAATTCCTTTGCAATGTTTTCCATCTTGTTCCAGTAATAACCGGCCCAGATCAATTGTCGAACCACGATTCCGCTCCTGAATGGTTTCCGCAAGTACCCTCGTGGACTTCCCTCATCACGTAGTCGGTCTCCCCGGGACGCAAGCATCTTGCTAACGATCTAAAAAATGATCTTCGGTACAATTTTCCTTCAACTATGCTAAACCTAGAAGCCTTAGTTCGAAGGGCCCTCGATTCTTTGAGATCCGATGGCAATTTCTGTCACGACATGGAATTCCCACCTTCGGAACCGTGATGGTGCCTAACATTTCACTTACTAGGAAAGCCAACGTTAGAGGATCTTTAAGCCAATTCAATCATTTAAAACAAATAAAACCAATTAAACCGAAATGAAACCAATACGGAACTCGGAATGACATAAAAATCAATAATATCTAAGTACAACACGGATCTGGAGTCACAAGTACACGAGCTTCTAGAGTTTCTACAAACAGGGTTTGAAATAAGTAAAACTGTCTCACGTGAAAAGTGTTGACACCCAATTTATCCCTATATATTTTCAATATGAAAAATAACTTCAAAATGATATATATATATATATATATATGTATATATATATATATATATGTATATATATATATATATATATATATATATATATATATATGTATGTATATGCACATATGCAAATGCTTCATTACTTTTCCTTAATTTTAAAAGATTTTTAAATCTATTCATTCTCTTATTTTTATCCATAAAATTCAGTAATTGTTTCCAAAATTGTCATTTTTTGTTGACTCCCTTATTGCACTTTATTATCTATACCAAATATAGACAAGGGAATTTTTGCATATTTTTACAAATTTATTTAGTATTTTTAAAGGTAAATTGCATATAATTGCAATATTAGCCTCTTTTAAGATTTAATTGCCTTTATGTTCACAAAATTAGGTCTGATATTTTTAAATAATTAATTATGTGTTATAAATCATTTTAGTACCTTTAACATATTTACATAAATTATTTTATTATTTTTTATAAATCAAATAGGAAAAATTGGCTATTTAAATGTTGGCCCCATTTATTTCAATTATAGCCTGATTTTGAACCCCAATTGAACCCAATTTGAAGCCAATTACTCCGACCCAACTGCAATCTGAACCGACCTAAACCCTATTCTATTAAACCGCCCCACTTACCCGTCCAATCCAGGCCGTTGATCAAAATTATCAACGGCCATCAAACCCCTTTACCTTAATTAATCCCAAACGACTCCCTAAACCCTATCATTCCTCATAACATGCAGCCTCTAAATCCCCCTCCTCTCTCAAATCCTCTCTACACCACCCTCAAACCCTAGCCGCCGCCACCCTAGTCCGCCCTAGTCCATGGCCTTCAAAGGTCATCGGAGACCTGTATTAGCCTCTCATGGCTTCTACGTGTTCGTTTCTGTGGTCTTATGACCAGATCATGAAGGGGCTTGGTCCAGACTTTGCGCGATGACTGTTCTCTGGTCGTCTCTGATCTTTCTCCGGCCAGCCATGGCCATTCGAGTCAGGCCTTTGACTCTCCTTCTTAGATTCATTGGCTTTCAAGGCCTTTCTCGTCACTTGGGGTTCTTCTGAAACCCTAATCTCTAAGGATCTTTCGATTTCTTTTAGATCTGCTTCAGATCTATGTTTGCTTTGAACTTCTAAGCATTTTCTCGAAGTTTCTTTTAAAACTCTGCTTCCAAAACTCTTTATCTTTTCCGATTAGAGTTTTCTTGTTAAGTTATTTCAAAACTTTCTCTAATTTTTGACATGTTTTGTTATGTTTGCTCGTAGTGTTCTCTTCTCTGAGTTTGCATGATAAAACCCTAATTTCTTATGAGGTTTCTGAGTTCATTTGTTAGTATTTGTTTGATTACTTGTTTATCATCTCTAGACTCGATTGGTGTTGAAAACCCTAATTTTGGGTTTATTCGAGTTCTTGAGACTATTTGTTTGTTTGATTTACTTGTTTATCATCTCTAGACTTGATTGGTGTTGAAAAACCCTAATTTCTTTTGGGTTCAGTCGAGTCTCTAAGTATTTGTGTAATCTGTTTTCTCATCATCTTTAAACTCGATTGGTTTCAAAACCCTAATTTCTTTGGGGTCTATTCGAGTTTCTAAAACTGTTTGTGCAATTCATCTGTTTGATGTTTCTCGACTTGATATGAAATTCTTATGTTTCAGCATCTCTTTTCTTTATGTGATTCTGGGTTCTTACTATCTTCGAAACTCGAATATGTCTTTAGAAGGGTTTTTCACTTGACCCTTTACATGCTTCTGATACTCTATCTTTTCCTCTTCTACTAAGTCATTGAAGCTTGACCTACGTGACTATCATGCTTCGAATGTTTGTTGTCTACTAACTTTGTGCTATTATCGCATGTTGTTTCCTTTTGCCAATAGCTAGGCCTTGCATGTCAAGTGTTTGTGCACTCTATTTATATGCTAAGTTTCCCTGTTTGATTGATCTTCAATTTTGTGACTGATTCCAAACTTTTCTTTTGTGAAAATCTGATTTCACTCGCCTGTTAAGGTTAATTGATTTCTTTCCTTGTTTTTCCTTACTGAATTCTTTCCAAAACAAGTATATTCCTGTACTTAGATGTAATCACTTACTCGATGGTTTTACTACTTATTATGGCAATAATCTGTCTGCCTATAAATTGATTTCTTTCCTTATTTTGAATCTGTCACTGCCCGTTAAGAAAGTGATCCCTTAATTAAAGGCAATCATGTGTGTAATTGATTCTAAATAGTGATTGTTTCCATGTTTGTGGCTTATTACTTCTCTTTCACTCATTTTCAAAAAGCTATAAATACCCTGTACTTCTCTTCTTTCAAAAAAGAAGAACAATTTTAAGTTCAGAACACACACTTACACTCAAAAACTCTCTCTTGCTTTACTGCTATTTGTGCTACTGTCTGTTTAGTCGGCTGAAAGCCAAGGCTAGACTTTGGAGTCCTGCTTAGTTTTCTTTACTGCACTTTGCTTCTCTGACTGGTATGTTCTAACTAATTTTTCAGCATCAACAACAATATGTTTCTTACTGTTTCTTTCATTGTTGTTTGTCTCCTGTTTGTATTTAACTAAGTTCCATTATTAAGCATGTTGTATCTGCCTTTTCTGTTCTGAATTAATGTTTGTGTTACTTACTTATCATGGTTTGTGAACCTTAAATCCCCATCCCCAATGTGTTTGGTATTTGTGGTTGATTTGGGGCATGGCAGCATTGAACATTGCTGTCCATGACCCAAACTTGATCCCCCGGGATCATAACCTCCATGTTTTCTCTAGTTGTTGTGTGTTCTGGTTGGCTTATAGGCATGCCAGCATCTTCTATTGATGTGCATGCCCAAAGATGACCCTTGCCTAGGTACATAGGCTCTTTGTATTGAATTCCCAACCCCTGACCCCCTTTGTATGAAGTTATCAACTTTGTATTTTACTAATTACTGTTCTCTTACCACATTTTACCCCTTTCCTTGCCCCCTCAGCTTTAAAACTCTATTCCTGCACTTCCACTATCTTCTTAGACTTATGTTCTGCCCCTCTTGTGTGAGTCTTGCCTTGGGACCCATGAGCTCCCTCTGACCTTGGACACATTAGGGCTGGCCCTTCCACACTGCACTCATCTCTATCTGGTTCTATGTACCTGGGTGTAAGCACTACCCGGGGTTCCTTGAGACCTTTAGGGAACTCTGACACACCCAGGTACGATAAAGGCTTTAAAACAAGTGGTATTTGAGGCGTTTTGTTCCATAACTCAAAGAGGAAGTCAGAATCAGGCTTCCTATGGTTGTACTTTTCCCATTTTATGTATTTTCTTGATGTAATTTAGCAACGGGTCTGTAATAACTTGTAACAAACATTAGGGGCTGGCTAGTGGAAAAGAGATGGATAATTATGCATGCTCAAGGGTAGAAAACATGCCTATAGGACTGTTTTACATCATGCGAGTTCAATTCTGCATTTTAGATACCATGCCTATTGAGTTTCATTCAAATTTTTGCATGTTCAACTTCACACCTAGATAACCTGCCTATAGGACTTTATTTTAAATTCTGCACGCTTGTTACCACTTAGACATCATGCTTTAAGACCTAAGCGGCTACAAATGAGTATCATGTTTATAAGGTTAAGATCAGTACAATTTATAGAGATCATGCCTATAGGAGTTCCAAGTGAAAACCTGTCTGTTTCCATTTCTCGTTCAACTAGATATCATGTCTATAGGAATTAAAACCAGCAATAATGGATGCCATCATCTGCAGAATCTGAGGCTAGTCTAATTTAAAATCAGTCTATTCCGAACCAGTTTTAAATAATTTAATCCTCTATTTAACACAGTTTAGCAAGCATGCCTATAGGATTTCAAGCCGCTCATTTTTTTTAAGTTTGTTACTGCTTTGCCACATTTTGAATCAGTAATAGATACCATGCTCATAGGATTCTGCCCCAAACACTTAGGCAAACCTTAGGTAATAACAATAAATAAAACTGAGCCCGTTTTTGATAAGTAATAATTGCTACAACTAGCAGGCAGGCCTGACTCGGACTTCTTATCTGAGTTATGTAATAAATTGGTCTGCTTCAACAACTGAAACCCCCTTTTGCCTTAATATTTTCAAACCCTACTTGTTGTTTCAGTCATGCTATTTGAGTGCCTTATTTGAGGAGGTATATGTGAGCCTTCAATGTTTATATGCTTTCCCTATTATTGTGCTATCCTATATGTTTTAAATGTCGCCTCAGATTTTTCACCTTTGAAACCCCAAGTCAGCCTAATACCCCTCCCTTTAGGAATAGTAGTCCTAAATGCCTCCGGGTCTGATAGGAATGGGACGGGTAATAGCATGCAATAGTGGTCGAGACCAATTCGCGCTTTAGTACCTTAACGCGGTGGGAAAGGTAATATGGATATGATGACCGGTGCGCTAATACCACGTGTAGTCCTTCTTTGAAGAGTGATTACCAGGTATTGCATTGATGTGATCCATATTGTGAATAAACCTAGGACCCCCTTCCCCTTTCTTTCTTTGTCTTTAAAATATTATGACTTTTTTTCAAAATCAGCCTTTTAATAATTGCTCTTTAAAACTTTGTTTACTCCCAAGCATTTGTGTATTAAGATCCCCTCTTATTTGAGCCTTATCTGTTAATTGCACCAAATTCACAAAGAATTGTCTGGCCGGGAACCACACTAGTGGATCCTGAGGGGTGCTTAACACCTTCCCCTTAGGATAATTTCAAGCCCTTACCGTATCTCTGGTTATCAAAAATGTAGTTGTAATTGTACCTTGTAGGTTTCCTAATGCACCATAAATCATTAGGTGGCGACTCTTCAATGCAAAACCCAGTTCCCAAAAGGAACGAGTTGCCCCATATCCCAAAATGTCATACAACCGATTCTCCCGCCGCGAGGAGGGAAAAAAGGGGGCGCTACAGCATGGCGACTCTGCTGGGGAATTTAGGCTTTTACCATTTCAGATTATTCTTGATAATTTGTACCTCTCTCTGTGTGCAATTATCTGTTCAAATCTCCTTTAGCATTTAATTTCTTCTTTAAAAAAGGCAAAACTGACTTATCTTCTTCTTTTCTTTTCTTTATTGCTGCCTTACTGTTATAAACTGTTGTATTTACTGCTTTCTTAAACATGCAAATACGTGACAACATGCTTTTTAATTATTTCATAATCATGCTCAACATCATATTCCACTCGTGCCAAACAAATACCATAGCAACGCTTATAATGAGTGGTTGCACTCTTCCTATATTATTACCCCTCATATTTGCGGTAAAACCAGTCGATCAACGGTGTAGTCGACGGTTCCGTGCCTTTTCCCCTTGAGCTTTCCGCTCAAGGGTACTAGTATAAAACCCCATAGAAACCTTACTCCGTTTAAATTGTGCATGCATCATCGTCAAACCTAGCCGGATAGTTATGTTGTCCACATAATGATCCTTTAAGATAGCCTTGTCCAAAGGTCCACTGGGTTTCCCTAAACCTAAACGGACATCATCACGTTCTGTGCATTTATTTGGAGAACTAAATGATTCATTCTAATTGTTGATGTTAATTAGTCGAGTCTGGTGGGGGTAGGGCCTAACCGTTCTGTTTTGCAGAAAATGAGGTACGAAGTCCCCAAACATGGTCACCAACATCCACCCACGATTGCTATGCTGGTGGAAAGATTTACACTCTAGTGACCAAAATCGTTTCTCAAAAGGGTTGAAGATTGTCAAGTGGATAAAGGGGCTGAAGGCGGATATCTAGCCAGAGCATACCCATTACTGGGACTTCGCAAGTTGGGGAAGCTGATCGAAGGAGCCAAGGATGCCGAAGTTGGGGAAGGTCCTTCTGGGACCAAGTAGATATGAGTTTATTTTTCACTTTACGAATGTAATAAGGCTAATGTCCATTATTGATTTTTATTTCTTGCTTATTTAGTGTCCTTTTGGGATTCGTCTATTTTTTATCAATAAATTGAGGCATTTAGCATTCCAAGTTCTCCAAATCAACTTGTCGCTAGGCCCACCTCGGGCACAATGAATTCCCCAAATTAGGACACGCTTTACATCCATGCACTGTGTGTTTAAATATTGCAATACTTTTTATGATCCTCACTAACTTGTTTACCTTTTTGTTTTATTTTTTGTTTTTTTATTCCCCTCCCCGAAGGTTAGTTCGTACACTCTGACATGATCATCTTAAGCAGAGGGGCACGCCTCAATAACTGGGCCATCAGGAGAACCAGAGCCCGACAAGCCTCGGGGTACAAAGGCTAAACAAGCATCATGCACTATTTTTATTTTTACTATATAATCTTTTCTTTTCGCATTTTGATTTCTGCAATAAGATCTTCAATGTTGAAAACATCTATGGAGTTTATCAAAGCATTTCGATTTTTCTTATGAATCAACAGTCATTATTATTTTTCTCTCATTACTTTACTTACCAGCATTACTATTACTTATCTTGATGAACCAATGACTGTGACATGCAATGAGACAACGCAACAAACGGACATTGAATCAGAAGAAGACGACATACCAGAGGAAATTGTCAAAGAAGTAGAGAACTTTGAGAATAGACCTAAGTCCAACATGGACGAGACAGAAATTGTTAACTAAACACGAATCAGTGTTCACTTATCGCCATAAGAAAAGAAGCAATACACAGAATTTCTAAGGGAAAATAAGGACATATTCGCCTGGTCATATGACGACATGACAGGTCTAAGTACGTCTATTGTGGCTCACAAACTGCCAACTGATTCGACATGTCCGCCGGTAAAGCAGAAGCTCCGAAAGTTCAAGCCAGATATGAGTTTGAAAATCAAGGAAGAAGTCACTAAGCAAGTCAAATCTAAGGTTCTCAGGGTAGTGGAATACCCGACATGGTTAGCCAACATCGTTCCAGTACCAAAGATGGACGGGAAGATTAGAGTCTGTGTCGACTACCAGGATCTCAACCGGGCCAGTCCGAAAGACGACTTCCCTTTGCCAAATATACACATCTTGATTGACAATTGCGCCAAGCATGAGTTGCAATCATTTGTAGATTGTTTCGCCAGTTACCATCAGATCTGGATGGATGAAGAAGATGCTAAGAAAACGACTTTCATTACACCGTGGGGAATGTATTGTTACAAAACGATGCCGTTCGGCCTAAAGAACGCAGGGGCCACCTACATGAGGGCCATGACTAACATTTTCCATGACATGATACACAAGGAGATAGAGGTATATGTGGATGATGTTATCATCAAATCCAAGAAGGCCGCCGACCACATAAAAGATCCGAGGAAGTTTTTCAACAGATTGCGGAGGTACAACCTGAAACTGAACCCCGCAAAATGTGCTTTTGGGGTTCCTGCCGGGAAGTTTCTTGGGTTTATCGTGAGCCGCCGAGGGATAGAACTAGATCCATCAAAAGTCAAAGCCATTGATGTGCATGCCACCACCAAAGAACAAGAAGGACGTGATGAGTTTCTTAGGAAGACTCAACTATATCAGCCGGTTCATAGCATAGTCCACAGTCATCTGCGAGCCAATCTTTAAGATGTTGAAGAAGGACGCCGCTACCAAATGGACCGACGATTGTGAAAAGGCCTTCGACAGAATCAAGGAGTACCTGTCAACACCACCAGTCTTGGTCCCGCTTGAGCCAGGTAGACCCTTATTACTCTACATTGCGGTATTGGATGGAGCTTTCGGTTGCGTTATGGGGCAACATGATGAAACAGGAAGAAAGGAACACGCAATTTATTATCTCAGCAAGAAGTTCACTCCGTGTGAGGCCCGGTATTCTCTTTTGGAGCGCACCTGTTGTGCTTTGACTTGGGTCGTTCAGAATCTAAGGCATTACTTATGTGCCTATACTACATATCTCATATCAAGGATGGATCCTTTAAAGTACATCGTCCAGAAGCCCATGCCCACTGGCATGCTAGCCAAGTTGCAAATCCTGTTTAGTGAGTTCGACATTGTCTACGTAACTCAAAAAGCGGTCAAGGGACAGGCCCTGACAGATCATCTCGCTGAGAATCCCGTGGATGGAGAATACGAATCTCTGAAAACGTATTTTCCTGATGAAGAAATATCATTCGCAGGAGAAGATATTGCAGAATCCTATGATGGTTGGAGAATGTTTTTCGATGGAGCAGCAAACTTCAAAGGAGTTGGCATAGGAGCAGTCTTGGTATCAGAAACCGGCCATCATTATCCAATGTCCGCCAAGCTCGGATTTCCCTGCACTAACAATATGGCCGAATACGAAGCATGCATCTTAGGGCTCAAGATGGCCATTGACATGAACATCCAAGAATTGTTAGTAATCGGAGATTCAGACTTACTCATACATCAGGTACGAGAAGAATGGTGATCGCAGCGGACTCAACCTTAGGAAGAGTGGGCGCTAACACTTTTACCCAATAGTGGTATCGCGGTCAATTTCCACAGGGAGCTAGAAATGGAGTTGGATATTTGCTTAGCCTAGAAATGCGCGTTTGCTTCTAATTGATATTCTAACATTTTTGGGTTTTTATGATTATCAACTACAGTTTAACAACTACTAATTATAACTAAATTATGCTAAGATATTAATTCTAGGTTGTATGCAAGATAGAGAAAGACACTAGGGTCGTGGCATTTACCTAGGTGGTCAACTAACGGGTAGAGATTCCTAATACAAGAATGATGATTATGGGGGCTTATGCTATAACCGTTGCACGATTGCACTCACTCTCACACCTCTCGGTAGAAAGAGTGATTTTGCCCAATTGACTCTCTCGAGACCAATTGGGTAGGCCAACAAGCCCAAGCAACTTAGGGTTCAAGTTGGGTAATTACTCTCTCGAGGTTTAACCCGTTAATTGGGACTACCATTCTCATGGGTCCATCCCAATTCCTTGTTGGGTTAATTTTGGAGTCATAGACACTCTTTCTCAAGAAGAGTCAAGACCCACTAAGCTAGACTTTGTGTTTGCAACCACCAAATCCTAGTTAAAACATAAAATTAACCCAAATATCAAGCACCCAACATCATTCAAGCATTAAACAATCACACCCATTAATTACCCACACTAGGGTTGAGCCACAACCCTAGCTAATGGGTTTAGCTAGCCATAATAACAACAGAAATTGAAGAAGAAATAGATAAAATGAACATATTAATTAACTAGAATGTTAATCTACAAGAATCCACGTTAAAACAAGATGAAAATGCCCAAAATAGGCTAAAACTTTTGTCTCATGAGTGCAGCTGCTCTCTGGTATCTGATTCGTTGCCTAAAAATGGCAAATATTCTATTTATACTAGGTTAAGAAAAACCGAACAAAAATACCCCTGCGGGGTCCGTGCGGTCCGCACGAAGTTGGCACGCGGCCGCACTGGGTTGCTTGACTTCTGAGACTTGCCTTCTGAAGATGTTGACGCGGACCGCACAATGATGGAGTGCAGCCGCATGATGACTGGCGCGGACCGCGTGAACTTGTAGTGCGGCCGCATGAGTGGCTTGTAATGGTCTCTGGACTTTTGTGGTGCGGACCGCGTGAGCTTGTAGTGCGGCCGCATTGGCTGGGCACGGACCGCGTGAGCTTGTAGTGCGGCCGCATTGCTTGCAACTGAGAATGCCAACTCTCTGAACTCCTATGGTGCGGCCGCATGACAAGATGGTGCGGTCCGCACCAAGTTCTGAATATCCTTGCTTTCATGATCTTTGACATTTGAGCAGGTTTCACTCCGTTTCGAGCCGATTTTTGACTTTTGTCATCTTGTTGCTCAAACCTGCAATCAAGCGCAACTTATAAGCATTCTGGGTTTATTTTATGGCAAATCATACATAAAGCATAGGCAAGTATGGGCATAAAACGTGTTAAAATCACAGTTATCAACTCCCCCAAACTTAAACCTTTGCTTGTCCTCAAGCAAGTAAAACAAGACCCACCCCTCAAAGGGAAACATCCAAGTAATTCCAGCTTATCCTAAAGTAACCTCATCACGCATCAATTGGGACTGACAATTGCCCTCAATACGAATGCATCATTAACACATTTTGAGCTTTTTTTTTAAGAACTATGGATCAAATGTGACACAAGGGCATCAAGGGTTGACTCATTTCATCAAGGAGCTTTTCTCAAATACCTTGGTCATTGTGGAACCCAAACTCACACATCCTCAACTCTCCCTAAGCGAACCTCACCTTTTAGAGTAATGACACACAAACCGAGGTTGATGAATTTTTCACTCATTTTTCTCACAAAGAAGGTCATAAGTCCGGCTCTAGGTACCATATGCTTGCCCCTTGTGTAAGTATCCACTAATGTAGGTTCCGTTCAACTCAAGATCATATAGGGATTTTTTGGAGTCATTGTAAAGGCTTTTGGATAAGGGTAGGATACGTTTTGTTCAAGTGGGTTCAATCTTCCCTCAAGCACTTCTTTTGATTCATTTTGGCACATTTTCTTAACTCATTTGAGTATTCACTTCTTTTTCGAGGGGTTAGAGAGACACACTGTCGCTCTTTTTTATACAATTCAACACATTTCTCCTTTTTCCACTTTTTCACAACCTTATTCACTTTTGTTTTCTTTGAATCCCCTTTTTGACCTTATTCAATTTGGTCTTTTTCCTTGTCTTGTCTTTTCTTCCTTTTTCATTGTCTTCCTTTTATTTTGCACCTTTTACCACATTGTTTCCTTTCTTGTCTCCCTCCCCTAAACTTAGATAACTGCCATCTACTCGAGGGAAGATTTAGGTGCCAAGAGAGGGTATCATTCAGAACGGGTATAGGCTTGTAGCTTTTGTTCTTGAAAGAAGAAGGTTTAAGGCTCAAAGGGGTTAGCTAGGGATCATTTCATTGGTAGGTCATGGAATTGTTCAATCTTAGCACTTCGGGTCAAAGAGAGCCTATACTCACTTCTCAAGCCAAATTTCACCTAGGATTTCGCCTCAACAAACACTCGGGGCAAGTTTTAGACCATAAGCTCGGGACTTAGACTCACAATTCGCATTCTCACCACACACACTCAAGGATTGCCAAAGACATCGAGTCGAGGGCCTATAATAACCTTAGTTATGATTCAAGTGCACAATGGCCCCACACGACCATATGATGATTGTTTGGTCAACACAAGAGTCTCAAGGCCACCATTTTTCTCCATCCTAAACACAACATTATGTCTTTGACCATGGGATCAAAGGCAAATATGTTAGGCCCAAGTGAAGCTTGCCTGAGGTTTTCTTAACTACAAAATATTGAAAATCAAAAGAAGAAAAATGAAAAACGGACTCAAACCCTTAAGAAGGTTGTCACGCCATCTATCATTGAGAAGAGCCACCTAGTTCGCACAACACGCTACCCTTGGAAAGAACCGTGGCATTAAGAAAACCAAGGGCTTATTGAAAACACTAAAACCGAAACAAAAGGCTACGAGCCTCACTACTAGGCTGAAAACGAAAAATTTGAACGAAAATAGAAAAACCAAATGATATGTACAATGGGGAGTAGAATATACAACGGGGATGAATATATACATAAGAGTCTAGAAGTAGCCAAAGTTAAAAGTTATATACAAGCCAACTATTAAATCCAAAACATAGACTAAAAATCAAATAAATATATACAGTCATCCAATTGTATCAGAAATCAAAACAGTAGGGCCCACCCCACGAATAAAAGCTGGCATTGTCCCCAATGCCAACTACCAAAATAAGCACAAAAAGAGTGATAAAAGATATAGAATGGCTCCTCAAGCCTGGTCCACATGCATGGGGTCTCCTGTCATCCCCTGATCCTCTGTAATAGCCGGGACCTCAGACTGGTCTCCGGCCTGCTGCTCTGAAGCTTGTGTAGGATCCTGCTGCTGGACCGGTGGAACCTCTGGCACCTCACTAGAGGGAGTGCCCTGAATCTCAGCCAACTCAACCACGACTCCCTCAGTGTTGGGCAACTTCCTCTTCTTCCTCATAGGCTTGGGTGCCTGCTCCTGCTGTGGCCCAGGTACTGGGACTGCTGCTCGAGGGGCTGGGTCCCCGAATAACAAGTCTAACGGCATCTGATCCGCCATTAGCTTGTCCACATCTACTCGTAGTACCTTTACCGACTCCTTCGATGCCCTGGACTTCCTCATTTTCTTGTGCTCCCGAGCCAATTTCTCCAAGGCTGTGCTGTGTGCCCCAACTGCCTTAGTCAAGGCAGTCTGAGTCTCAAGTATCTTCTTCTGATTGGCCAGGAGCGTCTGCAGTGTTTCCTCAATAGACGGAGGAACCTGGACAGTGGCCGGGGTAGACTGGGCCTCAACTGAAGTGGCCAATGTGGACAACTTGGATGTCGCTATGGACATCCAGTTGTTCAAACTGGCCAATGTCATGGCTAGCTGCTGGGCTGTCAATGGGTTGGTCCGGGAAACAGGAACTGTAGGGCCAGCTGAAGAACTAGGGCATGTAGAAGAGGAGGGCCTATCAACTGGGACAGACACAACTGGAATGGAGGGAAGCTCTGTAGAAGGCTCGACCTCAACCGGCTCCTCAGACTAGCCGGTCAGGGCAGAGGTGGATGACTTGCTTTTCTTGTCCCCCTTTGGGTTGTCTGGACCCTGAATACTGAACCAGGAGAAAGAGGCTATTGGGCGCAGTGTCACATCATAATGCATTTTCTTCACCTTCAAGTCCCTAAAATACAGTGTCAAAGTGTTTGGGAAAGGGTAGTTCCACGTACTGTCAATCCCCATAGCAGTAATCGCCCTGTACATAATATTCCCCACATTGATAGGGAATCCAGCCATAATGGAAGCAATGAGCACAGCTCGGGGGAGAGGGACGGTCTGGTCATGTGAAGTGGGATCCAACCTATTGCAAACAAAGGTGAGCCACCCTCTCACCTCGAAGTTCATGTTCTTCCATAAGATTTTAACCCCTGCCTGTACCCAATCCGAAACAACACCCGGATGTGCCAAGAACTCGGCCAACCATGGGCGAACCTCCTCCTTCATTGCCAACTTCTCCAAGTATTGGGTCTCGTCTTCATCCTTGAAACCCAAATAATCATTAAAGTTTTGCCCGAAAATACAACATTCTTGTTCCTCACTTTGGTCACAGTGGAGTCCTTTTTGGTGTAGGCTACGTCGGTGTAAAATTCCTTGGCCAGGTGTTCATTTGCATTTATCAACCCGTCACTGAAGTGGTCCCACCCGCTTCTAGTTTGAAATTGTTCATGAACTCTGGGTAGAAGTGGCAATAAGTCCTTGGTTATGATGCACCTCTCGGGGATGAGATGTCTTTTGGACCACATTTCCCGGAATTTGTGGAAGGACACTTGACCAACAAAGCGGTCTTCCCACACTTCCGCTTTTCTTGTTAGTTCCACACCACCAACCTCGGGTACCCCACTAATCGGGACCTCCTCATCACTGTAAGCACTATCCCCAGATTCTGAAGCTGTGGGGGAAGTGGAGTACTTGCCGCTGCCCACTGCTGAGCCATCAGACGACTCAGATTGTATAGCTTGTGGATCTTGGGCTAGGAGTGAGGGGACTTGCCCCGAATCAGCTGATAGTTCCTGAGAGGGAAGATACTCACTCCCCGATTGCTCCTCGTCTGTCACTCTTTGCTTTCTTGTCTTTAGTTTTGGTTGGGGAGTGAGTTTTTTTAGCTTAGCTTTCCCTCCCCGGGAGGGTTCACCTCGACTGGGTTGTTTGGCACCACGTCCTCTTTGTTTCACCATTTTTTGCACACAAATAATTCTAACATAGTTAGTATAGGCAAGTGCAGTGTATTATCATATGCATAATAAGACAGGACAGCAAGAAGCAATGTTGCAGTCAGTAAAGCAGACTAGAGTAGTGCGGACCGTGCCAACAGGGCATGCGGCCGCACAGGGCCAACTTACGAAAACCACCTCTCTGAACATTTCCCATGCGGGCCGCACAAACATGAGACGCGGCCGCACGGGACCAGCGCGGACCGCACCAACAGGTCATGCGGCCGCACTGGGCAACTACTCCAATTTGGGACCTCTCTGAACATCGCTGACGCGGGCCGCGCAAACATGGCATGCGGCCGCGCGGGGCATGGCGCGGACCGCACAAACATGGCATGCGGCCGCGTTGGGCTTTTAATACCGGGACAGCTAGGTTTCAATAAAAATTGCTCAAATCTTTCATGTTTTGGCCTCATACTTTATCCCTACTCGTTTATAACATGCCCATCATTTCAAAGAACAATAAGAACAACATAAAACTATCCTAATCATGAACGATGAAGATCAAAAGAAAAATGAAGAAGTTATTACTAAGGAAACATGTATAAAGTGTAAAGTAATACTAATTAAAACTAATGTGAGAGATATGTTACCAGGAAAATGAAGAAATGCTCTTGATGTTAATGCAAAAGAGAGGCTCAGGACGAACAGTGGAAAATTAGGGTTCAGAGATCGATTTGGCGAAAAGTTCTCAATGAGGCCCTAGAGGTCTATTTATAGAAAAAGACAGCGGGGCCCCGACTTACCCTCCAGCGCGGCCGCGTGAACAAGACCGCGGACCGCGCTGGACTTACCTCATACTACTTTGCTTAAAACTTCTTACGCGGGCGCACCAATGTGGAAGCGGCCGCGTGGTACAACGCGGACCGCACAATTATGGGATGCGGCCGTGCGAACACAGTTCAGAGACTCATAACTTGTGACCTCTACCAGTGCGGACCGCACAAGCAAGGGTACGGCCGCACTAACCAACCCGTAACTGTCCGAGTAGGAATCAACTCATTGTTGCCATTGGTTACTACTGTCATTCCATCCTTCTTTGGCACACATTGGACCGGAGAGGTCCATGAACTGTCCGAGATTGGGTAAACCACACCGGCGTCAAGCCACTTGATAACCTCTTTCTTTACTACTTCTTGCATCACCTCGTTGAGTCTCCTTTGATTTTCAAGAGATGGTCGTGCATCCTCCTCCAAGATGATCTTATGCATGCAAAATGCGGGGCTTATTCCCCTGATGTCCACCAAAGTCCATCCTATTGCCCTTTTTCGCTTTTGAAGCACCTCCACAGTGGCCTCAACCTGCAAGTTAGTAAGGCAAGAAGAAAGAATAACTGGAAGAGTAGAATTAGAGCTCAAGAATTCATACCTGAGGTGTGGAGGAAGTGGTTTCAACTCCAACACCGGTGGCTCCTCAATTGATGGCTTGGTTGGCGGAGTTTTGCGATTTTCAAGATCCAAAGATAGTTTCCTAGGCTCATATGAATATGATCCCATTCCATGCAATGCATTCACGCACTCCACTCTACCGGCATCATCATTGGCATCCATGTTAAGAAGCACAGCTTCAAGAGGATCTTCAACATTAATCAAAGCACTTGTGTCATCCACTATCACCGCCGTGACAATGTCCACAAATGAACACACCTCCGTACTATTGGGTTGTCTCATTGACTTGCACACATGAAATACCACCTTCTCATCATCCACACAGAATGTTAACTCCCCTGCTTCCACATCAACCAATGCCTTCCCCGTAGCTAGGAAAGGTCTTCCAAGAATAATAGGCACTTCGAAATCCACTTCGCAATCCAATATGACAAAGTAGGCCGGCAATATAAATTTGTCCACCCGGACAAGCACATCGTCGATTATACCTAAAGGCCTCTTCATCGACCGGTCCGCCATTTGAAGTCTCATTGAGGTTGGCCTAGGTTGCCCAATTCCCAAAGTCTTGAAGACTGAGTACGACATCAGATTAATGCTAGCCCCCAAGTCACATAGGGCCTTAGCAAAGTCCGCACTTCCGATAGTGCAAGGAATAGTGAAAGCTCCAGGGTCTTCTAGTTTCGGGGCCATAGAATGCACAATCGCTAACTTGGTGCGTCATCTTTATTATTTCACACTCCATAGAACGCTTCTTGGTGACTAAATCCTTCATAAATTTTGCGTACCCAGGCATTTGATCAAGTGCCTCCACTAAAAGAATATTGATTGTGAGGGTCTTCATCATGTCTATGAATTTCTTGAACTGATTGTCGTTCTTTTGCTTTGCTAACCGCTGAGGATATGGTGGAGGTGGTCTAGGCAAGGGTGCCTTGGCCTTGGACACCGCCGGCTCGGGTATATCAATATTGTGTTCCCTAGACGGGTTCACTGTATCTTGAGTCTCTACCCCGGCCTCATCATCAATATCAATCCGCACATCATTTGTCACTATTGGTTCAACCGCATTGTAAACATTCAAAGGTGCATCATCATCATGCAACTCAATTTCATCATTCACAACTTGATTCTCAACCGAGGCATGCACATCACCGCCTCTTCCACTCCTAGTTGTAACCGCCATCACATAATTGTTACCCCCCTTCAGGTTCACTACCGTATCACTTGGTAGCGCACCTTTTGGTCGGGTATTTAAAGCTTGAGAGATTTGTCCTATTTGCACCTCTAGGTTCCGGATAGACGTGTTATGCGAAGCCAATTGTGCGTCAGAATCTTGGTTCTTTTTCATCATCTGCTCGAACATCATCTCTATCCATCACATATCACTTCCAGAAGAACTAGGCCCTTGTGACTGAAAGGGGGGTGGATTGTTTGGTTGTTGGAACATGGGGGGGGGGGGGTCTTTGAAAGCCTTGCCCCCTACCACCATTATTCCACCCTCCTTGATTGCTATTGTTGTTGTTCCCGTTCCAATTGTCTTGGTTATTACCTTGATTACCCCAATTGTTATTGTTCCAATTGTTACCACCTTGTTGTTGATTATTGTTATTCTAATTGCCGCCTCCTTGTTGATTGCCCCAATTGCCTTGGGGGCGCCATTGTTGATTCCCTTGATTTCCTCTATTTCCTTGATAGTTATTGACATATTGGCATTCCTCACTTTGATCATCAAAACACTCGTTCGAATAACCACCACCATCATTATTGTTGTCAAACTGCTCACCATTACCTTGAGGTTGTTGTTGCCCTCTTTGCCTCCTTTTTAGCATAGAAACATTCTCCATTGCATTGACTTGGCGCGGGTTTTGTACTTGTTGCAATTACGCCTTCGCCAACTGATTCATTGTTGTTGTAAGTTCGGCAATAGCTTGGCCATGATCACTCAACTCCTTGTGCAAATGGATGACCGTGGGGTCACCTTGGGGTACATTCGCTCGGCTTTGCCATGCCGAAGAGGTGTCCGCCATTTCATCAAGTACGTCACATGCCTCTTGGTAAGAAAGTTTCATAAAGTTCCCACCGGCCAATTGGTTCACAATGCACTGATTCGTGGTGTTGATGCCCCTATAGAAAGTCTGCTGGATCATCGCCTCAGTCATGTCGTTGTTAGGGCACTCCTTCACCATTGTTCTATATCGCTCCCAGATCTCATGCAATGGTTCCGTTGGCATTTGCTTGAAGGCTAGAATCTCGTCCCGAAGAGCCGCCATATGACTTGGAGAAAAGAACTTGGCAATAAATTTGTCCGCCAATTCATCCCATGTGGTGATAGAATGATTTGGTAACCTTTCTAACCAGTCCAACGCTTTGCCTCGAAGAGAAAACGGGAAAAGCCTCAATCGCAACGCATCCTCTGACACGTTTGTTTGTTTGCTGCCCAAGCAAGTGTCTACGAACCCCTTCAAGTGCTTGTATGCATTATGGTTGGAGGCGCCCGTAAAATATCCCCTTTGCTCGAGCAAGGTCAACATGACATTTGTGATTTGAAAGTTCCTCGCCCGGATTTGGGGAGGAACAATGGCACTCGCGTACCCTTGATTAGGAAGAACTCTTGGGACCGCTCTTGGCGGTGGTGGAGGAGGGTCTAGAATAGGATTGTTGTCATTTGCATAGGCCGGACGGCCACGACGTGGAACTTGAGGTGGTATAACCTCGTCGGGCTCAAGATCCTCTACCTCCTCCCCCGCGTTCACGTTACCAAGAGGTTCATTTGCATTGAGAGCCATAGTACCTGAATGATTGACACAACAGAATTAGTAAACAAGAAGGAAAGAGAAGCAAAACACAAAACTAACTAAACGAATAGTCAACACCGTAAGCTCCCCGGCAACGGCGCCAAAAAGTGATCGCAGCGGACTCAACCTTAGGAAGAGTGGGCGCTAATACTTTTACCCAATAGGGGTATCGGGGTCAATTTCCACAGGGAGCTAGAAAGGGAGTTGGATATTTGCTTAGCCTAGAAATGCGTGTTTGCTTCTAATTGATCTTCTAACATTTTTGGGTTTTTATGATTATCAACTACAATTTAACAACTACTAATTATAACTAAATTATGCTAAGATATTAATTCTAAGTTGTATGCAAGATAGAGAAAGACACTGGGGTCGTGGCATTTACCTAGGTGGTCAACTAACGGGTAGAGATTCCTAATACAAGAATGATGATTATGGGGCTTATGCTATAACCGTTGCACGATTGCACTCACTCTCACACCTCTCGGTAGAAAGAGTGATTTTGCCTAATTGACTCTCTTGAGACCAATTGGGTAGGCCAACAAGCCCAAGCAACTTAGGGTTCAAGTTGGGTAATTACTCTCTCGAGGTTTAACCCGTTAATTGGGACTACCATTCTCATGGGTCCATCCCAATTCCTTGTTGGGTTAATTTTGGAGTTATAGACACTCTTTCTCAAGAAGAGTCAAGACCCACTAAGCTAGACTTAGTGTTTGCAACCACCAAATCCTAGTTAAATCAAAAAATTAACCCAAATAGCAAACACCCAACATCATTCAAGCATTAAACAATCACACCCATTAATTACCCACACTAGGGTTGAGCCACAACCCTAGCTAATGGGTTTAGCTAGACATAATAGCAACAGAAATTGAAGAAGTAGTAGATAAAATCAACATATAATTAACTAAAATGTTAATCTACAAGAATCCACGATAAAACAAGATGAAAATGCCCAAAATAGGCTAAAACTTGAGTCTCACGAGTGCAGCTGCTATCTGATATCTAATGCTTAACCTAAAAATGGTAAATATTCTATTTATACTAGGCTAAGAAAAACCGGACAAAAATACCCCTGCGGGGTCCGTGCGGTCTGCACGAAGTTGGCACACGGCCGCACTGGGTTGCTTGACTTCTGAGACTTGCCTTCTGAAGATGTTGATGCGGACCGCACAATGATGGAGTGAGGTCGCATGATGACTGGCGCGGACCGCGTAAACTTGTAGTGTGGCCGCATGAGTGGCTTGTGACGGTCTCTGGACTTTTGTGGTGCGGACCGCGTGATCTTGTAGCGCGGCCGCATTGGCTAGGCGTGGACCGCGTGAGCTTATATTGCGGCCGCGCCGCTTGCGATTGAGATTGCCAACTCTCTGAACTCCTATGGTGCGGCCGGATGACATGATGGTGCGGTCCGCACCAAGTTCTGAATATCCTTGCTTCCATGATCTTTGACACTTGAGCAGGTTTCACTCCGTTTCGAGCCGATTTTTGACTTTTTTTCATCTTGTTGCTCAAACCTGCAATCAAGCGCAAAATGTAAGCATTCTGGGTCTATTTTATGGCAAATCATACATAAAGCATAGGCAAGTATGGGCATAAAAAGTGTTAAAATCACAGTTATCAGCCACCCGGTCTCTGATGCTCATATTTTACCTGCTGACAATTGAGACACCGAGCTACAAACCCCACTATATCCTTCTTCATTCTCCTCTACCAATAGTGCTGTCTCAAATCTTGGTACATATTCGTGGCACCCGGATGGATGGAATACCGCGAACTATGGGCCTCCTCAAGAATCAACTCCTGAAGTCCATCTACATTGGGCACACATACCCGCCCTGCATCCTCAATACCCCGTCATCACCAATAGTCACATCCCTGGCATCGCCGTGCTGAACTTTGTCATTGAGGACAAGAAAATGAGGATCATCATACTGGCGCGCTCTGATACGATCAAACAAGGAAGACCGAGAAAGCACACAAGCTAAGATCCGACTGGGCTCCGAAATATCCAACCTCACAAAACAATTGGCCAAAGCCTGAACCTCAACCGCAAAAGGTCTCTCCCTAACAGGAATATATGCCAAACTACCCATACTCACCGCCTTCCTACTCAAGGCATCGGCCACCACATTGGCCTTTCCCGGATGGTACAAGATAGTAATATCATAGTCCTTTAGCAGCTCTAACCATCTTCGTTGCCTCAAATTGAGATCCTTCTGTTTGAACAAGTGTCGGAGGCTACGATGATTAGTAATCACCTCACAAGACACACCATAGAGATAATGCCCCCAAATCTTCAACGCGTAAACAATGGCAGCCAACTCCAAATCATGAACAGGGTAGTTCTTCTCATTGGGCTTCAACTGACGGGAAGCATAAGCAATCACCCTACTCTCCTACATCAACACACACCCACTACCCACCTGAGAAGCATCACAATATACTGTATAAGTATCGGAAGTTGATGGCAAAACTAACACTAGAGTTGTGGTCAAGGCAGTCTTGAGCTTCTGAAAGCTCGCCTCACACTCATCCGACCACCTAAAAGGAGCACCCTTTTGGGTCAATTTGGTCAATGGTGATGCAATAGATGAAAATCCCTTAACAAACTGACAGTAATAACCTGCTAAACCAAGAAAGCTATGAATCTCTGTGGCTGAGGACGGTCTGGCCCAACTCTGTACCGCCTCTATCTTTTTCGGATCAACCGGAATACCCTCACACACCACGTGCCCCAAGAACGCCACTCAACTGAGCCAAAACTCACATTTGGAGAACTTTGCATAAAGCTTCTCCTCCCTCAACCGCTGCAATACAACTCTCAAATGCTCAGCGTGCTCCTCCTGACTATGCGAGTACACCAGAATCATCAATGAAAACAATAACAAATGAGTCGAGATAAGGCCGAAACACGTTGTTCATCAAATGCATGAACGCTGCTGGGGCATTGGTTAGCCCAAAAGACATCACAAGGAACTCATAATGACCGTATCGGGTCCTGAAAGTTATCTTAAGAATGTCCGAGTCCCTAATCTTCAACTGGTGGTACCCTAACCTGAGATCAATCTTAGAGAATACCCTCGCTCCCTGAAGCTGGTCAAATAAATCATCAATACGAGGCAAAGGATACTTGTTCTTAATTGTGACTTTGTTCAACTGCCTGTAATCAATGCACATGCTCATAGTGCCATCCTTCTTCTTTACAAATAGGATAGGCGCACCCCAAGGTGACACACTAGGCCGAATAAACCCCTTATCAAGGAGTTTCTGAAGCTTCTCCTTCAACTCCTTTAACTCCGCCGGTGCCATACGCTATGGTGGAATAGAAATGGACTGAGTGCCCGGAACCAAATCAATACTGAAATCAATATCCCTGTCTGGCGGCATGCCCGGCAGGTCTGCAGGAAATACATCTGAAAAGTCCCTCACTACCAGAACTGAACCAATAAAAAGATTCTCTGCAGTGACATCCCTAACAAAAGCCAAATAAGAAAGACAACCCTTCCCAATAATCCGTTGGGCCTTCAAAAATGAAATCACTCTACTGGGAATATAATCCGACGAACTTCGCAATTCAATCCGTGGCACCCCTAGCATAGCCAACATCACCGTCTTAGCGTGACAGTCTAGAATATCATGAAATGGTGACAACCAATCCATACCCAATATCACATCAAAATGAACCATACTAAGCAACAAAAAGTCCACTCGGGTCTCTAAACCCCCGAAAGTCACCACACATGACCGATATACACGGTCCACAACAACAGTATCGCCCACCAGAGTAGATACACGAACAGATGAAACAAGAGACTAGCGGGGCGTATCCAAATAATGAGCAAAATATGATGACACATATGCAAAAGTGGAACCAGGATCAAATAATACAGAGGCATCCCTATGGCAAACTGAGACAATACATGTGATCACAGCATCTGAAGCAATAGTATCTGGTTTGGCTAGGAGTGCCTAGAAATGGGCCTGACCACCACCTGATCGACCTCCCCCTCTAGGGCGACCCCTAGTTGACTGTCCTCCACCCCTAGCTGACTAGGCGGGCGGTGAAGTAACTGGTGCTGAAGTCGATGGATGACTCCTCTGCTTAGGCGGACCCCCATGACGACGAGGACACTGCCTCCAAATATGCCCAAACTCCCCACAGTCATAACAACCCCCTGGTGCTAGTGACGGGGGCTGAAAGGAACACCTAGCACCGGGATGACTGGTAGAAGAACCTGGCATGGAGGAGCCCTGAACTGATGGAGCACGGGACGAACTCTGGGCTGGGAAAGCACTAAGTGATGAATGACCCTGATGAGAACTGTGAGAACCATGGCCCGATGATGCCTCGCAGTGAACTGGGCGAGCTGACTGAGCATGTCTGAATGGACGGCATCTACCGTGCTAAAACTATCATATCCACGAGGCCTCTTGGACTCTCTCTCCACTTGCTCCTGGCGGTGAATCAACTCTATGTCCCTAGCAATGTCAACAACCTCCTCAAAAGAAGCACCAGATACCCTCTCTCTGGTCATAAGAATCCATAGATATGAGAGGCCATCAACGAACCTCCTGATCCTCTCCCTGTCTGTGGGAACCAACCAGATAGCATGATGGACTAACTCAGAAAACCTCATCTCATACTGCGTCACAGTCATATCATCCTGAGGCAACTACTTGAACTGCCTGCGCAGCTCCTCTCTGCAGGACTGTGGCACATACTTCTCCAGAAAGAGAACACAGAACTGTTGCCAGGTGAGGGGCGCTGCACCAACACGCCTACGCCTCTCAAAATCCTCCCACCAAGTAAAGGAAGCTCCATAAAACTGAAGTAGTGAATGAGACCCTACTGGTCTCCAGAATACCCATTGTACGAAGAATCCTCTGACACTTGTCCAAGAAACCCTGGGCATCCTTGCCCTTTGTACCACTGAAAGTCGGAGGCTGAAGTCTACCAAACCTCTCCAATCTATGTTGCTCGAAAGCATGACTGGTACCATATAATCCTGAGCAGGTGCAACCGGCTGGGCTGGTGGTGCCTTCGGTGTCTGTGGTCCCTAAACAACCTGCTCGGGTGTACGGGCGGCGGGAGTCTGAGTGCCTCCCCCAGCCTAGAAGTAGTTGCTGCAGTAGAAACAGCGATCGCCTGAGCAAGGCTGGTGCACACGGTCAAGATCTGAGCTAAGTTCTCCTAAAGACCTGGGATAACAATAGGCACAGTCGGTGCCTGAGCTGAACCTGCTAGAGCGTCCACAACTAGGACCTGATCATGAACTGGGGTGGCTGGTGGATCTGCAGGTCCTGCCTTAGCTGCTGTGCAGGCTACACCCCTACCCTTACCACGGCCTCGACCGCGACCTCGGCTCTCACGACCCCATCTGGTGGTACTGGTGGTCATCCGTCCTGACCGATAGCACGTGTCCTCACAATCTGTGAGAGAATAGAATAACAGAAGTTTAGTTACCAGATCAACAGATTTGCACGACAAGAATTCAAGAATATAAAGTTTTCCTAAAGTTTCTGCAGCCTCTTGAAGATAAGTACAGACGTCTCCGTACCGATTTGCAAGACTCTACTAAACCCGCTCATGACCCGTGAGACCTATGTAATCTATGCTCTGATACCAACTTGTCACGATCCAAATCTACCATATCGTGATGGCGCCTAAGTGGAACTAGGCAAGCCGACTCCTTTATCAAAAAAAGACGATATTTCAAAATAAATATTTCTTCAAGCTATTTAATTAATAAAACTTCATAAGATAAATCTGAATAACAAAGTGTGGAAGAAAAGCCCAACATCTAGGTGTCACTAGTCATGAGCGTCTACTAAAAACTGTCCAATGAAATTAACACCAATACAGTCTGAAAAACAACTAATAACATCTAAAGGAAGATACGAGGGAAAAGAGCAAGGTTGTGATCGCCATGCAGCTACCTTGTTAACTCCACGGATCCGCGACAGATGAAGATCAACAATCGCTAGCACGTCCAGCAACCCCTAGATCTGCACACAATGTGCAGGAGTAATGTGAGTACGCCAACTCTGTAAGTAGTAAAGGTAAATAAAGACTGAGCAGTAGGAAACACATAAAAGCCACATCATGAAATCCCAGTAAGTACAACATACATTCAAATCAGTATATGAGTCAAATCATCTCGATTAAAATCCAGTTTTCAGTAAAAATCATTTGAAAATAATTTTCAACAGTTTCAACAGAGGTTCAATGCAATTTAGAGTAAAAGTGATGAAAATCATAAACAACCCCTCAGGCAAACATCGCTCGTATACAGCCCCGCGAGCAACATGAATCATATACCGTCCCACGGGCTTAACATCACTCAGAATCAACCCTTCGGGCACACCTCACGGTCACTCGTATACAGCCCCTCAGGCATATCACATATCACTCACTCAAGGTACCCGCACTCACTGGGAGTGTGCAGACTCCGAAGGGGCTCCTACAGCCCAAGCGCTATAACAAGCCACCTCGTGGCATAAATCAATCAGCCCCTCGGCCTCAGAAACATGAATCAGTAACAACATGATGCGGCGTGCAGCCCGATCCCGTAATATTCTCACAAGAACGATCCCTCGGCCTCACTCAATCATAAACCTCTCAAGCCACTCGGGCTATCAGTAAAAATAGGGTGCTCGGCCCAGAATATCATTTTATGCATCAAAACGGAGTAATAAAGACTGAGTTATGAAATCAGTAAACACAGCATGACTGAGTATAGATCTTAAATCAAAACAGTGAGCGGATAATAAGAAAAGGCCCCTAAGGATCCAAACAACTTTGGCACGAGGCCCAAATATGGCATTCAGCCCAATTTGTAGAAATTCTTTCTAAAACACATGATTATCGTATAGTTTTCAGTCAAATGCGCAACTTAATAGTTGCTACGGGACGGACCAAGGCACAATCCCAACAGTGCACGCCCACACGCTCGTCGCCTAGCATGCATGTCACCTGAAAATAGTAGAACGATGTGAAATCTGGGGTTTCATACCCTCAGGACTAGACTTACAATCATTACTTACCTCAAACCAGTCAAATCCCTACTCCGCGACGCCCTTGCCTCTGGAATCGGCCTCCAAAGGTCCCGAATCTAACCAAAAGCAATACAATGCAATCAATATAGGCCAAGGAACCAATTCCGTACGAAAAACTAACAATTTAGACCAAAATCTCGAAATTCACCCAAACCCGGCCCCGGGCCCACATCTCGGAATCCGACAAAAATCACAAAACTAGAAACTCATTTCACTCACAAGTCTATACATACCAAATTCATCAAAATCCGACATCAAGTGGTCCCTCAAATCCTCAAATCAAACTCTCCAATTTCCAAGCCCTAACCCATCAATTTCATCCCTAATTCCTACTAATTATATGCCTAAGCAACAGAAAATCACCATAATTATGAGTATTGAGCTCAAGCAACATACCTCAATGGAAAACCCCTTGATTCCCTCTTCAAAACCCTCTAAAAAGCTCCAAGTCCGAACAAGAATGGTGGAAAATAACTCAAATTCGCGATGGGTTCAAATTATACCTTCTGCCAGGCATTTCCGCACCTGCGGCTCTATTCTCGCACCTGCGCAACTTCTTCTATGGTTCAGACACCCGCGCCTGCGGTTTTCAGTTAACCGCCTAAAACAGCTTCTGCAGTCAATTCCCTACGCCTGCGGTCTCGCAGGTGCGCTCCACCTTCCGCACCTACGGTCCTGCCTCAGCCTCCCAAATCCCGCATCTGTGGTTCTTTTCCGCATATACAGCCATCGCACCTGCGGTCCCCACTCCGCAGGTGTGCTTATGACAGGTGAATGAAATCTTCAGCATTTCCTCAAATCCCATCCTTCATCCGTCAACCACCCGAAATCAACCCGAGGCCCTCGGGACCTCTACCAAATATACCAACAAGTCACATATCAACATTTAAACTTAGTCGAACCTTGAGAACACTCTAAACAACTTCAAAACACCAAATCACCCTCGGAATCAAGCCTAAGAACTTCTAAACTTCCGACTTTCGCAAACGATGCCGAAACCTACAAAATCACCTCCGAATGACCTGAAATTTTGCACACACGTCACAAATGACACTACAGACCTATTACAACTTCAGGAATTCCGTTCCGACCCTGATATCAAAATTTCCACTGTCGATCGATAATTGCCAAATTTTCCATTTTGCCAATTCAAGCCTAATTCTACCACGGACCTCCAAATCACATTCCGGGCGCGCTCCCAAGTCCAAAAGCACCTAACAGAGCTAACCAAACCATCAGAATTCACATCCGAGATCGTTTACACATAAGTCAACATCCGATTGACTTTTCCAACTTAAACTTCTACAGAAGAGACTATGTATCTCATTCCACACCGAAACTACTCCGGACCCGAACCAACCAACACGATACGATGAAATACAGCTGAGGAACACATAAGGGAGCGGAAATGGTGGAAACGGGACTACAGTTCACAAAACGACCGAACGGGTCGTTACAAGATGACCCCATGATTTAATTCTATTGATATTTAAAAGTGGAAGATACACACACATCTGAATTATTAAAGCATCAAAGGATGAACAATTAAGGTGCTTCGTGATTTTACTATCTATCACAAGTGAAAAGAATAAATATATAGATATAAACACGGTAGGGTCAATTTTAAATTAACAAGGAAAATAGTATAGGAAGATCTTGGTTAATCTATCTACTTTAGATTCAAACTTCTTTTCTTCTTTTATTATTCTTAATTATCTTCAACACTTTGCCTCAAGCTAAATAAGAGGTAGACTAGTCACCACTCCTAGCTTGCTCCACGATACTGAGAATTGATCCTTTGAGAGGGCCACTGTGTGGAATATCAGCTAAATGATTTTTTGAATCGACGAAATGGTAACAAATTGACCTTGAGTAACCGTTTCTCTAACAAATGATTATTAAGTTCTACATACTTAACAAGTTCTAGCATGCAAAACTGAATTTGTAATCATATAAAGTAAACTAAGATTATCACAAAATAATGTTAGAGCATTTTACTACTATATATAAGAGACCATGTAAAGAGTCTTGTAGTCCTTAGTTACATTGTAACTATCTTGTTAGCTTGCCAACCAAAAGAGTTTGCTCTTCCAAATATATTCTTGTATTTGCTATTTATTACTTCATATTATAAAGTATGTTTCCAATAAATCAAGATACTTTCAAACCTTTTTTAGTAATACATAGCTCCTTAACCTAATTTTGTGCTTCAGTAGCAATATATCGTAAAATATTTGTCCCTACTTTATTTCTTTTTTGCTTAGGTTCCTATATTTAATTTGGTAAATATATTAAACATTGAGCCCTTCAAAAATACTTGAAAAGTTGTGAATAATGGTGAATAATTATGCACAAAGATAAATCTAAAATGCTGATAACAATAACCTTGAAGAACTCATTTGATATTAGGAGAGTACTCTGTTGATCAAATTTGCATAGTAATTCTAAAATTATAATTAAATTTCTCTTCGATCTTATTTTTAACAGAAAAATTATTTTGCAAATATAAATTTTGATTTAGTGATTTAACTCAATTATACAATAGAAACTAAATTACTAAACCTGTTTAAAATTAATAGATTAGAATCTTGAAAATAAAATTAAAAAATAATTAAATTTTATCCAATTTACTTAATTAAGTGGGGATAGAAGAGAGGAAAACGGACAGTTGCTTAGCAAATGATCAACTTGTAATCTCACATTTATTAGTACGGTTGATGGTCACATGCTATTGAAACAAAGATATATTTTTTCTTTCTTAAAACAATTTAACTTGTCAGAAATCATATAATCCTTTTTTTTTGAACATAAAAGGTACACATATTAATAATAACTAGGGTTCATGACCCTTAGCATTGTCGTTAGTACATAAGCCGTTATGGGATAAAATTATGCCATGTAAGGCATTGTCATTACCTAAATGTCACGACCCGGAATTCCCACCCTCGGGAGTCGTGATGGCGCCTACTCGTAGAAGCTAGGCAAGCCACACATTTAGAATTCATATATACTTTTGTTTTAAATCCATTTTTACCAATTTAATTAACAGAAAATAAATAATTAACAACAGCGGAATTCGTAATTTAGCGGAAGACTTAAACGAAATGAACCAAAATAATAAGGAAAATCCACATATGCCTCTACCCTGTCACAACATTCACGGACTATCTAAGAGTGCTACATACAACTGTCTGAAATAAGGAATAAAGTCTGTCTCGGATACAAAAGGAAACAGTGCATCAGAATAGATAGAAGAGATGTCGGGCCTGCGGACGCCTGCAGGACTACCTCGGGATCTCGTGGACTGAAGGCTGGCTCCCGAACTACTGTTGCGCACCGTATGATGCTCCGGTACCTGGATCTGTGCAAAAGAGCATAGAGTGTAGTATCAGCACAACCGATCCCATGTGCTAGTAAGTGCCTAGCCTAACCCCGGCGAAGTAGTGACGAGGCTAGGACCAGACTCCAGATAAAACTGTGCGGATATATAATATATTGTAGAAAAATAAACAAGTAATGAGCAGTTAAAAGGGAAGGGGGGTACATGCCTCGGGGAAACAATTCAACTTAGCAGAAACTAAATAAATATGAAGGAACAGTACAGTATCTAAAACAATATAATAACACTACTGTTGGGGGGCGCAACCCGATCCATATGTACATATATAATTGTTGCGGCGTGGAACCCGATCCAATAAATATAATATATTTGTTGCGGCGTGCAACCCGATCCAACATAATGTATGTTGCGGCGTGCAACCCGATCCAATATAATGTATGTTGCGGCGTGCAACCCGATCCAATATAATATATGTTGCGGCGTGCAACCCGATCCATATATGTATACATAAATAAAAATGTTGCGGCGCGCAACCCGTTCGAAATATACAGCTTACAGTAATCATGATAAAAATTCCGGCAAGGGATTAACCATAAAATACTCTATCCCGGCAAGGGAATTCAACAGTACAAGTATATTCGTCCCGGCAAGGGAGAACCAGCTATAACCAATTCTAATCATCTCCATTATCACCATTCTAGCTCATAAATAACTTCTACGAAAATAAGCTAAGCCTTTGCTCAATACCACGGATCTACTCACTATCGCAACCTTAGTATTATTCAAGAATACAACAAATATCAATTTAAGACTCACGGTCATGCTCGACACCGACGTATAGATACTCGTCACCATGCCTATACGTCGTACTCCACAAGAAACACATAGCAAATATGACTCAACTCCTAATCCCTCAAGCTAAGGTTAGACCAAACACTTACCTCAAAATTCCACGGCCAATTCACTCCTCAATTACCGTTTTTCCTCTCGAATTTGGCTCCAAATCGATTGTATCTATACATAAATGACTTCAATACATTAATAAATGCTAAACAATGCGAACCCAATGCCTATTTATAGCTTTTCCATCATTCTTCCCAAAAACTCAAAAATCGACCCCGGGCCCGCTTGGTCAAAACACGAGGTTCGGACCAAAATCAAATCACCCATTCACCCACGAGCCCAAATATATAATTTGTTTTCAAATTCGACCCCAAAACGAGGTCTAAATCAAGAAAAATCAAAACGCCCTAACTCTACCCAAATCCCTAATTTTCTACCCTTAATCATATGTTTTAAGCCTAGAAATCTAATGGGTGATGATAAAAATGGAAGAAAACAAGCTTAGGATTACATACCTATGAAGTTATGGTGAAGAAGCTCTTCAAAGTTTGCCCCAAGAGGTGTGGAGAAGAAGAAGTTATTAATTTTGGTGATATTCCCGTATGGCTACTGTTCTGGGTTTTAAAATTTAACTGGGCAATTTATACCTATGCGATTGCAAGAGAAGAAATGCGATCGCATAGTTTCACTAAACCTCACGCTCCGCGATCGCGAAGGAGCTAATGCGGTCGCATAGACTAAGCTACCCAGCCCCCTCCAGCTTTCCTATTCTTCTATGCGATTGCAGCTATATCTATGGGATCGCATAATGTAACAGACCCTTCCCCCACGCTGTGCTATGCGATCGCGAATACACCTATGCGATCGCATAGTACTACACATCAGACACCAGAAAAACTGAAAACCTGCAATTTTTTTCCAAGTTCAAAACTTCCCGAAACACACCCGATCCCTCAGGGCTCCTAACCAAACATAGGTACTAACTCAACAACATCATACGAACCTATCCGTGCGATCAAATCGCCAAAATAACCTCAAAAACAATGAATGAAACCTCAAAATCATGAATTTTTCCTCAAACTTCAGCAAGTTTCAAATTTAGAAATTCAAGTCCGAATCACGTCAAACGACGTCCGTTTTCAACCAAATTTAACAGGAAGGACTTATAACATATATAAGACCTGTACCGGGTGCCAGAACCAAAATACGGGCCCGATACCATCGCTTTCTAATCAGATTTCATTTCCAATTTTCTTAAACATTTCCAGAAAACAATTTTTCTAAAAAATTCATTTCTTGGGCTCGGGACCTCGGAATTTTATTTCGGGCATATGCCCAGATCCCATATTTTCCTACGGACCCTCCGTGACCGTCAAATCATGGGTCCGGGTCCGTTTGCCTAAAATGTTGACCAATGTCAAATTTATTCATTTTAACATCAAAACTTAGCATCTTTCACAAAATTTCATATTTAAGCTTTCCGGCTACGCGCCTGGACTGCGCACGCAAATTGAGGCAACTCTAAATGAGGTTTTCAAGGCCTCGGGGACACAGAATTCAATTAAAAACAGGTGATGACCCTTTGGGTAGTCACATTCTCCACCTCTAAAACAACTGTTCGTCCTCGAACGGGCACAAGAAGGAAGTACCTGAGTCGGGGAAAAGATGAGGATAACGGCTCCGCATATCGGACTCGGACTCCCAGGTCGATGCCTCAAGAGGCTGACCTCTCCACTGAACACGAACAGAAGGGAAACTCTTCAACCTCAACTGACGAATCTACCGGTCTAGAATAGCTACCGGCTTCTCCTCATAAGACAAGTCCTTGTCCAACTGGACAGTGCTGAAATCTAACATGCGGGCTGGGTTGCCGTGATACCTCCGAAGCATGGACACATGAAACACTGGATGCACGGCTGATAAGCTCGGCGGCAAAGCAAGTCTATAAGCCACCTCTCCCACTCGATCAAGAATCTCAAACAGGCCAATGAACCTAGGGCTAAGCTTGCCCTTCTTCCCAAATCTCATCACGCCCTTCATAGGGGACACTCGGAGCAATACCCGCTCACCAACCATAAAAGCCACATCTCGAACCTTGCGGTCTGCATAGCTCTTTTGCCTGGACTGAGTCGAACGAAGCCTATCCTAAATTATCCTGACCTTGTCCAAGGCCTCCTGAACCAGTCCGTACCCAACAACTGAGCCTCTCCCGGCTCAAACCATCCAACTGGAGATCGACATCGTCTACCATATAAAGCCTCATAAGGAGCCATCTAGATACTCGACTGGTAGCTGTTGTTGTACGCGAACTCTGCTAAAGAGAAGAACTGATCCCACGAACCTCGAAAGTCAATAACACAAGCTCGGAGCATATCCTCCAAAATCTGAATAGTCAGCTCGGACTGACCGTCTGTCTGGGGATGAAATGTTGTGCTAAACTCAACCCGTGTGCCCAACTCTCGTTGAACTGCTCTCTAGAAGCGCGAGGTAAACTGCGTACCCCGGTCCGAAATGATAGATACGGGCACACCATGAAGGCGAACAATCTCCCGGATATAGATCTCAGCTAACCTCTCAAAAGAATAGGAGACTGCCACAGGAATGAAATGCGCTGACTTGGTCAGCCTATTAACAATGACCCATATTGCATCGAACTTCTTCCGAGTCAGCGGAAGTCCATTAACAAAGTCTATAGTGATCCGCTCCCACTTCCACTCGGGAATCTCAATCCTCTGAAATAAACCACCAGGCCTCTGATGCTCGTACTTAACCTGCTGACAATTCAAACAACGAGCCACATATGCTACGATATCCTTCGTCATTCTACGCCACCAATAATGCTGCCGCAAATCCTAATACATCTTCGCGGCGCCCGGATGAATAGAGTACCGAGAGCTATGGGCCTCCTCCAATATCAACTCTCGGAGCCCATCCATATTAGGCACACATACTCGACCCTGCAATCTCAAAACTCCATCATCATCTAAGGTAACCTGCCTGGCACCTCCGCGCTGCACCGTGTCTCTAAGGACACACAAATGGGGATCATCATACTGCCGATCACGGATGCGCTCCAATAATGAAGAACGAGCGACCATACAAGCTAACACACGATTGGGCTCAGAAACATCCAATCTCACGAACTGGTTGGCTAAAGCCTGAACATCCAAAGCAAGCGGCCTCTCACCGACCGGAATATAAGCAAGACTACCCATACTGGCAGACATCCTACTCAAAGCATCAGCCACCACATTGGCCTTTCCCAAATGATATAAAATGGTGATATCATAATCCTTCAACAACTCCAACCACCTTCTTTGCCTCAAATTCAACTCCTTTTTCTTGAACAAGTACTGAAGACTCTTGTGATCCGTGAACACCTCACATGCCACGCCATACAGGTAATGCCTCCAAATCATCAATGCGTGAACTATGGCTGCCAACTCCAAGTCATGAACTGGATAGTTCTTCTCATGAATCTTCAACTGCCTCGAAGCATAGGCAATGACTTTGCCATTCTGCATCAACACTGCTCCAAGCCCAACACGGAAAGCATCATAATAGACTGTATAAGGCCATGAACCTGTGGGCAAAACCAACACCGGTGCCGTAGTTAGAGCTGTCTTGAGCTTCTGAAAGCTCGCTTCACACTCATCCGACCATCTGAACTGGGCACCCTTCTAGGTCAATATGGTCATCGGGGCTGCAATAGATGAAAACCCCTCCACGAACCGTCGATAGTAGCCTGCCAATCCCAAGAAACTCCGAATCTCTGTAGCTAATGCTGGTCTAGGCCAGTTCTTGACAAAGAATTCACACTTGGAGAACTTTGCATATAACTGACTATCTCTCAGAGTCTGAAGAACCACTCTAAGGTGCTGCTCGTGCTCCTCCTGGCTGCGGGAATATATCAATATATCATTAATAAAGACTATCACGAACGAGTCCAAATAAGGCCTGAACACTCGGTTCATCAAGTCCATGAAAGATGCTGGGGCATTTGTCAATCCGAATGACATAACCAAGAACTCATAATGCCTGTACTGAGTGCGGAAAGCTGTCTTATGGACATCGGATGCCCTAATCCTCAACTGATGGTAGCCAGATCGCAAGTTAATCTTGGAAAATACCTTGGCACCCTGAAGCTGGTCGAACAATCATCAATCCTCGGCAGCGGATACTTATTCTTGACTGTAACCTTGTTCAATTGCCGGTAATCAATACACATTCTCATTGACCCATCCTTTTTCTTGACAAATAACAATGGCGCACCCCAAGGCGAAACATTGGGTCTAATGAAACCCTTCTCGAGCAAATCCTGCAACTGTTCCTTTAGCTCTTTCAACTCAGGCGGCGCCATACGATACGACGGGATAGAAATGGGCTGAGTGCCCGGAACCAGATCAATGCAGAAGTCAATATCCCTGTCGGGTGGCATACCCGGCAGGTTGCCACCCGACAGGTCTGAAGGGAAAACATTAGGAAACTCACAAACAACGGGCATAGAATCAATAGAGGGAACCTCAGCACTAAAATCACGAACATAGGCTAAATAGGCCAAACACCCCTTCTCGACCATACGCCGAGCCTTCGCATACGATATAACACTGCGGGTAGAATGACCAAGAGTCCTTCTCCACTCTAAACGAGGATACCCGGTAAGGCTAAGGTCACAGTCATGGCATGACAGTCCAAGATAGCGTGGTAAGGTGATAACCAGTCCATCCCCAATATAATGTCAAAGTCAACCATGTCTAAAAGCAACAAATCTACACGAGTCTCAAGACCCCCAATCACCACAACACAAGAACGATGGACTCGATCGACCACAATAGAGTCACCCACCGGTATAGACACATAAACAGGAACACCCAATGCATCACTAGGCTTGACCAAATACGGGGAAAAATAAGATGACACATACGAATACATAGACCCCGGATCAAACAACACCGAAGCATCCCTATCACAAACCAGAACCGTACCTGTAATAACCGCATCTGAAGCCTCTGCCTCGGGTCTGACCTGAAGAGCATAACATCGGGGCTAGGCCCCACTAATCTGATCTATCTCTCTGGGACATCATGCGGCTGGCTAGCCTCCACCTCTAGCGGTCTGAGCTCTACCTCTAAATCCTCTACCTCCCCCTCTAGCACCTCTACCCCCGCCTCTAGCTATCTGGGCGGCCTATGGAACATCTGGTGCCTGAATCATAGCACGGGTTCCCTGCTGCTGCGAATGAGTACCCACCAACCTCGGACAAGCCCTCCGGATGTGACCATACTCACCACACTCATAAAATCCACCTGAATGCTACAGTTGAGGAAACTGAGACTGACCCTGGCAGCCTGAATGACCACCTCGAAAGCTCTGGAGCGGTGGTGCACTGATAGGAGCTAGTGGTGCACTGTGGGACTGCTGATCAGAATACTGCCCGCGAGAACCACGGCCACATAAGGCACCGTGAGAAACCTGGAATGCTGACTGGAAAGGCCTAGAAGGATGACCCCTATCATACGAATCTTTGCCTCCAGACGAGGCGCCACTGAATCTGCCTGACTGACGGGGTCTCTTGTCTACCCTATGACCACTCCCCTGTGATAATACCATCTCAACCCTCCGGGCCACATTGGCCGCCTCCTGGAAAGATATCTCACTCCCAGCCTCTCTGTCCATCTGAAGACGAATCGGCTGAATGAGTCCATCAATAAACCGTCTCACTCTCTCCCTCTCAGTGGGAAGTATTATAAGAGCATGGCAAGAAAAATCAATGAAGCTGGTATTGTACTTGGTGACTGTCATGGATCCCTGCTGAAGGCGCTCGAACTGCCTTCGATAGGCCTCTCGCTGAGCAATAGGGAGAAACTTCTCCAAAAATAGCTGTGTGAACTGCTCCCATGTCAAGGCTGGTGATCCTGCTGGCCTAGCTAAGCAATAATCCCTCCACCAAGTCTTGGTGGATCCAGACAAGCGAAATGTAGCAAAATCAACCCCATTGGTCTCAATAATACCCATGTTCCGAAGAACCTCGTGGCAGCTATCCAGATAATCTTGAGGATCCTCGGTAGATGCACCGCTGAAGGTAGTAGTGGAGAGCTTGGTGAACCTGTCCAATCTCCACAAAGCATCGGCAGACATGGCTGCTCCATCACCAGCCTGGGCTACCAAACCCGGCTGAGCTGCTCCAACTGGCTGAACTGCTGGAGTCTGAATCTGGGGAGCTACCTGCTCTGGAGTACGAGTAGCAGGAGTCTAGGCTCCTCCTCCAGCCTGAGAAGTGGCTGGTGCTACAGGAAGCAAGCCTGCACGGGTGACACTCTCCATGAGGCCCACCAATCGGACCAAAGCGTCCTAAAGAACGGGGGTAGCAATAAACCCCTCCGGGACCTGAGCTGGGCCCACCGGAACTGCTGGGGCCGGAACCTCCTCGTCAAAATCAACCTGAGGCTCCTCCACTGGTGCTGCTGCCGGGGCTGAGCTCTGCCCCTACCTCGGCCTCTAGCACGGCCTCGGCCTCGCCCTCTGCCCCTAGTGGGTGCTGCTGCTGGGGGCTCGGGCTACTGAGCGGTAGATGAGGAAGCGCATGTTCTCGCCATCTGCGAAAGAACAGAGTATAAATTCAATTAGCATTTAGAAACCAAACCGCACGACAAGAAAGAACAAATGTGAAACTTTTCCTAACTCTATAGCCTCTGGGGATAAATACAGACGTCTCCATACCGATCCCTCAGACTCTACTGAGCTTGTCCGTGAATTGTGAGACCTACGTAACCAAGAGCTTTGATACCAACTTGTCACGACCCAAAATTCCCACCCTCGGGAGTCGTGATGGCGCCTACTCGTAGAAGCTAGGCAAGCCACACATTTAGAATCCATAAATACTTTTGTTTTAAATCCATTTTTACCAACTTAATTAACAGGAAATAAATAATTAACAATAGCGGAATTCGTAATTTAACGGAAGACTTAAACGAAATGAACCAAAATAATAAGGAAAATCCACAAATGCCTCTACCCAGAACTGGTGTCACAACACTCACGGACTATCTAAGAGTGCTACATACAACTGTCTGAAACAAGGAATAAAGTGTGTCTCGGATACAAAAGGAAACAGTGCATCAGAATAGATAGAAGAGATGTCGGGCCTGCGGACGCTTGCAAGACTACCTCGGGATCTCATAGACTGAAGGCTGGCTCCCGAACTATTGATGTGCACTGTATGCTGCTCCGGTACCTGGATCTGTGCAAAAGAGCACGGAGTGTAGTATCATTACAACCGACCCCATGTGCTGGTAAGTGCCTAGCCTAAACCCTGCGAAGTAGTGACGAGGCTAGGACCAGACTCCAGATAAACCTGTGCGGATATATAATATATTACAGAAAAATAAACAAGTAATGAGCAGTTAAAAGGGAGAGAGGGTACATGCCTCGGGGAAACAGTTCAACTTAGCAGAAACTAAATAAATATGAAGGAACAGTACAGTATCTAAAACAATATAATAACACTACTGTTGCGGCGCGCAACCCGATCCATATGTACATATATAATTGTTGCGGCGTGCAACCCGATCCAATAAATATAATATATCTGTTGCGGCGTGCAACCCGATCCAATATAATGTATGTTGCGGCGTGCAACCCTATCCAATATAATATATGTTGCGGCGTGCAACCCGATCCATATATGTATACATAAATAAAAATGTTGCAGCGTGCAACCCGTTCCAAATATACAGCATACAGTAATCATGACAGAAATTCCGGCAAGGTATTAACTACAAAATACTCTATCCCGGCAAGGGAATTCAACAGTACAAGTATATTCGTCCCGACAAGGGAGAACCAACTATAACCAATCTCAATTCAACTTCTAATCATATTCATTATCACCATTCTAACTCATAAATAACTTCTACGAAAATAAGCTAAGTCTTTGCTCAATACCACGGATCATCTCACTATCGCAACCTTAGAATTATTCAAGAATACAACAAATATTAATTGAAGACTCACGGTCATGCTCGACACCGACGTATAGATACTCGTCACCATGCATATACGTCGTACTCCACAAGAAACACATAGCAAATATGACTCAACTCCTAATCCCTCAAGCTAAGGTTAGACCAAACACTTACCTCAAACTTCCACGGCCAATTCACTCCTCAATTACCGCTTTTCCTCTCGAATTTGGCTCCAAATCGATTGTATCTATACATAAATGACTTCAATACATCAATAAATGCTAAACAATGCGAACCCAATGCCTATTTATAGCTTTTCCATCATTCTTCCCAAAAACTCAAAAATCGACCCCGGGCCCGCTTGGTCAAAATACGAGGTTCGGACCAAAATCAAATCACCCATTCACCCACGAGCCCGAATATATAATTTGTTTTCGAATTCGACCCCAAAAAGAGGTCTAAATCAAGAAAAATCAAAAAGCCCTAACTCTACCCAAATCCCTAATTTTCTACCCTTAATCATATGTTTTAAGCCTAGAAATCTAATGGGTGATCATAAATATGGAAGAAACAAGCTTAGGATTACATACCTATGAAGTTATGGTGAAGAAGCTCTTCAAAGTTTGCCCCAAGAGGTGTGGAGAAAAAAGAAGTTATGAATTTTGGTGATATACCCGTATGGCTACTGTTCTGGGTTTTAATATTTAACTTGGCAATTTATACCTATGCGATCACGAGAGAAGAAATGCGATCGCATAGTTTCACTGAACCTCACGCTCCGCGATCGCAAAGGAGCTAATGTGATCGAATAGAATAAGCTACCCAGCCCCCTCCAGCTTTCCTATTCTTCTATGCGGTCGCAACTATATCTATGCGATCGCATAATGTAACACACCCTTCCCCCCACGCTGTGCTATGCGATCGCGAATACACCTATGCGATCGCATAGTACTACACATCAGACACTAGAAAAACTGAAAACCAGCAATTTTTTTCCAAGTTCAAAACTTCCCGAAACACACCCGAGCCCTCGGGGCTCCTAACCAAACATAGTTACAAACTCAACAACATCATACGAATCTATCTGTGCGATCAAATCGCCAAAATAACCTCAAAAACAATGAATCAAACCTCAAAATCATGAATTTTTCCTCAAACTTCAGCAAGTTTCGAATTTAGAAATTCAAGTCCGAATCACGTCAAACGACGTCCGTTTTCAACCAAATTTCACAGGAAGGACTTAAAACATATATAAGACCTGTACCGGGTGCCGGAACCAAAATACGGTCCCGATACCATCGCTTTCTAATTAGATTTCATTTCCAATTTTCTTAAACATTTCCAGAAAACAATTTTTCTAAAAAATTCATTTCTTGGGTTCAGGACCTCGGAATTTGATTCCGGGCATACGCCCAGATCCTATATTTTCCTACAGACCCTCCGGGACCGTCAAATCACGGGTCTGGGTCCGTTTGCCCAAAATGTTGACCAAAGTCAAATTTATTCATTTTAACATAAAACTTAGCATTTTTCACAAAATTTCATATTTAAGCTTTCCGGCTACGCGCCCGGACTGCGCACGCAATTCGAGGCAACTCTAAATGAGGTTTTCAAGGCCTTGGGGACACAGAATTCAATTAAAAATAGGTGATGACCCTTTGGGTCGTCACACTAAAGCAGCCATATTATAACACTGGTCCGTAGAACAACTTCTAACATAGATATAACCATCCTGATCTTTGTGATAGACATCTATTACAAACTCAGGTGGTAAAACTAAGACACATAATTTATTGTAGCTACGTTACATTAGCGCTGCTTTTGCCAAAATATGTGCTACCATGTTCCCTTCACGAAACCTATGCTTCAATGTGATCTTCCCTTGCCTGGTTGCCTTGTCCATCAAACACCTGCATTCATAAATTAAAGTATTGTAAGTTGGGTAATCTTCCTGAAGAAAAATTATGACCTCCGTGGCATCAGTTTCTACTTCAGCTAGGAATATTTATTCCCTGATAATTAGTTGAAGTGCATGCCGAAAAGCTTGAAATTTTGCTTGGATTGGTGATATTGCATGTATTTTCTTGTGGTATGTCCTCTATTGGCCCTTATAGTCGCGGATGACTCCGATGATTCCTCCTTCAAGATAGTTTCTTCTAAAGGCACCATCAATATTGATCTTATACCAACCCTAGGGGGGGCTGCCACATAACATAAATGCTTAATTTTATGTTGTTAGTATTGACCCTGGACGTTAGAAGTTTTTATTCCACAGTTGGGTCGATCACTTTTTTTCTGTTAATATGGTTGTTGGTATTGTTTTGATTGTTATGGTTTCTGTTATTCCAAATGGCCCATAGGGCAAAAAGAAGTATATCATCCCAAGTTACGTAGTTATTGATTATAGTAGGGCGAACATTTCTTAATAATTCAATCCAATTATTAGTATGCACCTGGTTGGTAATAGTCACTCACATTGATTGCCAAAAGGATTGAGCAATGGTACATTCCCGGAAGATATGGCATATAGATTCAGTGGTGCCTTTGCATATTGGGCAATTTGGGTTTATATTAACACCAATATTGGCGAGGTAACCTCTTGTAGGAAGTCTTTTGTGACAGCATTTCCATATAAATAGTTTGATCCTGTTAGGATATTGGAGGTCCCAAATCCAATTGAAACAGAGACTTGGAGGTGTTTGCTCGTCAATTAGCTTGTAGCAAGAGGTTGTTGAGAATGTATCACTTGGGTTTAGACTCCAAATGAGATTGTTAGGTGCATTGATGTGGCATTTGGGGTTTAAAGCATTAATACTATTTATAATAATTTTAGGGAGATCAAAGGAGATTTTCCTTAAATTCCAACCATTTTTATCCCAAATATCTTTAATAGTTAAGCTATGTTCATTATGAGTTAATGGGCCTGAAATATTATTGTGAAGACTATATTACGAATCCAATTTGTGTCCCGGACATTCATATGTGAATGTCTGTTTATTGGCCACCTAATACCCTTATTACAAACAACCCATCCCTTGAGGAGACTTTTCCATATATTTGAACAGCCATTTGTTCTCTTACTCTTTTCGTAAATACTAATAAGAACTTGAGCCTAAAGGGAGGATGGATTATTAAGAAGCCTCCATGCTAGGCTGGTTAGAAGGGCTAGGTTTTTTTATTTTGCTTTCATAATACCTAGTCCTCCATGGGTTTTTGTATTGGTAACCATGTTCCATCCAATTAGATGCATTTTTTTCTTTTCCCTTGTAGTCCCCCATAGGAAGTCTCTTTGAATCTTGTCTATTTCTTTGAGGGTTTTAATAGAAAGAAGACTTATTTGCATTAGGTGGTTTGGTATTGTATTTAGGGTAGAGGCTATTAATGTGCACTTGCCTGCCATACTTAACCATCTAGCATTCCAATTGTTTAATTTAGCTCGCATTTTATCAAGTAAGGGTTGGTAATACTTGTGCCTAGGGTAGTGTTTTAGCATTAGGAAACCTAGATATGTACCAAAGGTCTTACTAATGGTTATCCCAAAAGTCTTAGTAGCCAGATCTCTGTTATGTTGTTTACAGCTCTTTGACATGATCAATTTGGATTTTTCTTTATTGATATTTAATCCAGAAATGTAACAAAAACTCTCCATACTTCTGCAAATAGTAGTAATAGTTTTTGTGTTGGCTTGACCTATAAGGGATAGGTCGTCAGCAAAAAAATAAATGAGATAAGGGGGGGACCTAGGATTAAGTTTAATAGGCACCCAATTCCTAGTATCTACTTTGTTGTTAATATTTTTGGAAAGCATATCCATGCATAATATGAATATGTAAGGAGACATGGGGTCCCCTTATCTAAATTTTTGGAAAAAGAATGGATGTAACCCATCGGGGCCTGGGGCCTTGTAAGGTTTAAATGAGAACACAGCTTTTCTTATATCCTGATTTCTTAAGGGTTTGTCTAGGCTTGAGAGGTCAATTTGTGAGAAGTTAGCAATGTCTTTTTTAATAGATCGCTAGTTAGTCCTATCGTGGGAGGTTGTAAAAATACTTGAGAAGTACTCTGTAACATGGTTAATTAGGGAGGTTTGGTCATCAATCCAATTCCCTGAGTTGTCTTTGAAAAGGACAGTATTATTTCTTTTCCTTCTATTAGTGGCTTTTATATGGAAGAATTTAGTATTTGCATCTCCTTCATTTAACCAATTAACCCTAGAGCGTAACTTCCAATAATCTTCTTCTATTTTAAGAATTGTGTTATAGTCTTCAATAAGAGATGTTTCTAAATCTTAAAGGAAGTATCTTGTTGATTAACTATGAGATTTTTGAAACCAATTAATTCTACTCAGAATAAATATTGCCATAGGTATTTTTTCCATTCTAAAATATTTATTTGAAAGGACTGAGTTCCTTGTACTAGGTCTTTATTTTCCCAGCTATGTGATACAATCCTAGAGAAATCCGGATGGGAGCACCAATAGGTTTCTATTCTAAAAGTTCTGTCATGAATGGATTAGAACAGGGTTATGGTCAGAATGGATTTTAGGGAGGTGTGTTATGGTCACATTAACATAGGCTTTTAATCAATCTTCATTAGAGTAGACCCTGTCTAATCTTTCCATGATTAAACCCTTTTTTTTCTACTATGGTTGGACCATGTGTATTTACACCCCTTAACCCTAGGTCTACTAGATTATAGTAGTTAAGGCAGTCTATTAGGGACTTTGCTCTTTTCTGATTAATGCTTCTACCCCCATATTTTTCCCCGGAGTTCACTACTTCAATGAAATCACCTCCAACTAACCAAGGTCCTCTGTAGTGATCATAGATATTTTTTAAGTTATCCCATAACATATTGCGAGTATTTATATCATTACTAGCATAAATAGCAGTAAATAACCAGGAGAGATTTTTGGGTTTTACCTCGATCATTGCATGAATTGCCTGCCCATTCCTAGTGAAATTGTTGATAGTCACCACCTCATGATTCCACAGAATTACCAACCCTCCAGCTTGCCCAACAGAAGGAACCTCTATCAACTCAGTAAAGTGAGATTCCTCTAGGATAGATATATGACTATCCATTTTTGTTTCCAACAGAGCAACTAAGCAAGGCCTGTGAGTGTCCATAAGTTCCTAGAGTGCCTCCTAAAGTTGGCATTATTATCTCCTCTAACATTCCAAATTATAATGTTATTTGGTTGATTCATGGAATGATTATTGAGTGGGTTGTTGTTGTGAATCCTCCTGAGGGAGGGGACTAGTATCACTACATTCTTTCCCACAGTTGGGTTCTGTGGAGGTCGTATGTCCAATGAGCACTTGTAAAGTGTCACTGGGCAGCTGAAGATAGACTTCCTGTCTAGCATCTCCTAGAAGATGAGTATTTTTACCTCGCTTAGGCTTGAAAATGCCACTGTCGGCTCCCAAAAGTGTGGCAAGTTGTCCTCCTCTTCTTCCTCCTGGAGCCCTTCCTGGTTTTGCATGTTTGGAACTGGAGCTTGCTCTTCCATTGGATCTGGTTGTGGATCGTGTTGTTGGTTTTGCATATGCTGAGTAGTCCACTGTGTGAATATTGGATTCAAGAACATTAGATCCTCCGGATCAAAGAATGGAAGATTTAGAGGTGGATTTTGTGAGATATGTTGGTTGGAGTTGCTTGGGATGTTCCATATTTGTTGCATGTTGTTCACTATGTTTTGGTTCATTAAGGAAGCTAGTGGTTGGAGAATGTTGCTCATCCATCTTTGGTTGATGTAGTTGTTCATGGCCAAGCTCATCCCTTCTGAGATCAGTTGAGCTAGGAAGTGTGTGTTTTGAATTATCAGTATGGACTCCTGCCCATTGAACTCCATGTTGAAGGACACTGCATGGCCTTGAAGTCCCAATTCCACCAACGATTGTGGTACAAGATTTGGTGGACTTGCAGGTTGAGCATAGATCACGGGATTTGAGGAAAAGAGGGGAGGGAGATTGGGGAGATTATTCATGGTTTGATTTCGAGAAAGGTGGATTAACTGAATGAGTCGGAACCTTCTCCTTAGTGTTAGTGGAGGTCTTGGCATTTTGGTGTGTCTGTTGTTTTATATGAGGAGTGTTGTGTAGGTGATTGGGGGGGATTGCTAATGATTGTATCTAGTTGTATAGGATGGGAAGGAGGTTGCTTGAGGTTTATATCCAAATCTTTCATGGATATGTCCTTCGTCACTTGGCTGCTTTCGTCTACCATGTGTTGGAGTGAGGATTTGTTATTAGGGATGGACGTTGCATGGTGATTTTTAGTGTAGTCATTATTAGTTTTGTAGTTGTTATTAGTAGGGTAATTGATTTTCTCTTGGCATTTCTGATTGGTTTGTGTGTGATTTATTTCCAAGTCTATTGTATCAAGCAAATGATTTTGGCTATTATCACTGTTGGGATATTGTGCCACGTTTGGGACACTTGTAATGCAAAGCTTTCATTTGTCATGCAGATTTTTTGAGTTTTGATTAACTTTTGTCTCCTTTTTTTCCAAAACCTCACGCTACTTAGGTGAATTAGCATAACTACTTTCTCCTTCATCATATGTTTTAGCATTTTGAATTGTGGCCACTTTGGTTGGGTCATCACTATGATCAACTAGTAATTTGCTTACTGCTGCATTAGGGTTGGCGAGAAGTTGTTTGTTAATATAATCTAAAGGTTGTGTGTTAAGATACTTACCTTACAAATCATCATACATTCAAACATTTATACCTGGGGCTATAGGTGCACTAGCCTTATCTTTGAACTGATTGGCTGCCTTAGATTTGCCTTTTATAGGGAAGGAGACTGTCATCCATTCCTGTGCATTGTCATTCCTGGACTGTGGTGACTCTAAAGTTGGTTGGTCTGCCTTTTGTTTGATTGTTGGAAGGGAGGATGAGCACCCTTGACTTGTGTGTCCCAACCTGCCGCATGATTTGCATAGTATATCATCTCCTTTATATAGAACAGGTTGTTTATGGTGACCAATCAGTAAATAGTTTTGCACTGTTGCTCCAATGGTAACTCCACATAAAGCCTAGCATATCTTCCTCTTAATGTGGTAGATGTGCGTGCATCTACTTTGAGTAGTTTGCCAATGCAGTTGCCAATTCTTGTAAGAATAATGCCATCGTAAAATTCTGTGGGGAGTTGTGGTAATCGTACCCATACTGCTGTATAGCTTTGATGAGCTTCTTTAGCTACAAAATTGGGCACCCATTTTTGTACTGAAAGAAAAAAACCATTGATGAACCAAGGTCCATTATGTAGTATCTTAGTCATACTTTCCTCCTTGGCCAACTTGATTGTGTAGTAATTTTCTCCAAAATTAATAAGTGGAAAATTCTCATTTATCTTCCACAGGTCTTGGATTTTCTTTTTGAAGTAGTGATGCACCAATCGTTTACCCATGAGTTTTATGATGATGGAGAATTTACAAGGGTTGTACATGCGTTTTCTATCCTCCTCAGATAATATTATTTGATTCAGTTTGTGGGACAATACCCCTGAATTATGGTCATCCAATTCTGTTGATTGGATGTCCTTTGGAAGTGTTGAGATTTCTTCCACTGATTGAGTAGTGATGTTGTTGAAGAATTCATCTTGAATCAGTGTATCCTTGTAGGATAGTGTATTAGGTGTTTGAGGATTGAATTTATCAGGGGGTTTGGGAGGAATGTGATTTTGAGTACCTGAACGTTGTTTTAGTAAGAGGTCACTCATTCTCTCTCTAGCATTAGCATCTCACGTAAGCTTTTTATGATTTTCGAAAAATCATATAATCCTTATTGGTTGGGTAGCAGAATTTTCTTTTAAAAATTAAAGAATTAATGAGTTAATGACAAACTAAGTTAATTCTTGGACTTTGTTTTAATGAATTTGGGTTTTTCTGAATTTCATCTGACCTAAGCTTTAATCACCATATTTTTTTCTAGTATAAACTATGGTCATATGAAATTATGAGTAGTTAATCAATAAATACCAAAATAATAAATTAAAATATCTTCTTTGTTTCTACCTCTAATTAGAAATTATATGCTTACAAATTGATAAAATATTAAAATATGTTCTTAATCTATGATTGAAGTCCATTTGGAATCATTTTGCATACTTTAAATTATGTTACTAAATATCAAGTTACCTTTGTCCATTTAATATATGCTTATTCCTTAGCACACTTGCTTTCTTATAAATATTTTTTTCATAAATTATCTAATGATATGATCAGAAAATATAAATAATAAATGGTTAAGAAGCGATGAACTTAAAAAAGTTGTGCCTAAAAACGTAACACAAATTTACTACTATATATAAGGGACCATGTAAAGAGTTTTGTAGTCCTTAATTACATTGTAACTATCTTGTTATCTTGTCAACCAAAAGGGTTTGCTCTTCCAAATATGTCCTTGTATTTTCTATTTATTACTTCATATACTAAAGTATGTTTTCAATAAATCAAGATACATTCAAACCTTTTTTTGGTAATACATAGCTCCTTAACCTTACTTTTTGGAGCTGAAGTATGTACCATAAGTTTGTTGCCCCAACTTTATTTCTATTTTGCTTAGGTTCCAATATTTAATTTGGTAAATATATTAAACTTTGAGCCCTTCAAAATGCTTTAAAAGTTGTGAATGATGGTATAATTATGCACAAAGATAAATCAAAAATGTTGATGACAATAACCTTGAAGAACTCATTTGATATTACCTAGGCTTTAATCACCATATTTCTTCTTGCATAAACTATGGTTATACGAAATTATGAGTAGTTAATCAATAAATACCAAAATAATCAATTAAAAGATCTTCTTTATTTCTACCTCTAATTAGGAATTATATGCTCACAATTTCATAGAATATTAAAAGATCTTCTTTAATCTATGATTATAGTCTATTTGGAATCATTTTACATACTTTATATTATGTTACTAAATATCAACTTACCTTTGTCCCATTGATATGTAACGACCCGACCGGTTGTTTTGAGCTCTAGCGCATCGGTCGGTGGTTTGAGGCCATGAGCATCTCTATTTAAGGTATTATGACTTGTATGCTTGGCCGGAACTGGAATTTCGGAAGTTCAGAGTTGATTTGGAAAGAGAATTCTCATTTGGAAGCTTAAACTTGGAAAAAACTGACTAAGGGTTGATTTTCAGTAAACAACCTCGGAGTTGGGATTTGAAGGTTTCAATAGGTTCGTATGATGGTTTTAGACGTGGAGTATGTCCGGATCGGGTTTTGGATAACTCGGGAGCGTTTCGGCGCCTATTGTGGAAGTTAGCATTTGGAAGAATTTCATAAATTTGGGTTGGAGGGAATTTCAATGTTATCGATGTCCATTTGAGATTCCGAGTCTGGAAATAGCGTCGTATGGTTATTCTGGTATTGGGAGCGCGTCTGGAAGCGGATTCAGAGGTCTGTAGGTCATTTTGGAGTCATTTGGCTAAAGTTAGTAATTTGAAGGTTTATGAGAAGTTTGATTGGAAGTGGACTTTTTTATAATGGGGTCGGATTCCGATTTCGGAAGTTGGGGTAGGTTTGTAATGTCGAATATGACTTGTGTGCAAAATTTGAGGTCAATCGGACGAGATTTAATAAGTTTCGGCATCGAAGGTTGAAGTTTGAAGTTCTAAAGTTCATTAAGCTTGAATTGGGTTGTGATTCGTGATTTCGATGTTATTTGATGGGATTTAGAGGCTCGACTAGGTTCGTAATGTGTTTTGGGACGTGTTGGATAAAGATGAGGTCCCGGGGGCCTCGGATGAATTCCGAGTGATTGACGGATCGAATTTGGAGTTAGAAGAAGAATTGAGTTGCTGCCTTCTGGTGTAACCGCACCTGCGAGACTTGGGCCGCAGGTGCGGGGCCGCAGAAGCGACCCTATGAGTCGCAGAGGCAGTTTTGGCTGGGAGTGCTAGGACCGCAGATGCGGTCATATCGCCCCAGAAGTGAGACTGCACCTGCGGCAGGAAAAGCACAGAAGCAAAAATGGGCTGCAAGCCCTGAACCGCAGAAGCGGTATTTTATCTGCACCGGCGGAACCGCAGAAGCGGTCAAGTGACCGCAGGTGCGAAGAATTGTTGAGCAGTGTGTTTATTTAAAAGACGGGTTTTGGCTCATTACATCTCAAATCTTTCATGGGAGCTGATTTTTGGAGCAACTTGGGAGTGTCATTTTCATCACCAAGCATGAGGTAAGTGGTTTATACTAGTTTTGAGTTAAATACATGATTATATATGGATTTGAACATGAAAATTAGTGGAGATTGTGGGGTTTTGGTAAAAACCCTAAAATTTGGTATTTTTGGATTTTCACCATGGATTTGGGCATGGAATTGGAAACAAATTATATATTTGAGTTTGTGGGGTTATGGGTAAAGTTTATCTTCAAAAAATTTCGGAATCCGGGCACGTGGGCCCGAGGGTGATTTATCAATTTTCCGGGTAGAGTTGGGAATTTGTTGTAAATTGAATTGTTATGAGTATTCGAGCGTATATTAATGGGTTTGCATAATTATTGGCTAGTTTCGGAGCGTTGAGCATCGGTTGAGTCGTCGGAAGGGCTTGGAAGTCGGTTATGGAACTCCGGAGCGAGGTAAGTCTCGTTTCTAACCTTGTAAGAGGGAATTAACCCCATAGGTGAACTAAATTATTATGTGCTTCTACTTGTGGGGGCTACGTATGTGCAAGGTGACGAGAGTCCGTACGTAGCTATTAGTTATGCCTATATCCGGGTAGTTTTAGGCTTACATCATGCCTTGTTGATATCGTTATTGATTTATATTTATTGCTTTCCTTGAGAGGTAGGTAGATTGAGTTTGCTTATTAAATGTTTTGAAAGGAGTGAAATTTGAAGAATATAAGGTTTAAAGGTTTCATTTGAACTTCATATTTTTGAAAAGAATAGAGAAATATTATAATCGCTTAAGAAATCTATGTGTTCCCGCGTCGCATGTATGTTTCGCGAGCGGGGTAATTTCCTTAAAAAGCCACAAGCTGAATTTACCTTATTTTGAAAAGAATCAAGACCTATGATTTAAATGTTAAATTTATATTTGATCACGTCGCAAGTATAATCCTCGAGCGGGGTGATTCCTTAAATTTATATTTGATCGCGACGCATGTATGATTCGCGAACGGGGTATTTCCTTCTACTACTCTTTGGGATCTGGCTGTTCGCCTCGGCATGATTTATGTACCACACTCTCATGGGAGCGGGCCGTTCGCCTCGGCAGGTTAATAGATACAACTATGTGTCACACCTCCTTTTTCACTACACCCGCGAGGGCGTAAAGGAGTTGTTCCACTTAAAGGACAATCGGAACGGGATTTGTTTATTAAGATTCAGAGTCGCCACTTGGGAGATTAATGGTGCCCCAAGTCACCGGTTGAATCCCGAACCGAGAAAATTATGACTCTGTTAACAGTCCGCGAACCAGAAATCCGGGCAAGGAATTCTGTTAACCTGAGAGAAGGTGTTAGGCATTCTCGAGTTCCGTGGTTCTAGCACGATCACTCAACTGTCATGTTTAGCTTATTTATTTGATTTTAATACATGTTTTAACCTATATGCTTTTAACTTTGAACCGCTTTTATTATTATTATTTTAAGGGAATTGCAACGTCGTGAAAACATGTCTCTAATCGCGTCACATAAATGCACCCGCGATTTTTGACACATTTCGACTTCGTTGAGATTTGGATTTGGGTCACATAAATGTGCACCCGTGTTTAAGAAGGTAAGGTTATTAAAAACGCGCCTAAAGTGACTAACATGTTATTATCTCTGGGGAAGGCCGTGAAATTCGCTAAACGGCCTATCCCGAAGTCTAGGTATTTTAGTATAACATTTATCGAGGGCCCCGCCATTTGTTTGTTTCATGTAGCGAGGCTCATCTCGTTTTATTTTTAAAAGGAAAACCTAAAAGCAACTATGATTCTCTATTTTTATTTGTCTCTAATAATAAAAGAAGAAACCCTAATTATTTATTATTGTTTAAAAGCTACTATATTTAGGGTCTATGAGCTCATATAAATTCAAATCTTCATCCAACTTGGGCCTTGGACACAGCCCGCTTAAAATCAAAAGTCCAAGTATGCCCAAGGCGGGCCGGCCATGAGCGACGCCAAGGTTCAAATGGACATATGACTGGGACAGGATCTGGGCTGTCTATGAAAGCACTGAGGCCCAAACTACCCTGAAATGGACCGTCTATCCCTGGTCGCTAACTAAGCCCAACCTCAGTTCAAATTAGACAAAGAATCTCTGAACCTTTCCAGTTATTCGAAGCATTAATAAATCAATGTTCAGGATTATTAACTTGCAATAATAAAGCCATCCCACATTTATTCAAATCCTCGCTTGACACATTTTATATGCTAATCTCAACGAAATTCAAAACAATTGTACGTCTAAACATGACTGATTTGGATTAAAATTCAGATTCATTGTTAATCTAATTACCCGCTACTGAGTTCCTGGACGTTACCAAAGGCACAACAAACTGAGAAAATTGAGTTTTAACAGAGTAATCATGAGTGAATCTACTGGTATCAACTACTGCAATACAAGGCTATTTGAAACGTTGTTTTTCAACTTGAAATCATGATTAACATAGATATCATATATCGATCCAGCAGTCAATTGTGAATTCAAACCAATTCTGATTTTGTTAATAAAACATGAAACTAGGACCAGCATTAGACCATACTAAAACTACGGGTGGACAATCACGGGTTTAACAGTCCAAATGTTCAAGTCATACAGTCCAGTTAAACACATTCCAGTTAAAAATAAACTACAAATCTAACCTATAGTTAACTGTTATTACATCATGATCCAACTAATGTGACAATTATTATTACACATTCCAGTCATGTTGTAACATGAGCACAATTTGAAATATGACTTCATTTCATTCCAATTGAAGGTTACATCAGGGCATATTCAAATGTGTACCTGAAAATCAAGTCGAAATGAGACAGAAGAAGAGAGTCAGCAGCAATAACAATTCCCAGCAGCAAAACCAGTAGTGAATCAACCCAGTATATGATATCAAATGACCCGGAAGAGGTTTCACGCCAAATCAAACACAAAACCCAATCGAAACCGCTTGAATAGACCAACACATTGACAAATTCAGCTTATATGAACCTAAATTGACTCGAAATAGACTCGGTAAATGAACTGAATCTCCAGCAGCCAAGTATTAGCCTAGGAAATGAGAATCACTATCTAAGAGCTGAAACTATCCTAAAACTCCTAATGAAACAGTACTTTTTCTGGATTTTTGAAGGTTTTCTGTTGTTTTTGCGTTTTTGAATATTTGAATTTCAAAATCAGACTTGGAGATTAGAGAGAGAGTTTCTGGAGGGGAATCTTTTTGGAGGCTCCAAAACTTCTGAGTGAAGGCAAAGGTCATGCCATTTTATAGGCACAAATGAGGGCCAGCCTCAGATTTTCTAATTTCCCTTTAGTCCTTCTTTTTAAATTCAGTTTTACCCACATAGTCCCTTAGTTATTGACTTGTTACTCAGTTAGTACACTTAATGCCTGATATTTTACCAAAGACCCCCATCTAGAAGCTTCTAGGAAGTTGTATTTCAGTTATTACTAGATTCCCTGCATGAAAATTCCTGAACTACCCTTTTACTAGTCTGAAATTACTAAGTCCAGTCAAACTAACCCCTATCCTTCTTACCTTAGTCAAATAACTATGGTTAAGTGTTTGACAAGAGCTGAAAAATTCAACTAAGTTTAAACCAATCCTAAATTAAACTAATCATCCGAGCTAACTAATCAAAGTGTGGCAATTGATTTTAACTAAGCTGTTAACCCAAACTGAATTTATTCACTAAACCAAACGGCAATTCAATTGAAATTAATGTCAAATAGTCATGAACTACCCAAGCACAAAATCAAGCCTCAATTAACATGGAGAAAACTTGATCAAATGAAGAAGAACAAACAGAACAAACGTAAAAATGAACCTAGCACACTGAACAGGAATTAATGACAGAATTAAAAGAATAGATTCGTGCTATTAACTATCAGTGAATTAGAACTCAAACAAACATGAAAACGAACAAATAAGAAGAAACGAATTCAATTACTGATACTAGACAGATTGTCAAACAAAACGAAAAGAACGAAACCTAAATTAATTAATCAGGAAGAGATGATAGTCGTGGAGGAAAAACTAATAGAAGAAAAAGAAAACTCACCTATGAAGTTCTAGGGTTCAGCTGCTCTGAGATCTAAAATTCGGGCAATTCCAGCGATGTTTGAAGGAATCCAATTGGGGGCTCGTGAAGAGGAAGATGAGAGGAGTGTAGGGTATAACTTTGAGAAAGTTTGGAAGGCGGCGCCGCCGTGGGCGGCGGAGGCGGCGCCTAGGGTTTGGGTTATTTGACCAATTTGACGGGGATTTAGGGTAAGTGGGAGGTGGATTCGGAAAGAGGGGAACGAGGAGAGGGGATGGTGTGAATTTGGGAGGCTTTGGACAACTGCCGCCGCCGTGGGCGATTTCCGGCGGCGGCGTGCGGTGGTGTTACAGGGTCTGTGGGGGTGGGGTGCGTTTGAGACGATGAAGCGGGGGGGGGGGGGTGACACGGTTCGGACACTAATATACCTAGGAGTCCCTACTTCAGAACCGTTCGATTAGAAGAACATCGACGGCGAATTCGATCTAGCCTAAAACGGGGTCGTTTGGATAAATGGGGGCCGGGTATTTTGGGAGCGGGTTTTGGGCTGGGTGTGGGGATTGTTTGGGCGAGTATGGGGGTAATTAGTTTGGGCTGGGCGAGCAATGGGATTGGGTTGTCATTTGGGCCTAGGTAATTTAGCCCAATTTCCTGCAGTCTTTTCCCTTCTTTATTTATTCCTTTTGTTTGGTTTTTCTTGTTTTTTATTTACTTTGCTTTTGTATTTCATTTTCGTTTTTGTATTATTTTTTTGTATTTTTATCATAGGAATTAATAAAGGAGCCCATTTGTGTTAAGGCAAACATAACAATACCTACGCTGAAATATGTTAAATTTTTACATATTTCACGGCTTTCCCCAAAGATACCTACGCTTTTTTACATACCACCCCCGGAAGAGGGTATAAAGGAGTTTTTCCACTTAAAGGACAATCAGAACGGGATTTATTATTAAGATTTCAGAGTCGCCACTTGGGAGATTAATGGTGTCCCAAGTCACCGGTTGACTCNTACTAAAAAGTTGTGTAAAATTATTTTTTAGTATTTAGTTAATATGAATTATCATGCAACCAATTAACACCAAAATTCAACACAATCCGCAAAAAATTGTAAAATCATTTTTATTTGAAATTTTTGGAATAATTTGCTTAGGGCAAAAAACACGTGCTCACACTATGGTTCAGCCCGTTTCGACCCTTTGACAGTGCACAGTTTACTTTTATGTTGGATTGGGCCGTATGCCTCGGCATTTCCTATATATATACTATCCTCATGGAATCGTGCGTAATATTTGGCAAGAAGCCAGTGTATCTAAGGGTGTTTTTCCTGATTTAAATTATGACAACCTCTTTGATGAAATCCACTATATCTATATATATTCTCTGGCTACGGAGGGACTTGCTAGTTGAGAGCTTGAGTAAATTGTCACGAAGGGAATTGTACCACGTATTTTGATACTTGCTTGTTTCATATATTTACATTGTTTCATATATATTCACTTCTTTACTGTATCTGATATTATTGGATTACTAGTAAGTGTCGAAGTCGACCTCTCGTCACTACTTCTTTGAGGTTAGACTGGATACTTACTGGGTACGCGTTATTTTCATACTCATACTACACTTGCTGTGCATTTTTTTTGCACAGGCACATGTATGTCTGGTGGCCTAATTGGGCACAGCGTGTAACGACTCGGCCGGTCGTTTCATGAGTTACAGCCCGTTTCCCCTATTTATGCGTCCTTGTTTGTTATTCAGCTTTATTTCATCATATCGTATTGGTGGTGTTGTGTTCGGAGTGGTCTTAGGGTGGAATGAGACACTTAGTCTCTTAAGTTGGTTATTTAGTTGGAAAATTCAACCGGAAGTTGACTTGTGGGTAAACGATCTCGGAATTTGTTTTTATGGTTCGGATAGCTTCGTTAGGTGTTTTGGGACTTAGGAGCGTGTTCGGAATGTAATTCGGAGGTCCATGGTAGACTTAGGCTTGAATTGGCAAAATTACAAATTTAGAGCTTTCCGATCGGCAGTGGAAATCTTAATATCGAGGTTGAATCGGAATTTCGAAAATTGGAGTAGGCCTGTTGTGTCATTTGTGGCGTGTGTGCAAAATTTTAGGTCATTCGGACGAGTTTTGATAGGTTTTTGCATCGCTTGCGGAATTTGGAAGTTTAGAAATCCTTAGGCTTGAATCTGAGGGTGATTTGACGTTTTGATGTTGTTTTGAGCGTTCCGAAGGTTTGAATAGTGGTATATGACTTGTTGGTATTTTAGGTTGGGGCCTCGAGGGCTTCGGGATGAATTCGGATGGTTAGCGGACCTGCGGATTGGGGACCGCAGGTGCGAGACTCGCAGAAGCGAGATTTGGACAACATATGCGGAGAATTGGGGAGCTGAGGAAAACCGCAGGTGCGCATAAGGACCGCACCTGCGAGACCGCAGGAGCGAGAAGCTGACCGCAGAAGCGGGATTTCTAAGGTTAAGTGAAAACCGCACCTGCGATGGTTTTTCCGCAGGTGTAGCGTAGCAGAAGCGACTGTGAGACCGCAGATGCGGAAAACACTGGGCAAAAGGTATACAAATGTCTTCTTCACGAATTTTGCTTAATTTCTCCATTTTTGAAGACGGGTGTTGAGCTTGGGCGGTGATTTCTCAAGAGGGATCAAGGGTTATCAGTTGGGTAAGCTACTTAAGCTTTATTAGTTGTGTTTATGACCATTTTTCCATTGTTAAATCATGATATTAGTGGAAATTAGGGAAGAAAGTTGGGGGATTAGGGCTTGAAATTGGAGAGTTAAATTGAGGTTTTGAGGGGCCATTTGATGTCCGATTTTGATGATTTTGGTATGTATAAACTCGTAAGAGGATAAGGATTCTAGTGTCGTGATTTTCATCGAATTCTGAGACGTGGGACCAGGGGTCGAGTTTAGCCAATTTCGGGAATTTTGATTAAATTTGATTATGATTATGATTTTGGATAGAGTCGGGACGATTTGAGGCAGAGTCAAGAGGCAAGGGCATCGCGGAGTAGATTTTTCATCTGGTTTGAGGTAGGTAACTTTTGTAAATCTAGACCTGAGGGTATGAAACCCCCAGAATTTCGTACTACTTGGATAAATGAGGTGACGCACATGCTAGGTGACGGGCGTGTGGGCGTGCACCCGTAGGGATTGTGACTTGGTCCGTCCCGTGGCAACTGTAGAGTTGCATGTTTTGATAAACTCTATATGATATCTATGTGTTTTAGAAATGCTTCTATTAACTTGGGCTGAATGCCATGTTTGGGGCGTTGTGCTGTACTGTTGGACCCTCGGGGGTATTTTATTATTATCCTCACATTGTTAAGATAGAAATGCTTTATCCTCAGTCTGTGTGTGTGTGTGTGTGTGGATCGGGCTGCACACCGCAGCAATATGTTGGATCGGGCTGCACGCCGTAGCGCTATAGCGCTTGGGCTGTAGGAGCCCCTCCGAATTCTGTACACCCCCAGTGAGCGCAGTCAAATATATTTATGGATCGGGCATTATGAGATACTTATTGAGCGTGAGTGCTAAGTGTGGGTGCTGATTGATGGTAATTAAGTCACGAGTGACTATGAGGTTTTCTCGAGGGGCTATATATATATAAATATACTCTTTGCCCGAGGGGCTTGTTTTTATGAAATTACTGTTTTCACTCTTCTTTGTACTGATTCTCTATTGAAAATGTTGAACAAATGTTTTTAATAACTTTCATTGAAACTGGATTTTTACTGGATGTTCAGAATTTTCCTACTGATTTGATCTTGTTATTTCCTTCGAAATTTCCATGTTAATATATGTTTATGATTTTAAATGCTCGTCACTGTACTCAACCCTTATTTATAATTTTTACTTACTGAGTTGGCGTACTCACGTTACTCCCTGCACCTTGTGTGCAGATCCAGGTGGCAGGGAATCCGAGTGAGAGCTGATCTTTTCCTTCAGAGTATTTCTCGGAATTAGCAAGGTAGCTGCACGGCGTCCGCAACCCTGCCTTTCTCCTTCCTATCTTCTAGTATTTTTATTTATCAGACCCATTTTGTATTGAGTAGACAGTGTTGGATTGTATTCTAGTGGCTCATGACTAGTGACACCGGGATCGGGCAGTGTTTGATGTTTTGTGTATCTATTTCCGCTTATTTTTAAATATTTAAACAAAAGATTTATGGTCATCTTTAATTAGTAAATGAGTTAAGAAAAAGACCTTTGTTTTATAAGTGTTGAATCAGCTGGCCTAGTACTGCGATAGGCGCCATTACGACCGGGGTGGTTTGAGGTCATGACAAGTTGGTATGAGAGCCTAGGTTACATAAGTCTCACGGGTCATGAGCCGGTTAAGTAGAGTCTTGCAGATCGGTACGGAGACGTCTGTACTTATCCTCGGGAGGCTGCAGAACCTTTAGGAAAAACTTCACATTCTTGAAATTCCTGTCGTGCGAATCTGTTAAATCTAGTACTAAACTTCTGCTATTCTATTCTCTCACAAATGGTGAGGACACGTGCTATCGGACAGGATGGACGGCCACCAGTACCACCAGTTGGGGCCACTAGAGGCCGAGGTCGCGGTCGAGACCGTGGTAGGGGCAGGGGTGTAGCCTGCACAGCAGCAAGGGCAGCACCTGCAGATCCACCAGTCGCCCTAGTTCATGATCAGGTCCCAGCTACAGATGCTCCAGCAGGACCAGCTCAGGCACTGACTGTGCCTATTGTTATTCCGGATCTTCAAGAGACCTTGGCTCAGATCTTGACCGTATGCACTAGTCTTGCTCAGGCGGTCGCAGTTTCTATTACAGCAGCCACTTCTCAGGCCGGGGGAGGCACTCAGACTCCCGCCGCCCGAACACCCGAGCAGGTTGTTTAGGGATCGCAGACATTAGAGGCACCACCAGCCCACCTGGTTGCACCTGCTCAGGATTTTGTAGTACCAGTTATACCTGAGGACGAGCAGCGTCGATTGGAGAGGTTTGGTAGACTTTAGCCTCCTACTTTCAGTGGTGCAGAGGGCGAGGATGCCCAGGGTTTCTTGGACAAGTGTCGGAGGATTCTTCATACAGCGGGTATTCTGGAGACCACTGGGGTCGCATTTTCTACTTTTCAATTTGCTGGAGCTGCTTTCACTTGGTGGGAGGCTTATGAGAGGCATAGGCATGTTGGTGCAGCGCCCCCTACCTGGCAGCAATTCTCCGCTCTCTTTTTAAAGAAGTATGTGCCACAGTCTCGCAAGGAGGAGCTGCGCAGGCAGTTCGAGCAGTTACGTCAGGATGATATGACTGTGACGTAGTATGAGATGAGGTTCTCGGAGTTAGCTCATCATGTTGTTTGGTTGGTTCCTACGGATAGAGAGAGGATCAGAAGGTACGTGGATGGCCTCACATATCAGCTTCGGATTCTCATGACCAGGGAGAGGGTGTCAGGTGCTACTTTTGAGCAGGTTGTCACATTGACTGAGAGATTGAGTCAGTTCGTCGCCAGGAGCGAGATGAGAGGGAGGCCAAGAGGGCCCGGGGATCTGGTAGCATTGGTGGAGTTCCTTCGAGGGGTCAGTTTCAGCATGGAAGAGGGTGTCCATTCAGGCATGCTCAGTCAGCTCGCCCAGTTCATCATGGGGCATCATCAGGCCATGGTTCTCACAGTTCTCATCAGGGTTCATCACATAGTACCTTTCCAGCCCAGAGTTCGTCCCGTGCTCCATCAGTTCAGGGCTCTTCTATGCCAGGTCCTTCTACTGGACATCCTGGTGCTAAAGGTTCCCTTCAGTCCTCGTTCCCCACACCAGTGAGTTGTTATGAGTGTGGAGAGGTTGGACATATGAGGAGATAGTGTCCTCGTCTTCTTGGGGGTTCATCTCAGTAGAGGGGTCAGCCCTCAACTTCAGCTCTAGTTACTTTACCACCCGCCTAGGCATCTAGGGGTGGGGGTCAGTCAGCTAGGGGTCGCCCTAGAGGGGGAGGCGGATCAGGTGGAAGTCAGGCCCGTTTCTATGCCCTCCCAGCCAGGCCAGACGCCATTGCTTCAGATGCGATGATTACATGTATTGTCTCAGTTTGCCACAGAGGTGCCTCTGTGTTATTTGATCCTGGTTCCACCTTTTCAAATGTGTCATCATATTTTGCTCGTTTTGGATTCGCCCCATGAGTCTCTTGTTTCATCTGTTCGTGTATCTACTCCGGTGGGCGATACTATTATTGTGGACCGTGTATATCGGTCGTGTGTGGTGACTATTGGGGGTTTGGAGACCCGAGTGGACCTTCTTTTGCTTTGTATGGTGGATTTCGATGTGATATTAGGCATGGATTGGCTATCTCCGTGCCGCGCTATTTTGGACTGTCATGCTAAGATAGTGACATTGGCTATGCCGGGTGTGCCACGGATTGAGTTGCGAGGTTCGACTGATTTTGTTCCCAATAGAGTGATCTCATTTTTTAAGGCCCAGTGGATGGTTGGGAAGGGTTGTCTCTCTTACTTAGCCTTTGTGAGGGATGTCAGTGCAGAGGCTCCTAGTATTGATTCAGTTTCGGTAGTGAGGGATTTTCTAGATGTATTTCCTGCAGACCTACCAGGCATGCCCCCGGACAGGGATATTGACTTTGGTATTGATTTGGTGCCGGGCACTCAACCCATTTCTATTCCACCGTATCGTATGGCACCGACAAAGTTGAAGGAGTTGAAGGAGCAGCTTCAGGAACTCTTAGATAAGGGGTTTATTCGGCCTAGTGTGTCGCATTGGGGTGCGCCTATTCTATTCGTGAATGAGATGGATGGCAGGATGAGGATGTGCATTGATTACAGGTAGTTGAACAAAGTTACAATCAAGAACAAGTATCCTTTGCCTCGTATTGATGATTTATTTAACCAGCTTCAGGGAGCAAGGGTGTTCTCCAAGATTGAACTCCGGTCGGGGTATCACCAGTTGAAGATCAGGAAGTCGGATATTCTTAAGATAGCTTTTAGGACCCGATATGGTCATTATGAGTTCCTTGTGATGTCTTTTGGGCTGACCAATGCCCCAGCGGCGTTCATGCATTTGATGAATAGCGTGTTTCATCCTTACCTCGACTCGTTTGTTATTATATTCATTGATGATATTCTGGTATACTCGCGTAGTCAAGAGGAGCACGCGGAGCATTTGAGAGTGGTATTGCAGCAATTGAGGGAGGAGAAGCTTTATGCAAAGTTCTCCAAGTGTGAGTTTTGGCTCAGTTCAATGGCTTTCTTAGGGCACAGGGTATTCAGGTTGATCCGAAGAAGATAGAAGCGGTTCAGAGTTGGCCCAGGCCGTCCTCAGCCACAGAGATTCGCAGTTTTTTTGGTTTGGCGGGTTATTACCATCGGTTCATTCAGGGATTTTCATCTATAGCATCACTCTTGACCAAATTGACTCAAAAGGGTGCGCCTTTCATGTGGTCGTATGAGTGTGAGGCGAGCTTTCAAAAGCTCAAGACTGCCTTGAACACAACTCTGGTGTTAGTTTTGCCATCTGCTTCAGGTTCATATACAGTGTATTGTGATGCTTCGAGAGTTGGTATTGGGTGTGTGTTGATGCAGGAGGGTAGAGTGATTGCTTATGCTTCTCGTCAGTTGAAGCCCCATGAGAAGAACTACCCTGTTCATGATTTAGAGTTGGTTGCCATTGTTCACGCGTTGAAGATTTGGAGGCATTATCTTTATGGTGTGTCTTGTGAGGTGTTTACTAATCATCATAGCCTCCAGAACTTGTTCAAGCAGAAGGATCTCAATTTGAGGCAGCGGAGATGGTTGGAGCTGCTAAAGGACTATGATATCACTATCTTGTACCATCCTGGGAAGGCAAATGAAGTGGCCGATGCTTTGAGTAGGAAGGCGGTGAGTATGGACAGTTTGGCATATATTCCTGTTGGGGAGAGACCTCTTGCAGTTGATCTTCGGGCCTTGGCCAATCGGTTTGTGAGATTGGATATTTTGGAGCCCAGTCGGGTCCTAGCTTGTGTTGTTTCTCGGTCTTCCTTGTTTGATCGCATCAGAGAGCGCCAGTATGATGATCCTCATTTGCTTGTCCTTAAGGACAGATTTCAGCACGACGATGCCAGAGATGTGACTATTGGTGAGGATGGGGTATTGAGGATGCGGGGCTGAATATGTGTGCCCAATGTGGATGGGCTTCAGGAGTTGATTCTGGAGGAGGCCCACAGCTCACGGTATTCCATCGTTCCGGGTGCAGCAAAGATATATCAAGATTTGAGATAGTATTACTGGTGGAGGAGAATGAAGAAGGATATTGTGGGATTTGTAGCTCGGTGTCTCAATTGTCAGCAGGTGAAATATGAGCATCAGAGATCGGGTGGCTTGCTTCAACAGTTAAATATTCCAGAGTGAAAGTGGGAGCTGATCACCATGGATTTTGTAGTTGGACTCCCATGGACTTTGAAGAAGTTCGATGCTATTTGGGTGATTGTGGATCGGCTGACCAAGTCTGCGCACTTCATTCCTGTGTGTACTACCTATTCTTCAGAGCAGTTAGTAGAGATTTATATCCGAGAGATTTTTCGCCTGCATGGTATCCCAGTTTCCATCATTTCAGATAGAGGTACTCAGTTTACTTTGCAGTTTTGGAGACCCGTGCAGTGAGAGTTGGGTACTCAGGTTGAGTTGAGCACAGGTTTTCACCCTCAGACGGATGGGCAGTCCGAGCGCACTATTCAGATATTGGAGGACAGGTTGTGTGCCTGTGTTATTGATTTTGGGGGTTCATGGGATCAGTTTCTACCGCTCGCAGAGTTCGCATATAACAACAGCTATCTGTCGAGTATCCAGATGGCTCCATATGAGGCTTTATATGGGAGACGGTGTAGATCTCCAGTCGGTTGGTTTGAGCAGGGCGAGGCTAGGTTTTTGGGTACAGACTTGGTACAGGATGCTTTGGACAAGGTGAAGGTGATTCAGGAGCGGCTTCGTACAGCGCAATCGAGACAGAAGAGTTATTCTGACAGGAAGGTCCGTGATGTGTCATACATGGTTGGCGAGAAGGTTCTACTAAAGGTATCACCTATGAAGGGTGTTATGAGATTTAGGAAGAAGGGTAAACTGAATCCTCGATTCATTCGGCCTTTTAAGGTGCTTCGGAGGATTGGGGAGGTGGCTTATGAGTTGGCGTTGCCACCTATCTTGTCGAGTATGCATCCAGTATTTCATATTTCTATGCTTCGGAAGTATATTGGCGATCCGTCTCATGTTTTGGATTTCAGCACGGTTCAGTTAGACGGTGATTTGACTTATAATGTGGAGCCAGTGGCTATTTTGGAGCGGCAGATCCGGAAGTTGAGGTCAAAGGATATAGCTTTAGTGAAAATGCAGTGGAGAGGTCGGCCCGTGGAGGAGGCTACTTGGGAGACCGAGCGAGAGATGCAGAGTAGATATCCACACCTGTTTGAGGCTTCAGGTATGTTTCTTGACTCGTTCAAGGACGAACGTTTGTTTAAGGGGGGGATTGTCTTCTCACGGCTACTTTTATTATCAACAGATATCCCTCTAAAGTAGTGCTTTGTTGTCACGATCCAATTTCCCCTCTGTTGGGTATCGTGATGGCACCTAGTCTTAGGGACTAGGTAAGCCTAACATTTTCTGAATATCAACAATATTAAAGAAAGTCTAACAGTCTCGATATAAAAATCTTTACAAAAATTTCAATTTCCTAAAACCGGCAGTACAAGTCATAAGCTCTACAGAGTTTACTACAACTTCTAAATAGAACTTCTTGGAAATAAGTAAAACAGTATAAATACAAAAAAAATAGGAAGGTGAATCTGAAGCCTGCGAACGCAGCATGTTTACCTTGAGTTTCCACAGCAATGATCCGCACAGCTACTAACGAGCAAATATCTGGATCTGTATAATAATGTATAGAAGTATAGTATGAGCACACCACAGCGGTGCCTAGTAAGTATCTGCACTAACCTCAATGGAGTAGTGACGAGGAACAATCAAGACACCTACTAGTCTAAAAAATTAAATAGGTATAAGTATAGGAACAACAGTGCATGATTATTACATAGAAACTACACAATATGACTAACAATACAGTAATTACAATAAGAAAGGGGAAGCAACAAGTATCAGCGGAATACCATAATAATGACACAGAAGAGTGAGCGGAAACACAACCTAAATTTGAAACCACAGATATAGCAAGGACAAATAATAACTCAGCAACTACGACAGCTTTCACATTTGATTTTTAGTCAATAACCTTCACGAAGTATCGAACCTCAGATAAATTACAACTCACGGGTCTCAATACCTGAACCCTAACACCTGGCATTCAGTGCCCTCATCACACCTCATAACCGCACTGATGACTCACGTGCCAAATAGAGCCATTCTCACATGGAAGGCAAGTAAACATGGGTGTGCATCTATATTCAACAATATCAAGAAAACCTCTTATTTGATAAGGGTGCTTAGCTACGTGTATGCTTGTGAAAGTGTCCTAACATAATTCATACCAGCTAGTAAACATAAGGAAAAGAACGGACAGAACGTAGAATGTTTGCAGAACAGGGGAATCTACCGGAATATCGTTTCGCAATCCCAAAGTAAATATGCAGAAACAGGGGATCTCCCAGAATACCGTTCTGTAGTCCCAAAATAAATATGAAGAAACCGTTCCGTAGTCCCAAAATAAATATGCAGAAAAGGGAGATTTCCCGAAATACCATTCTGTAGTCCCAAAGTAAATATGCAGAAAAGGGGAATCTCCCGGAATACCGTTCCGTAGTCCTAAAGTAAATATGCAGAATAGGGGGATGTCCCGGAATACCGTTGCGTAGTCCCAAAGTAAATATGCAGAATAACCAATAGAGATAACAGTTACAGCACGGCAGAAACCTCGCGCATCACCACAACAAGTACAACAGCAACAATGACAATAATACAAAGTACGGCAAGTAAATCAATTCAAGAACTTTAAATCACAAAGAAACGGTAGAACTCATTCACACGGAATAACCACAGTAAAGAATGCTAGGCGTAAAGAGAAAAGCTCAACAAGGGAAAACTAATATGTGGCAACGATCCCATAATATACAATTCAACATCAAGGAAGCTAACACGAGTCAAAAAATTCCAAATAATACTAAGTCAACTGAAATATAGGATATCTAACTTCTTTTAAGGTTGAGCAATTACGAAGGTTATTCAACAATTCAATTCAGGATAAGAGGCGAAAAGATAATCGCATCCTCAGTTAAGACTAAACAATTATAGGATGAGATAATAATAATTTCAAATAAAGATAAGTAGTTATGAAGGATAGCATGACAGTAAAAGAGGTAAAATCTTCAGTTACGTCAAATAAGGGTCAAGTAGGCAATAAAAGTGAATCCTAAAGCAATTAATTCCAATTAAAGCATGTAGAGGTGACACTAGTAAATAGGAAACTCAATCATATCAAGAACAACTTCATACTTAGTGAATATAAGGACCTAAGAACCCTAAAAGGCTAACTTTCCACAATTAAGTCCAAGCACGCACTCGAAAACTCGTGCCGAAACCAATCAAACCAACCCGAAATGACCCCAAATTTTGCAGACAAGTACCAAATGACATAATGGACTTGCTCCAACTCTCGGAATCGCCCCGACCCCGATATCACAAAAGTCAACGAGGGTCAAACTCCTCCATTTTTCCAAACTTCAACTTTTCCAACTTCTGCCGAATTGCCTCAAATTACTCTGCGGACCTCCAAATCCAAATCTGGTTGCACGCCTAAGTCTAAAATCACCATACGAAGCTACTGACATCATCCAAAACTCATTCTGGAGCCGTTTATACAAAAGTCAAATTCCAATCAAATTCTCACCGCTTAAGTTTCCAAAACTAGATTCCTTCTTCCAATTCGACTCTAAATCATCCGGTAACTGAATTCAACAACACACGCAAGTCGATAAACATAGTATGAAGCTGCGCAAGACCTTATGCCGCTGAGCGAAACTTAAATTCTCAAAACAACCGGCCGGGCCGTTACATCATCCCCCTCTTAAACAAACGTTTGTCCTCGAACGTGCTAAGATTCGCCTACATACACCCGCGGGTGACCCCACGTCACCCCCAAACCAATAAGCCTGACGACACCATCTCAACCATAATTTAGCCTTTCTACCAACATCGATAAACCTTATAGCCAAAATTCTCACCTCCCATCAATTTCCAAAAGACCCGATTCGAAACCCATATCTGGTATCAGTTTAAACCAGCTGCAACAACTCATGCCTACACCCACAAGGTACGACAACCCAACATAGAACACCACACGTAGGCCCATAATAGCCTTTCTAATCACAATGGCTTCCCGAAATCAAATCTAGCACTGGCAATTAGCCTCATATCCGTTAGAACTCTGTTTCAAACCTCCACAACACTGACAATCATGCAAGGAACACGAAGACCTCATAACTACACACCCGGATCAACAAGTCACGACTAACACCACTGGGCGCACACCCCACAAGCTAAAACTCAAGAAGCACAGAACGAAAATAACTGAATATTTAAAGAGAAACACATAGGAGAACTACCAAACAAGCCCGACAGGCACAACTCTCTATCAGTACTATCCTGCGAAACAATATAACAAGGAAAGAATTTAAAGCATATGAACAATCACAAGGATCTCATTCTTATATAACTTCCACCGCGGTACACAACCTGGTTCGAACACATCAAATCATATGAAATCACGAGGGTTCCACCCTCAACCCTGAATCACAAGTAGGATATACATCAAACCAACTGGAACCTCACACTAGATCAATTCCCTCAACAAAATTACAACACGTACTGGCTCCCACACCTGTGGAGCATAAAAATTACAGCTCGTAACCAAAAATACTCAGAAATCACATCAAGCCTACCGTAATGGACAATAAGAATTTACTACTAGTCTCATAACTCTCAATAATGAATAGAGACAGATGATAGACACGGGCTATCACTCATATAACCTCCCAACAGGGCAACACATAAACAGAGTGCAAATCATGAAACGCACCCATAAGTGGAGCAACAAATAGAGGGAACTCACCCCGATAAGCAGAACTGAAATAAAATACGAAAGGTGCTGCTCTAGAACAAACCAAAAGTATACTTGTATGACATCATCTAGCATAACGGCCTCAAGCCTACCATATGAAAAACATCAACGGGTCGGGCCTCCCCCTCTTGGGCGCCCTCTGCTCACCTGAATACTTCGTTGTGACACATCTGTCTGAAATTTGGGAATATCTCTCACCATGTGGCTAGTATCTCCACACTCAAAGCAACCCCTCTATTGATGTGGCTGTGGGAAATGTGCGGTACGGGTACTTTGAGACCCATGAACACCTAAATCACTATGCGAAGACCGAAGCACAAACTGAACTAGCTGACCCATGAAACCTCTACCATGTCGCACCCTGCCTCCAAAATAAGGACCAGCTGATCTCTCCGGTCTACGAGGCCTCCTCACCTCCCTGTACTCTCTCTCCTGATCTCGTCTGTCCTCTCGCTCCCGGTCCCACATGCCCTCTAACCGGAGAGCGATCCCTGCACCTACTAAAACGAAACATCTGACTCAAACTCCCGAGCCATGCTGAACCGAATATCATGCATGAGCCCCTTAATGAATCTACGGACTCGCTCTCTAACTGTAGCAATCAAGGTAGGTGCATGACTAGCCAAATCAGTGAATCTGACGGCATACTCTAATACTGACATAGTGCCCTGGTGCAGATACTCAAACTCCGTGCGCCATGCATCCCGAAGGGACTGAGGTACAAACTCTCTCAAAAACATCTCTGAAAACTGAACCCATGTAGGTGAAGTTGCATCGGTCGGGCTAACTAACTCATATGCCCGCCACCACTGATAAGCTGCTCCCTTAAGCTGGAACGTAGTAAAAGCAATCCCTCTCGTCTCAACAATACCCATAGTGCGGGGAATGTGATGGCACTCCTCTATAAAACCCCGTGCGCTCTCTGAAGCCAAACCACTGAATGTAGGAGAATCATATTTCTTGAACCTTGCAAATCTAAGCTGCCCTTCCTCAAATGTTGCTGCCCTGACCATGGGCTGAGCTGGAACCACAGGCTGTGTCGCCATGACATTTTGGAACCTGACCAACATGAACTCGCTGCTCTGGAGTCTGGGCTGCGGGAGTTTAAGTCCCTCCCTCGATATGTGAATTAGTTGGTGCAACCAGAATCAACCCCACCTGAGCCAATGTACCAAACATGCTCAGGAACTGTGCTAAAGTCCGGGGGTATCAGCAGGCGCCTCCGATACCTGCCCCCCAACTGGAGCTACTAGCGGCTCCTCAACTGCTTCTCTTGTAGGTGCTCTAGCTGCGACACGTACTCCTTGTGGGTCTCTGCCTCTGCATCTACTAACACCTGCTCCGGGAGCAACACCATCGACAATTGCAGCTCGTGTCCTCACCATCTATGAGAGAATGGAATGATAAAAGATCAAATTCCGAGATCAATAAGCTCGTACGATAGGAATGAAAGAAGTGAGATTGTCCTAATTGTTCTGTAGCCTCTTGAAAATAAGTACAGACGTCTCCGTACCGATCCGCAAGACTCTACAAAACTCGCTTATGACTCGTAGCACCTATGAACCTAGAACTCTGATACCAACTTGTCATGACCCAATTTCCCCTCCGTTGGGCATCGTGATGGCACCTAGTCTTAGGGACTAGGTAAGCCTAACATTTTCTGAATATCAACAATATTAAAGAAAGTCAAACAGTCTCGATATCAAAATCTTCACAAAATTTATAATTTTCCAAAACCGGTAGTACAAGTCATAAGCTCTACAAAGTTTACTACAACTACTAAATACAACTATTTGGAAATAAGTAAAATAGTGTGAATACAAAAAAAATAGGAAGGTGACTCCAAATCCTGCAAACACAGCAACAGGTTTACCTTGACTCTCCACAGCAATGATCCGCACAGCTACTAACGAGCAAATACCTGGATTTCTACAAAAATGTACAGAAGTATAGTATGATCACACCACTGAGGTGCCAATTAAGTATCTAGACTAAACTTGGTGGAGTAGTGATGAGGAACAATCAAGACACCTACTGGTCTAATAAATTGAACAGGTATAAGTATAGGAACAACAGTGCATGATTTCTACATGGAAACTACGCAATATGACTAATAATACAGTACTTACAATAAGAAAGCGGAAGCGACAAGTATCAACAGAATACCATAATAATGACACAGAAAAGTGAGCGGAGACACAACCTAAATTCGAAACCACAAATATAGCAACGACAAATAATAACTCGACAACTACGACAGCTTTCACATTTGATTTTTAGTCACCAACCTTCACGAAGTACCAGACCTCTGATAAATTACAACTCACGGGTCTCAATACCTGAACCCTAACACTTGGCATCTGGTGTCCTCATCACACCTCATAACCGCACTAACGACTCACGTGCCAAATAGAGTCATTCTCACATGGAAGGCAAGTAAACAGGGGTATGCATCTATATTCAACAATATCAAGAAAACCTCTTATCCGATAACGGTGCTTAGCTACGAGTATGCTTGTGCAAATTTCCTAACATAATTCATAACAGCTAGTAAGAATAAGGAAAAGAACGGACAGCACGTAGAATGTTTGCAGGACAGGGGAATCTACCGGAATACCGTTCCAAAGTCCCAAAGTAAATATGCATACATTACCGTTCTGTAGTCCCAAAGTAAATATGTAGAACAAAGGGATCTCCCGTAAATATGCAGAACAGGGGGATCTCCCAAAATACCGTTCCGTAGTCCTAAAGTAAATATGCAGAACAACGAACAGAGATAACAGTTACAGCACGGTAGAAACCTTGTGCATCACCACAACAAGTACAACAGCAAAAATGACAATAACACAAAGTACGGCAAGTAAATCAACTCAAGAACTTTAAATCACAAAGAAACGATAGAACTCATTCACAAGGAATAACCACAGTAAAGAATGCTAGGCGTAAAGAGAACAGCTCAACAAGGAAAAACTAATATGTAGCAACAATCCCACAATATACAATTCAACATCAAGTAAGTTAACACGAGTCAAACAACTCCAAATAATACTAAGTCAACATAAATATAGGATATCTAACTTCTTTTAAGGTTGAGCAATTACGAAGGTTATTCAACAATTCAATTAAGGATAAGCGGCTGAAAGATAATCACAACCTCAATTAAGACTAAACAATTATAGGATGAGATAATAATAATTTCAAATAAAGATAAATAGTTATGAAGGATAGCATGACAGTAGAAGAGGTAAAATCTTTAGTTAAGTCAAATAAGGGTCAAATAGCCAACAAGAATGAATCCTAAAGCAATTAATTCCAATTAAAGCATGTAGAGGTGAAACTAGTAAATAGGAAACTCAATCATATCAAGAACAACTTCATACTCAATGAATATAAGGACCTAAGGACCCTAAAAGGCTAAGTTTCCACAAATAAATCCGAGCACGCACTCGTCACCTCGCGTACACGGACAACAATTAGCATAGGAGACTTAAATCCTAACGGGTAGTTCCCCCACACAAGGTTAGGCAAGATAACTTACCTCAAAGAAGACAAACCGATACACTAAAATGAACTTCTCGGGTGAAAAGACCTCCGGACGGCTCAAATCTAACCAAAAATAACTTCTAAGCATAAATAAAACTCATAAGAAACTATTCCGGATCATAAAACCTCAATCTTTAATAAAATCCAAAAGTCGACCCCCAGGCCCGCACCTCAGAACCCCACAAATTTTCAAAAACCCGAACATCTATTTCGATACGAGTTCAACCATACAAAAATTATTAAATTCCGATACCATTTCGTCCCTCAAATCATGATTTTTCATTATGGAAATTTTCTTCAAAAACCACCCTTTTCCTCAACTCAAAACACAAATTAAATGATAAAATAAAGATAAAATCATGGAATATATTAAATTCTAGGTGAAGAGCACTTACCCAATCGATTTTCTTGGAAAAAAAACCCACAAAGAATCGCTCAAATCTGAGCTCTACAAGTCAAGATATGATAAAAATGGTCTAACCCTCGATTTGGGAATATATTCTGCCTGCCGAAATATTTGTACATCGCGACCGTGGAAGAATGATGCAATCGCGTAGAAGGAGAATGGCTACTATCCAAAATGTGCTACGTGACCGTGGAAGGTCTTATGCGATCGCGTAGTGAAGGAATTATCTGCTGCACAAAGCCACACTTCACGATCACAAGCAGAAGATGCGATCGCGTTTAAGGAATAATTTGCTGCGCAAATGAAAGAACTTTGCGAACGCGGACAGAGAAGATGCAAATGCGAAGGAGTAAACAGACTTTCGCGATCGCGAACGAGGTCATGCGAACGCGATGAACAATTAATTTCTCCTCCAAAATCACTCTTCGCGAACGCGGGAAGCAGACGCGAACGCGAAGAAGAAAACTAGATGACAGGTAACAGCAGTTCAAAATAGGAGAAAAATGGCCCGTAGCCCACCCGGAACACAACCGAGGCCCCCGTGACCCCGTCTAAACACATAAACAAGTTCTATAACCTAACACGAACTCACTCGGGGTCTCAAATCATATCAAACAACGCCAAAAATGCAAATAGCACCATGAATCAAACTATGAACTTCCAAATCTTCCAACTTCAAAAACTCGTGCCGAAACCAATCACACCAACCCGGAATGACGCCAAATTTTGTAGACAAGTCCCAAATGACATAATGGAGCTTCTCAAACTCTCGGAATCGCATTCTGACCCCGATATCACAAAAGTCAACTATGGGTCAAACTTCTCCATTTTTCCAAATTTTAACTTTTCCAACTTCCGTCGAATTGCCTCAAATTACGTACGAACCTCCAATCAAAATCCGGTCGCACGCCTAAGTCCAAAATTACCATACAAATCTATTGTCATCATCAAAAACTCATTCCGGAGCCATTTACACAAAAGTCAAATTCTCACCGCTTAAGTTTCTTAAACTAGATTCCTTCTTCAAATCTGACTCAAAATCACCCGGTAACTGAATTCAACAATGCACGCAAGTCGATACACATAATATGAAGCTGCTCAAGACTTTATGCCACTAAACGAAACTTGAATTCTCAAAACGACCGGCCGGGTCGTTAGAATTCTAAAACTCCTTATGAAATACTGCTTGGGAAACAACCTGACAATAATTCTTTAAGAAGCTTTGGATGTTTATACTCTGCTTCCACATTATCTCAACATAGATCCAAACTTGATCCTAGGTCTCAACCATGTGTCTTCCTTGGTTATCCTTTTGGAAAGAAGGGCACAAGTTACTAAGTTTACAGTCTATGAAGTGCTTTGTGTCCAGGAATGTGATCTTTTATGAAGAAGTCTTCCCTTTTTTTCCATGAGTAGTACACCATTATTCCCACTCAATCATGTAGTCCAACAAGATGGTATACCTGCTCCTAATGAGGATAGTTCAGAGACATTCCCTTCTTCACCTAGCCCCGCAACACCTTCCCTTTCACCTGTAGTTCCCATTTCACAACCTCTACCTGATGATTTCCTAAGAAGGTCTGGTAGACCTCATCAACAACCTACCTAACTAAAGGATTATGTTTGCAATTTAGTACTTCTTACTGAACTCACTGACTCCTATTTTGTCTCACCTCCTAATGCTCATGTTTTATCTTTTTTTGCCTTTTCTCATGAAAATCAAGATCTCTTAAACTCTATTACCCAAATTTCAGAACTTGTATCCTATTCTCATGCTTCTTTGCATCCAGGTAGGAAAGAAGCAATAGCAAAGGAGTTTGCAGCTTTGGAAAGAAATAACACATGGGAAGTAGTGCAACTACCAAAGGGAAAGAAAGCTTTATCTTACAAGGTCAAAAGCAAGTCAAATGGGAGTGTGGAAAGACTAAAAGCTAGACTTGTGATCAGAGGTGACATCCAAAGAGAAGGGATAGATTTCAATTAACTTTTTCACCAGTAGTTAAAATGACCACAATACGATGCTTGTTGGCTGTAGTGGTGAAGAAAAGGTGGGACATTTTCCAATTAGACGTCAATAATATTTTTTTTACATGGTGATCTACAAGAAGAAGTGTACATGAAGTTCCCAACTGGACTGACACCGCCTACTTCTTCTCATGTTTGTCTTTTAAAGAAATCTTTATATGGACTTGGATAAGCACCAGGCAATGGTATGCTCGTCAAACAGCAGCACTGCATTTTAAAGGGTACTCTCACTCACTCAATGATTATCCCTTATTTTTCAATAAGTCTGGTTCTAAGGTGTCTATAGTAGCAGTCTACATGGACGACATTCTGCTTACTGGAGATGATACTGAAGAATTTTCAAGTCTAAAAGCATTCCTTTATTCTGAGTTCAAGGTCAAAGATTTAGGACCTGCATACTATTTTCTTATAATGGAATTAATCAGAGAACCACATGGTCTTATCATTAGTCAAAGGAAATTTACCTTGGAATTGTTGACTGAATTTGGTTGTTTAGAATTGAAGTCTGCCTCATCTCCACTCGACCCAAGTTCCAAACTTTCTGCTACTTCTGGAGATCCAATCCCTGACCCAACACTCTATCGCAGACTCCTTGGTAAGTTAAATTTTTTTACTCACACTCGACCGAATTTGTCCTGTGCCGTTCAGCATCTGAGTCAATACATGCAAGACCCACGAATTCCCCATTTTGATGCCGCAATTCATTGCCTCCGTTATCTTCTAAGTACTCCAAATTTGGAGCTTTTTATGAATTCTGATCCTTCATTGAGTCTCATTGCCTTTTGCGACTCAAATTGGGCTTCTGATTCTCCTAGGTCCGTCAGTGGCTATTTCTTAAGTCTTGGGGGATCTCCAATTTCATGGAAATCCCAGAAGCAACCTTTCGTGTCTTTATCTTCTGCCGAGGCAGAATATCGATCCATGCGGCGAGTGGTAGCTGAAATCACTTGGTTGGTGCGACTTTTAGAGGATCTATCTGTGCCGGCATCTCTTCCAATCTCTGTCCATTCTGATAGCTAGACGGCAGTCCATATTGCCAAAAACCCCGTCTTTCATGAGCGGGGGAAGCACGTTGAACTCGATTGTCATTTTGTGCGTCAACAATTTCTAGCTGGCTTAATTTCTCTATCTTTCGTTCCCTCAGCATCTCAATTTGCCGATGTTTTCACAAAATCGCTTTCATGACCACGTCATCATCGCCTCATCAGCAAGTTGGGTGTATCTTCTACCCCTTCCAACTTGAGGGGGGGGGGGGGGTGTTTGAGTCGATAACCCTATCTCTGATTTGGGAAAGAAAAGACCAAGCAATGAGAAAGACCTGATCTGTTTGTCGACTAAGACAATGGGTTTAACTGAAGATTTCATGGCCCATTCAGATGATTTCCATCCAGGCCCAATTATCACTAGATCCATTCTAAGTCCAAGACCCAATCTTTTCTGATTATAGCCGTTTTATTGTTTGGTCTTGGACCACAACTGGATAGCAGTTGTATTTAGTGTCTTATGCTACGTGTCTACATTTAAGAATACCAGTACATTTGTACATAGGACAATTCTATATTTTGTAGAATTTGTTAGGACAAGATTCAATAGCAAATAGCCACGTACACAATTCTAGGAAGGTTTTTTCAATTCTTCTTACTTGTATATATACACACTGCACAAGATATGTTAAAATCAATAAGAAAAATAAAAGGTTACAATTATTCTCTCATTATCATTCCTTCATAGTGTTAATGGTGGGGATTTGGGGAGAGTTGGCAATTGGAATAGGGCAAGAGAAGACGAAGCGGGATAGAGGGGAAAGGATACTCTAAAAAAAGAACAGAACGAAAGAGAGGTTTTCAAATAAATTATTGAAAAGTACAAGAACTTCAAGATAGGTGATCAAACCAATTTCATTAGAAATAAACCTAGAAAACATATTAATAGTGATTAGATGAAAGATTGGGGTATTCAAACTTGTCAAAGTTGGTGAATACTATTTTTTGGGAGGAGGGGGAGAAAATTCTAGAAAAAAACAAAAGAACAGAGAAATGGAAAAAGAGGTTTGGTGGCGTCAATGGGTGGAGGGGGGATGAATGTTGGCAGCGAGGAGAGGGTAAGAAGAATACCGGTGGGGGGAGGCGTGTTTTCTGGAAAAGAAAAATTATATATTTTTTTACTTCCCATATGTCATATAGTGATTCGCTCTGTTGCTATGTCGGAACGTTTGAATGTCATGCACTTTGCTTTTGTGAGAGATTGTCCTTGCAGTTTCTAGTAGATACAGTTTAAACATATATTAAATATTCAATCGGTAATACCATTAGTTTAGGTGTCTAAATAAAAATTTAGGGCAAGTTTAAGGGGTTGCATATGTATATAGCCATATTATGTTAGGATATACTATTAACCATGTATTTTATTATAATATTCTTAATGGATTAATTATTTATTTAATTATCTAATTTAATAAAGTTTTAATTTAAATAGATCATGTACTCGTATATATGTCTTTTACTTATATAGTAGACAATTTAGTGTATAGAGTTTTACCTTATGCGTGAAAGATCAAATCATCGATTTTCATAAGTCATAAGTTTATGTTCACAATTCGTTTTATTTATTTGAGCTTCGTTTGCCCATTTGATGTTTCCCGTATGTTTGGTTGTTGTTTATTGTTGGAAGCTTAAGTTGTAAGAGTTAACCAAGGTTTGACTTTATGTAAACGAAGTTGGATTGGTGACTTGATGGCTGTAGTAGGTTCATATGGTAATTTTTGACTTAGTCCTATGTTCAGAATTGGATTTGGAAGTTTCTAGGATGTTTTGGCTCTATTTGCCAGAAGTTGGCAATTTGAAGGTTGGTAAGTTCACAAGTTTGACCGTGAGTTGATTATGAGGCTATCAGGTTTGGATTATCATTTCGAGACCTATAATAGGTCTTTTTTATCATTTGAAACTTATGTGCAAAGTTTGATTGTATTCCGAGTTGGTTTGGTATGAATCAGACACTTAGTTGTGAAGTTCTTAAACTTCAAAGCATGCATTATGAGTTTTTGTGTTTGATTCTTGTTAATGGATGTTTTTTTTTTATGTTTTGAACTTATGAGCAAGTTCCTATGTGGTTTACATACTTATTTGATGTTTGGTGTGGGACCGAGGAGCTCAGGTAATTTTTGGATGAGTTTTGGATTGATTTTTGAATATTAGAGATTTTTGGTGTTGCAGACATCGCTTTTGCGATGTCCGCATTTGCAATATGTTGATTCGTATTTGCGATGTTTAACTCTAAAGGCCAGCTTCGCATTTGCAAAGCTGGTGTGGCAATTGCGACATTCGCCTTTGCAAAGGGGACACTTGGTCGCTTTTGCGAGATTTATGGTCGTAATTGCGAGGTTTGCTGCTAAGGGACTATGTCTACATTTGCAAGCCCTCCTTCGCATTAGCGAGCCCTTCTTCGCATTCGCAAACCCCTTGTTGCATTTACGACTTCCACAGCTGGTTATTAAGAGCCATTCGGGACATAGACCCATTATCTCATATTTTGAACCCTAGACTTGGAGAAGGCAATTGTTTTAAGAGGATTTTGACACAAGGCAAAAGGGGAAGTAATTTCTACTTGATTTTGATATTATATCATTTTTCATTGATTATTACACCTAGATTACGGGATTTTGAAGAGAAATTTGAGGGGTTTGACTATAACTTTGGAAAGTAAAAATTGGGGATTTGGAAGTCGGTTTGGACTTGGTTTTGGAATATAATCACATATTTGAACTCATGGGGTTATGGGTAGTTGGGATCTACCCGTGGATTCGTGTTTTGACCATTTAGGCCCGTAGTTGACTTTTCAGAAACTCGATAAAGATTGGAACCTTATTATTTGGAATTGATTTCTAAAGCATTGTTTGATATTATTGAGTTATTTTTAGCAAGATTCGAACCGGTTGGAGGTGATTTCTAAGAGGAATGCTATTTTAGAGGGTTGAGTTGGGCATATTGAGGTAAGTATCTTACCTTGTTTGAGGGAATAATCCTTAGGACTGGACTTTATTTGTCAAATTGTAATGTATGTAAAGCAACGTATATGCGAGGTGATGAGGGTATATCCCGGTACTATATATGAAAAATGATCGAATTAGACTCTATGCTTCTACTTGTCATGACCCAAAACCCATTATAGGCTGTGATTGCACACAACGCTACCGTTAGGCCAGCCAACAATTAAATCAACACATGAAGAAGTTAATCCAAAATGTGTTTTGAAGCAATTAAAGAAATAAAGAGTGAAATCCTCTGTTTTATAGAAAATGTGGATATTATTATTTTAAATGTTCGAATGAGGCCAAAATATAAACTAGGAAAATTATAGCGGAATACAACCAAGAGCAAGATCTAAATCCCAGTATCACAAGTGCATGAGTATCTACTAGGAAGTACAATACTACTACAACATCTGTCTGGAATAAAAAAATAGACAAGATATAATAAATGAACAAGATGGAGACTCGGTGTGCTGCGGATCGTAACATGAAATGCAGCTTACCACAAAGTCTCCTCAGCGGCTTGACCTATGCACCAAGATCACCACCAAAGGTACCTGTCTTAGTACCTACACAATCGGTGAAGAAATGCAGTGTGAGTATGTAAATCAACGTGTACCCAATAAGTATCTAGCCTAACTCCGAAGAAATATTAATGAGGGATCGACATTAACACTTAATAGTGGTCCAATAAATTAGGTATAATAAAAGTAAACAGGTATGAGGCATAGCAAGTAAAAGCAACGAAACAGATATATGTGCATAACGCGATCCTCAATAGAAGAATAAATATAAAGTCCTCAATAACCGGATACTACCTCGAACGGAATACATAATGGTCAATATCAGATAAAATATCACATCTCAAGTCAGAAAACTCATAGGTACTCTGACTCCTTATCAAATATTCCACACGATTCTACTGAGGCGAACGACCCGATCCTATAAGAGTAATGGCACGATATCCCGTCGTGGCTTACGACCCAATCCCATAACAATAGTGTACATTTTCGAGGTCGTACGACCCGATCCAGATGCATATCATAATACTGTCGAGTCAAACAGCCTAATTTCATAATGATAATGCTGAGGTGTTCAACTCGATCCCATAGGAATAGTGAAAAGATTGATGGGTCACTAGCCCCACCAATGAATATATGTGTGAGTTATGAAATTAAAGAAACTTTCGGAAAAAATCGTACAATACGGGAGAAATCTGTAAAGGAAAGTATAAATTTCTACAACTAATCAAGTAGCTCATCAAGTATTTAAGATTGCAATATTCGATCCTCTATACAAGTCCAATCCCAGGCTAAATATGATAATTAGGGCATGTAAACAGGCAAGAATAAATCAAATAACACAACTAGAGTGTGGCGTGTGTCAAAGTCTACCCAGACCTAAAACGGAATTCTAACATACGCATGGACACTCGTCACATCACACGTGCGTAGCTCCCACAACACGCAGCACATAATAAATATAACACCTTTGGGGTAAATTCCCCCTCATAAGGTTATACAGGAGACTTACCTTGCTTCGAAATTCGATAACTGGCTCCAACGCCTCTCTAATACCTCAAACCGAAGCTAAACGATCCAAACCAATCAAAATATACTCAAAGACTCGTAATTTAATCAATTAGAAATAATCCCCAACTCTACACGAAAAGTTAACATAGTCAACCTCCGGGCCCACGCGCCTGGATTCCGAATTTTTTTGAAGATAAATATTACCCATAGCACCACGAACTCAAATATATAATTTATTTCCAATTCCATGTCCAATTTCGTGGTAAAAATTCAAAATATTATTTCTAGGTATTCTTCCAAAATCCCACGATTTCTACAAATTCTCACGTTCAAATCCATATATAATCAATGCATATAACTTACAATGAGTGGTAATCAGTTACCTTGTGATAGATGACCAAATGCCCCTGCAAAAATCGCCAAAAAGTCGGCTCCAAATAAGAAAATGAGATGAAATGAGCCAAGACCCGATTTGAAACTCTTAAACAATACCCAATTGTCCATCTTCGCGATCGTGGAAGTTCCCTAGCGATTGCGAAGGCCAAACCAGCCTTGCCCGAAATTCCTTCTTTGCGAACACGAGGTCCTCTCGCGATCACATTACATAGCCTGCCAAGCCTACGCGAACGCAAGCCAGCTCTGCGGATGCGAAGGCAGATCTTCAGTCTCAGAAATTTCCTCTTACGCGATTGCAACTCCCCACATGCGATCGCGTAGAACAACCCTCCCAACCAGGCTGTCCCCAATAGCACATCGTATTTGCGACTCCTTCCACGAGAACGCATATAACAACCTGACTACCCATCGCAATCATGACCCCTTTATGCGATCGCAAAGAATAAATTCTTCACCGGCTCCAATAATCCCTCACGATCGGAATACCTCCTATGCGATCGCGAAGCACACTCTTGACACCAGAAACATGCAACATTCAAGGCAATGGGATTTGCTCCGAAACATCCCGAAACACACCTGAGGCCCCCCGGACCCCGTCCAGTCACACCAACAAGTTCCAATACCTTACGCAAACTTATCTAAAGGATCGAAATTTCATGAGTAACATCAAATCACAAATCATCGATCAAAATCCTTATTTTAACTCTTAAATCTTCAAACTTTGTTGAACGCGTCCGAATCACACTTAGACATGCCGGATCACGACCAAACTTCACGCACAAGTTCCAATCAATAAAATGAACTTATCCAAATTTCCGGAACACCGCCCGGAGTCCGATAACACCGAAGTCCATTCTAAGTCAAACTTACCAAATTTTATAACCTTTAAAATGCAAACTTCCAATATTAAGCACTAAAACACTGTCAGACCATCCGATATTCAACCCGAACATATTCTCAAGTCTGAAATCACATGTTGAACCTATAGGTACCTTCTAGTCCTTATTTCGAGGTCGTTTACTCAAAAGTCAAACCTTAGTCAACTCTTCTAACTTAAAGCTTCCAAATTGTGAATATTCCTCCAAATTAACTCTGAACTCCTCGAAAATTGAAACCAACTGCACGTGCAAGTCATAATACATAGATTGAAGCTATTCAAGGTCTCAAACTGCCGAACGACATGGTAGAGCTCAAAATGACTGGTCGAGTCACTACATTCTCTCCCGTTTAAACATACGTTCGTCCTCGAACGTGCCAAGGACCGTTCCAAAGTTTCTAAAATCACTACATAACTCCTCGTGCACCTACCTGTGCCACCACAATCCATATGAGCACATTAGCTTAGCCTAGACTGAAGATCTTTCTTGCTACCTTAGCCCACAAGCGTTAGAACCAAATTCCAATATCCGAAATTTCCTAGAAGCTCCGATTTTTTCATACACACACCGTATCAAACTCCACAAGTTGTACCAAACATACATATACACCAAGTTGTAACCACACGACGCATCGCATAATTCATATACCCATAGTAATATATTCCAATCGCACTAGCTGTAATTTTCGAACCCGGTACTGGTAATATACCTCATGACACATAAAATTCCTATTCCAAACCCCATAATACTACAACAATGAATAATGCGCAGAATCTTATAATATACCCGTCAAAATAATAAATCATAGAGTTTCTCGCTCGATAAGAACCATTGTCGCCTTCTGAACTGAGTAGTAACATTCTCCCTCCAAATATACATTATACCAATCCGATTGCACTGACTTCGGGTCCAACAACCTCATCTCACCCAGTATAGTTGCTCGGTCGACAATCCACATCAAAACCATCTAAAATCTTATACGATGTTATCAATGCTCCAACAAGCCACAACTCGAACATGACCAATAAGGAAAAGCGAACCCGAGTACAGAACTATCCAGCCCGCATAGCGAATAAAACAACCCAAACAAATGTATGAACCTATCTCAGGGATGCGAAACAAAACACACAAAAAATTGTAAGGAACCGTACCCAACATCTCACTATTGCGGCGTGCAACTCGATCCACACATGATACCGTTTGCAGCATACAACCCAATCCAAACATCATACCTATGGCGGTGTGCCACCCGTTCTACACATAATCATCTGTATGGGAATACCCATCGAGCGAAAATGCTTATATCCATTGGACATATGTATATCAACTAAAAGCACATCAAGGGCATAAATATAACCCTAGGGAGATGGATAGCACCATGCGCTACAAAGGCGTAAGCATGACTATGGTGCAATAAATAAATCAGCATCTCAAGAGCCATCCCGCTCACATAACACGGCAAGACTACACAAGATCACGACACACGTGTGAATATTCAAGCCGCCTCACAACCCACATAGCATAAGGGTAACACAAAAAATAGATGGTGACAGTAACAACATCCGCCTTGACCGATGACCCATCCGTTGACAATGTTGTGTTGAATAAACTTACTTGATCTAGTGTAGAACATACATTCACATTAGACCTACCAATGGCCCTATAAACTGATTCTGAACATACCAAAAAATGTAATTATCCTTTCAAGATCCACAATGACCACATTTATGACACATACAAACAACCGTCAAATTCTGAACAAACTTTCGCAGTCTGCAACCATAGAAATGGCGCGTCTCTCATATATAAACTCCTCAATCTGCGACAGTACCAGACTCTTTGTACCTGGCCTCAATCTCTACTACTTAAATGACTGACACACAACCTTTACATAATCATCCATGGGAGATACTCCCACAACCTACCGCAGCAAGTAACAAAATTTGAACATCAATGGCCAACGACCATGCTAATTTTGCAGACTAGCCAGGCATCTGCAAATCAATATAAAAGGCTTCTTTCACAAAGCAGACCATTCTCAGGCAACACTAAAGTAGCGTCAGCATACTCTGGACAGCTCAACTCTCCCCTGCTCCTTCGAGCTCATGACATCCTTATCAAAATTGAACCGCAACCTTGATCCGTCAATCTCAATTCCATACCGCTCACTGTACCTATCATGCTTCTATGTGAGAGTAATAGAACCCCATCATAACCCTGAGCCACCATTCGAATAAAAACTCTATTGGCTAGAACCTTTCACTTAACTCATTTCAGGAGTAGGAATCGCAACATTCAACCAACTTCACGTAACTGTAGAAGACGCAAACCTCTAGTCATGGTCGAAATCGTAATAAACTCTCAGGGACCCATCTGTACATAACCTAACCATCATAAATGGATCCCTCTAATCAACCAAATTACGGAGACTGCCAAGGCCGCAAATATAGCCACGAAACACCTATATAGCCTTATCACATCGAAGGGACCAATCATTTCCTTTACCATGCCGATCCAAACCACTACTAAACTGATTCAACTTCTTCTGATTTCTTCATGACTTGCCTTCAAAGTAACACCTCTCTTTCCAGCACACAATGTACCTCAATTGGCACTCATCCCGATTGCGAGGAGTAATTTTATGGTCGACTGAGTTTGTGCTTCGCGATTGCGAGACGTCTTCCGCGTTCGCGAAGGGTACCCCTGGAATAGTGTATAATGTACTCTATTTTGAAGGTTTCAGATATTTTATTATATTTTGAGTTCGGAAGCTCGGATTTGGGTGGTTTTGGAGGCGATTTTCACCGCATGGATTGGGGTAAGTTTTCTTACTCGATTTGATTATATTCTATGATTCCATCTTCGATTTTGGCATCTGATTGATCATTTCAAAAGAGAACTTTGGGGGGTTTTGTCTAAACATTTCTAAATTGACTTTTGATATTTGAACAATGATTCGGAGTCAGATTTGAGTGAAATTAGTATGGTTGGACTTGTAATTGAATAAGTTATCGAAATTTGTAAGTTCTGTCGGGTTCTAAGGTATGGGCCCTTGGATTACTTTTTCTTTGACTTTGAGCATATGATTAAAGATTTGACTTTATCGTTTTGGTTGGTTTCCTTTGGCAATATTTGATATTTTTGAGTTACTTTTGACTAGTTTCGAGCCATTCGGAGGTCGATTCGTGCGGGGTGGTATTTTTTAGATTATCGGTTGGCTTGCTCGATATTAGAGTTGGCTTTCTTGAGGTAAGTAACATATCTAAACTTGGATTTGAGGGTATATATCCCTAAGAACAATGATCATTGAGATGGGTTGGGGGTGACACACGTGCTAGGTGACGAGCACGGGTGCGTGCATCGGGGTATTCATGATACGGGTAGTACTCAGGCTATTATATGCCTTGTTTCACTCCCAGGCTTCTTTCATACCATGTTTTATCCATTTATGTGACTAAGTGGGATATTATTCAAGTTAGAAATCATGCATAGAATACCTGTTCAATTGATTGAGAGATGATAGGGTTATTTTCGCCATGTTGAGATGTTTGCCTTAGCCATAGTCATACCGTACAGTCATGATAGTTACATCCACATGTTATATCTCGGTCTCTATGCACTTTAGACATGTTGTCTCATATGTTATTGGTGTCCCGGGACACGAGTTGAACTGTATTTGAGACATATTGTGTTGTTCGATGTTATATAATTAGATTGTATTTCTGTGAGATGTCTGCATATTAAGATTTGAGTGGATTGTTGAATGATGTGGTCCATAGAGTCGTATTGATATGGATATTTGGATTGGGTTACACGTTGAAACATGTATATTAATATTGAGATGACACGTATGCCAAGCCCCATATTGTGCTAAGCTGTACTGATTTGAGGCTATGCGTACACCAGGCCCTAATATTGGGCTAAGTGATTATGATTAGCGCTTGGGTAGGATCTGCCCCTCTAGAGTCTGACATGGCAGTAGTAGGAGCAGACATAATGTTATATATATGTGCTCGATGATGGGAAGTTATGCCAGGCACCCGTACATTGCTAAGCGTGATTATTTTTATGGATCCACGGTTATGAGATAGGCTTTTGAGCCAGGCACCTAGAGTTTGCTAAGATTGTGTGTACTTAATGAGCTCACTATGAAAGTGATTACTTGACATGTACAGTTGACCAATAGTCATAGAGATGTACCTTCCCCATGCAAGATAGTGACACGACATCTGATTACTTGACATGCATATTTGACATGTAGGCATAGAGATGTACCTTCCTCATGATAGACAGTAACACGACATCTGATTACTTGACATGTATATTTGACATGTAGGCATAAAGATGCATTTGGTAAATGAGAAGTCTTATCTGATGATGTAAATTAGGAAGAACATCGTTCTTTTGACAAACTCATGTTTAATTGATTTCAGTGGTAAGATGTAGAACGAGATTGTTACATTTGAAAACCATGTCTACTTTTCCATATATGTGAATGAGCTGGGCATTAAATCTCCTGAGTTATATACCTTTATTGTCTTCATTATACGATTATGAACTGTTATTGGCTATTGATGTTGGACTCCGACTATCTTCCAAGCTCGTCACTGCTTTCAACATAAGGTTAGGTTTGTTACTTATTGATTACATGGGGTCGGTTGTACTCATACTATAACTATACTTTTGCACCTTGCGTGCAGATCTTGGAGTTGATGTCATTGTGTATGGTGGGAGCTGGAATTGAAGATGTACCTGCATTCCGACTATCTTCCAAGCTCGTCACTGCTTTCAACTCCAAGCTTGGGTCAGCTGGGTAATAACATTTATCAGTTCCTTCGATATGATCGAGTATTACAAACGCTTTTGCAATTAGACTTTTGGGTTTGGCAGCTCGCAAGACTTGGTTAATTTAGAGAGATTGATTTTTGATGGCTTGGTTATGCTTAAATGAGTTTTCAAGAGCTTGAAATAATTTTAACCATGGAATTAAGGTTTATGTCTTATACGGTCATAAGAAGTTTATTGCATGATATGATTGTTTCATGGATTGGGTTGAGTGGTAAGCTTCTAGTTGATAGAGTGCCTATGGAAGGACCATCATACTTGTGATTCGGAGTTGATAACAAAATTTGCGTACTTTCATATAATATCATGATAGATGTGGCAAGCCGTGCGGGATTTAGGATCGAATGGACAAGATTGCGGTTCACTTTTGAAAGGAAGGTCATGATTTCTAGGCAGCATGAGATATTTCAAATGTTTAAGAGAATATTAGTATTATTTTGTATGAGAAGGGAGTGTGTTGTAAAAGACGCATTGTGCGTTGATTTGGTAACCGTTGGTGTTCAGATTTTTTTATTTTTTCCTATGTCGCGTAGAAGATTGATGGGAGTATTTCTCATGAGGTGATTGTGTATGCATGACGTGGTAGTCTTTTAAGTGGAAGTTAGAGATTAGGTATGGAGATTCTTGTATTCTTGAGGTTTAGAAATTTAATTATCTTAGAGACAGACTATCCGTTTGGTTGCGTACTGTGAAAGTGTGTCAATGGTTAGATGACCGAATATATATATCATGGATGGGTCAGTTGAGAGCATTTATGTTCGATGCATGAATCTCACAAATTTGTAGTAGATCATGGGTAATTTATGTAATCTAAATAATTGGAAGGACATGAATGGGAAGGATTCGATTCTTGCTAGCCGGAAATCAGCAGTTGAGTCCAGAGATTTAGGAACTATCTGGGTTTCCATTTGTGGAAGTTAGAAAGGGGCACTTTTGACTTTTGGATGATTATTTACTATTTTGGAGTGGTTTCAATTTTGGGGCTATAGGTAGCTCTATTGAGGATGTGTATTCTATGTTGGATTGAATTTTCTTATGTAGTGCAACATTTACTATGTATATGCCATCGGGTAGAATTAGCCTATTTCATGCTCTGATATGTTTCATGTGCTATTCTCTTATACTATGATGGATTGTGAGACTACTTGATTATTCATACACATGTTGTGGCCATGTTTAGGCCATGTGGCTATATATGAGCGAGATGGATTTTAAAATATTGATTCTCTTATTGGTCGTGCTTCCTTTTTCCTTAGTGTATCATGCTTATTCATCTCCCTGTAGTTATATGTATGCACTCTATAGTGCTTGATGTTGATGCACATGTGTTTGGTGAGTACGTATTTGCTCCATGTGTGCTCCCATGTGATTGATATGGTTGGATCAAGTTGCACGCCGCAATAGTGTTATGTTGTATCGGGTTGAACGAAGCAATGATATTATGTTGGTATATGATTCTGTGTGCTTAACTCATTTATGATGATTCTCCTTGTGGAAATGGCTTGTGAGGATATGTTTTGTTTGCTTTGTTTGTTAAATTTGATTGATAGCTCTCCTATTTGATCCTCTTACAATTATTTGTCATATTTGAGTTATAACTCGTATGGTATATGGACCAAGTCATATAATATTCCATGTGGCATCTGGTGTGACTAGTTAGTCGAGCAGCTTGTACTGGGTGAAACAAGATTGTTGGATCTTGAATTAGTGCAATCTGATTTGGATAGGGTATGTTTTGAAGAAACGCTATCATTGAAAAGCTTAAAATTTGTGCCTTGTGGGAAGCGAGAAATCCATGACTTATTGATATGATGAGTAGTTACGAGTTTGTACATGTTTCTTTTATCATTAGCAGTGTTGCAAAATATTGAAATGTGGGTCTAGTCGAGTTCGGGTATTTGACCGGTATTAGATTTGGCAACAGGTTATGTCATGGCCATGAAGTGTGGCCAAAGAGATAAATAAGGTGTGATATACCAAGTAATTTTGTTTCTATAATTCATCCATGACTTGATAGCAATTAATGGGTTTATAAAGTATAGAGGTACTTGTGGGAATCAGGTTTTGGAAGGAAGTTTCAGATATTAAAGTTGAGGTTGAAGGCATACAAGCGAGGTTGAGGGAGAATATCTTTAGTCAGGATGTGATAGTAGATTTATATGCATGGGGAGACTTGGTATTACTCGTGGAATGGATACGATAAGTTTATTCAGCTATTTGACGATTTTAGAATGACTCTTAACACATTCAAGGACGAACATATGTTTAAGTGGGGAAGAATGTAACAACATGACCAATCGTTTTGAGCTTTGCGTTTTGTTTTGTGATTCGAGACTTTCGAGTAACTTCATATGAGGTATTATGACTTGCGTCCATGGTTGGTCTTGATTTTTGATAGGGCCGGGATTAATTTGGAAGCCTAAAATTGAAGGAATCCAAGATTTGACTTTTAAGTAAACGACCTCGAAATTGGGATTTGATAGTTTTAATAGGTTTATATGGTTATTTTGGACTTGGGCGTATGTTTGGATTTTATTTTAAAAGGTTCATATAAGGTTTTGGCTTTATTTGTTGAAAGTTGGCAATTTGAAAAATTAGAGGGTTCATATGTTTGACCGGGACTTGACTTCGGTGTTATCGGACTCCTACACAGGTGTTGAGACCTTGGATAGATTCATTTAATTGATTATAACTTGTGTGTAAATTTTGACTATTATTCGGAATGTCCAAGTGTGTGTTAGGACGCGTTCGTCCAAGTTGGAATAGTTGAGAGTTAGGAGAATGATTTGATCTTCAATTTCTGGTCTTGATATTATTTATGGTGTTTCGAGCCTTTATAAGTTTGTTTAATGTATTTGGACTTCTTGGTATGATTGGACGGGATCTCGAGGGGCTCGGGTATATTTTGAATTATTGGCTGAGAGACTAGTTAAGTTAAGGATTTGATATTTGACCACGGTCAACATTTGGTCAAGACAATCTTTTTTGGTGTTTTGAGTGCGCAAGAAGGTACTTTATCATTGAAATGCATTTATGGTTTGTGCCCGGGAGGTTTTGGATGAGTTTCGGGTGCTAAGATTGAGATTTGCAATTACTAAATTGTCTAGTGCAATAATTCCAAAAATACCGGTTATGTCCCTAAGTTCGTCTATTAATTTCAGATTTCCTTTAAAACATTAAAACATCATCTCTCATTTTAAGGTCAAATTGGGTGATTCAAAAGGCTATCTTAGGTGGAATCTCACAAGAATTATCTTGGTCTTATCAAAGGTGAGTTTCAGGATCATCTCGCATCTAATTTGGCCTGGAATAACTATTGCATTTTTATTTGTTTCGGAATTCAGTCACTTTTTCTCACAAAGTATTGGATCTTTGTAAGAGGAGATTTTCATCACTACTTTGTGGGTAAGTAATTTTACTTATTTTTAATATTATATCAAAAATCTACATAAATTATTAACACCCAAAATATGAAATTTGGGGTTTGACTACATTTTAACAGAGAGTATTTGGGAATTTAAGAGCCGAAGTTGTCACACCCCGGTTCGCCCTCCGTGAACCATCGTGACGGCACCTAGTCTCTATGACTAGGTAAGTCTAACAATGCGGAATATAAACAATAATTGCGGAAGAAATAACTAAAACCGGAATAATAAAAATAAACAGTGTTTAAGGTGCCGCTCGGCACGTACTATAACAACTTTCGAAGTTAACAAAATTCCCAAAACCCGGAATCTCACAAATCACAAGCTATGAGATACATAAGAAGCTCTAACTCCGGAAATATCTAAACAAGGATAATACTGAAAGGGCTATACTTATTACAGAAGATAGAAAGGGACTCCTCGGTCTGCGGACGTAGCAAATATACCTCGAAGTCTCTACAGAACGCCTCCTCCCAAGGGTGATAGAAATGAGTGGAAAATACCTGGGTCTGCACAACAAAAATGTACAGAAGAGCAGTATGAGCACATCACAGCGGTGCCCAGTAAGTATCAAGACTAACCTCGGTGGAGTAGTGACGAGGAACAGTCGAGACACCTACCGGTCTAATAAACAGTGCAAAGGTAGGAACCACGGAACATGATATATATTTACATAAATACTGTACGAAATGACCAACAATGCTACAATCACAATAAGGCAAAAGAACAACAAGTAACAACGAAAATATTAAGAATGATGACACATGAGAATGGGCAAAAACTCATCCCAAATCCTAAGTCACAATACAGTAAAAGGAAAGTAAAACAATAACTCAAATCCTACGACGGTGTTCAAATCAAGTCTTATCCAACAATTACCACGAATTACCGAATCTCGGACAATTACAACTCACGAGTCCCAGTACCTGAAATCTAACCACTGGTATCCCGTGCCCTCATCAGCCTCACGGTCACATTGACAACTCACCTCACAACTCCCACGAGACAAAGTTCATATAGGTAAATGTACCACAATCATAACATTTGAACAAAACAGAAATGCCCTCAGGCCATCAGAAATACTCACACCAACCCCTGACAAAGCCCACCTTGTTTCGCCATGTGTGCGAATAATAACAAAATAAGTGCCTGCCTTATTTCGCCACACGTGCATCATAATGCTCCCACCTTATTTCGCCACATGCGCAACCCACATATAAGCATATATACATATCCCGCCTTGTTACGCCGCATGTGCAATATATCAATAGTAGCAATAGCACGGCAAAAACCTCGTGCGGCCCCACAACAACAACCGCACAGCAGAAACCTCGTGCATCACACCCCAAGTACAACAGCAACAATGACAATATATACACAAGAACACAACAAGTGCACCAACTCAACAAGGGAGAAAATAATATGAAGCAACGACCCCCATAGCATGTAGTTCAACAATAAGGGAGTTAACAAAATTCAAGTAAATTTTAAATAAGGAAATATCAACTAAACATAGAATATCTACTCTTCTTTCAAAGGTTGGACAGGTTACGAAGGATATACAACAATTTCAATTAAGACTAAATAATTACATGGGTGATAATAATGATTTCTAATAAAACAAGCAGTTATGAAAGTTAACGCCACAATAGAGGAGAAGATCTTCAGTTAAACAAATGTAAGAGTCAATTAGGCAATAAGAATGAACCATAAAGCAGTAAATTCCAAGTAAAACATGTAGAGGTGAAACTAGTAATAGGGAATTCAATCATATCAAGAACAACTTCATACTCAGTGAATATAAGGACCTAAGAATCCTAAAAGGCCAAGTTTCCACAAATAAGTCCGAGCACGCACTCTTCACCTCGCGTACTCGGATTACAATCAACAGAGAAGACTCAATTCCTAAGGGGAGGTCCCCCACACAAGGTTAGGCAAGATACTTACCTCGAACCGGCTCAAGTACTCGACTTCAAATGGCCCAAATCTATTCAATTCAATTTCATAATGTAAATAACACTTCAAGTAATTGATTCTACAATTAAATTCTTATCTAATACGCGGAATTATGTAAAATGACCAAAACGACCCTCGGACCCATGCCTCGGAATCAGACAAAATTTATATTTTCTGAAACCTCGCACTCACACGAGTCTATTCATATAAGAATCTATCAAATCGGATGTCAAAAACCCAATCAAAGCCCAATAATTCGGCCTATGAGGTTTATCCAATTTTTTTCCAAATTTTTCCACCAAATTCGAAATATAAAGGTTAGATTTAAGTTAGGAATCATGGAAATTGATCTAAGTTGGGTAGAGATAACATACCCAAGTTACCCAGGTGCAAAAGTCTTCAAAAATCGCCCCTCCCGAGCTCCCAAATTCGAAAATATGAAAATAGGCATAAACCCTCGAATTGGAATTTTAATGGGTCTGCCCAGGTGTTGTTCTATGCGATCGCAAGAGGAGGAATGCGATCGCGAAGAGTAAAATTTAAGGGCTCAAAAGTTGGTCTATGCGATCGCGAGCAAATCAATGCGATCGCATAGAAGAAAAATATTGCTGACCAAATTTGTGCTATGCGATCGCGAGCAAATCAATGCGATCGCATAGAAGAAAAATATTGCTGACCAAATTTGTGCTATGCGATCGCGGGCAAATCAATGCGATCGAATAGAGGAAAATATTGCTGACCAAATTTGTGCTATGCGATCGCGGGCAAATCAATGCGATCGCATAGAAGGAAATACCAGATAGCAGAACAGCAGTTCAAACATAGGAAAAATGACTCGTTAAGCATTCGAAACACACCCGAGGCCCCCGAGACCTCAACCAAAACTACGGACATATCCCATAACATCATTCAAACTTTTAGCAATCCTTAAACCACCTAAAACAACGTCGGAAACTCGAATTAATCAAGGATTTGAGCCTAAGAACTTCAATTTCCTTCAAAATACGCTTTCGATGAAAAACCTAACCAAACCACGTCCGAATGACCTGAAATTTTGCACACACATCCCAAATGATATGACGGAGCTACTGCAACGTCCGGAATTCCATTCCGACGCTCTGATCAAAATCTCACTATCGGACCGGAAACTTCAAAAATTCAAACTACGGCATTTCAAGCCTAAATTGGCTACGGACCTCCAAAATACGTTTCGAACACGCTCCTAACCCCGAAATCACCTAACGGAGCTAACGGAACCATCAGATTTCCATTCCGAGGCCGTCTTCACACTGTTCCGACTACGGGAAACTTTCCAACACTTAAGCTCTCATTTAGGGACTAAGTGTCCCAAAACTCCCCGAAACTCAAGACCGAACATCCCAGCAATTCAAAATAGCAGAAATAAACTTGGGGAAAGCAGTTAATAGGAGATCAAAGCGTAAATTCCAAAAACGACCGGTCGGGTCGTTACATCCTCCCCCTCTTAAAACCAACGTTCGTCCTCGAACATGCTAAGATTTGCCTCGAAGTCCTCAAGTCACTGAATGCACACTTCCAACATACACCCGCGGGTGATCCCACGTCACCCCAATCCACATAAGCCTGCCGACACATCTCAACTGAAATTTAGCCTTTCCAGCAATACCAATAAACCTTAGAACTAGAATTTTCACCTTCCATCCATTTCCCAAAGATCCGATTCTAAATCCATACCCGGTATCAGTCTCAACCAACTTGTCACGACCCCGGTTTAGTCTCAACCAGCTACTTCAATTCGTGCCAACACCCACAGGGGTACAACCACGCAACATGACACATCACACGTAGGCCCACAATAATATTTCTAATAACAATACTTGCTTGAGATCAAATCCGCACCGGCCATAAGCCTCATATTCAATAGGAACTCTTCTCAAACCTACACCACACTGGCGATGATACAATAACCACGAAAACCACATAACTAAACAACCGAATAACCAGATCTCAGCTAATACCAACGGGCACACACCCCACAAGCTAAAACTCAAGAAGCAACAGAATGAAAATGACTGAACATGGGAAGAGAAACACATAAGGGAACTATCAAACAAGTCAGACAAGCACAGATTTTCTATCAACGCTAATCTACTAAACAATCTAACGAAAAAGAATTAAAGCATATAAAAAGACTCACTAGGATCTTATACTGATATAACTCTCGTCACGGTACACAGCCCAATCTCAACACATCAATTCATATGAAATCACGAGGGTCCCGCCCTCAACTCTGAATTACAAGTAGGGTACACATCAAGCCATCTAGAGACTCTCACTAGATCAATTCGTCGACAAAATTACAACACGGACTGGCTCCCACACCGGTTGAGCATAAGAAATCACAGCTCGCAACCAAGGATACTCAGAAATCATATCAAACCTATCGAAACGGACAACAGGAATTCTACTACTAGTCTCATAACTCTCGACAACGGCTAGAAACAGACGATAGACACGGCTATCACTCATGAAACCTCCCAACAGGATAATCACATAAACAGAGTGCAAATCATGAAATGCACCCATAAAGGAGCAACAAAATAGGGGAATTCATCCCGATAGGCAGGACTGTAATGAACTACGGATGGTGCTCCTTTGTAACAAACTGAGGCATACCTGAATGACATCGCCTGGAATAGCGGCCTTAAGCCTACTATATGAAACACATCAACGGGTTGGGCCTCCCCCTCTTAGGAGCCCTCTACTCGCCTGAATACCTTGCTGTGACACATCGGTCCGAAGTCTGGGACAATCTCTCACCATGTGGCTAGTACCTCTACACTCAAAGCACCCTCTCTGCTGACGAGGCGGTGGGAACTGTGCGATATGGGTACTCCGAGACCCATGAACACCTGAGTCACCATGCAAAGCCTGAGGCGCGAACTGAACTGGCTGACCCATAAAACCTCTACCATGACGCACCCTGCCTCCAAAATAAGGACCAGCATATCTCCCCAGTCTACGAGGTCTCCTCGCCTCCTCAAACTCTCTCTCCTAATCTCGTTTGCCCTCTCTCTCATGACCCCGTCCGTCCTCTCTCTCATGACCTCGTCTGTCCTCTCTCTCCCTAGCATGCATACCCTCTATCCTCCTAGCAATGCTCACCACCTGCTGATAAGAAATATCCATCTCCAACTCACGAGCCATGCTAGACCTGATGCTGGGAATAAGTCCCTCAATAAACCGGTGAACCTTCTCGCGAACAGTAAAAACCAAGGCCGGGGCATGTCTAGCCAAGCTGGTGTAACGGACAGCGTACTCCAAGACGGTCATAGTACCCTGGCGCAAATGCTCAAACTCAGCGCGCCATGCGGACTGTCTAACTCATAAGCACGCCACCACTGATAGGCGGCTCCTCGAAGCTGGAAGGCGGTGAAAGAAACCCCACTCGATTCTGATATACCCATGGTACGGAGAATGCGGTAACAGTCATCTAGAAATCCCAGAGCATCCTCCGATACTAGACCGCTAAATACAGGAGGCTTGTACTTCTTCAACCTCTCAAGCCTCAGTTGCTCCTCCTCGGAAGCTGCTGCCCTGCCCTCGGGCTGATCTCGGACTGTAGGCTGCACAGGAATAATCTCAGGGACGTACTCAACCTGCACTCGCTGTTCAGGAGTGCGGGCGGCGGGAGTCTGTGCTCCTCCCCCGGCCTGGGATGTGGCTGCAGCAAGGGGGAACAACCCCGCCTGAGCCAAAGTGGTGTACATGCTCATGAACTGTGCCAGAGTCTCCTGAAGGGCTGGAGCAGTAGCAGCAGGCGTGTCAGATGCCTGGACTCCGGCTGGATATGCTGGTGGTGCCTCGGCGGCAACTCGAGCAGGTGCTCTCGCTGCACCACGTGCGCGTCCTCGGCCTCTACCTCGGCCCCAGCCTCTGACGGCTGCAGTAGGGGACGCGGGTGCCTGATCATCTCGGGTAGTACGTGTCCTCACCATCTGTGAGAGAGTAGAAGACAGAGGTTTAGAATCGTGATGTCAAAAATCTCGCACGACAGGGAAGTCAAACGAAGTGGGATTTTCCTAACGGTTACATAGCCTCTTGCAGATAAGTACAGACGTCTCCGTACCGATCCACGAGACTCTAATAAACCGGCTTGTGATTTGTGACTCCTATGAACCTAGAGCTCTAATACTAACTTGTCAAGACCCCGGTTCACCCTCCGTGAACCATCGTGATGGCACCTAGTCTCTATGACTAGGTAACCCTAACAATGCGGAATATAAACAATAATTGCGGAAGAAATAACTAAAATCGAAATAATAAAAATAAACAGTGTTTAAGGTGCCGCTCGACACGTACCATAACAACTTTCGATAACAAAATTCCAAAAACCCGAAATCTCACAAATCACAAGCTATGAGATACATAAGAAGCTCTAACTCCGGAAATATCTAAACAAGGGATAATACTGAAAGGGCGATACTTATTACAGAAGATAGAAAGGGACTCCTCGGTCTACGGAGGTAGCAGATATAGCACGAAGTCTCTACAGAACGCCTCCTCCCAAGGGTGATAGAACTAAGTGGAAAATACCTGGATCTGCACAACAAAAATGTGCAGAAGAGTAGTATGAGCACACCACAGCGGTGCCCAGTAAGTATCAAGACTAACCTCGGTGGAATAGTGACGAGGAACAGTCGAGACACCCACCGGTCTAATAAACAGTGCAAAGATAGGAACCACGGAACATGATATATATTTATATAAAGACTGTACGAAATGACCAACAATGTTACAATCACAATAAGGGAAAAGAACAACAAGTAACAATGAAAATATTAAGAATGATGACACATGAGAATGGGCAAAAACTCATCCCAAATCCTAAGTCACAATACAGTAAAGGGAAAGCAAAACAATAACTCAGATCCTACGACGGTGTTCAAATCAGGTCTTATCCAATAATTACCACGAATTACCGAATCTCGGACAATTACAACTCACGAATCCCAGTACCTGAAATCTAACCACTGGCATCCTGTGCCCTCATCAGCCTCACGGTCACACTGACAACTCACCTCACAACTCCACGAGACAAAGTTCATATAGGTAAACGTACCACAATCACAACATTGGAACAAAATAGAAATGCCCTCAGGCCATCAAAAATACTCACAATCAACCCCTGACATAGCCCACCTTGTTCCGCCACGTGTGCAAATAATAACATAATAAGTGCCCGCCTTGTCTCTCCACACGTGCATCATAATGTTCTCACCTTATTTTGCCACATGCGCAACCCACATATAAGCATATATACATATCCCGCCTTGTTACGCCGCATGTGCAATATATCAATAGTAGCAATAGCACGGCAGAAACCTCGTGCGACCCCACAACAACAACCGCACGGAAGAAACCTCGTGCATCACACCCCAAGTACAACAGCAACAATGACAATATATACACAAGAACACAATAAGTGAATCAACTCAACAAGGGAGAAAATAATATGAAGCAACGACCCCCATAGCATGTAGTTCAACAATAAGGGAGTTAACAAGAGTCAAGTAAATTTCAAATAAGGAAATATCAACTAAACATAGAATATCTACTCTTCTTTCAAAGGTTGGGCAGGTTACGAAGGATATACAACAATTTCAATTAAGACTAAATAATTACATGGGTGATAATAATGATTTCCAATAAAACAAGCAATTATGAAAGTTAACACGACAATAGAGGAAAAGATCTTCAATTAAACAAATGTAAGAGTCAATTAGGCAATAAGAATGAACCATAAAGCAGTAAATTCCAAGTAAAACATGTAGAGGTGAAACTAGTAATAGGGAATTCAATCATATCAAGAACAACTTCATACTCAGTGAATACAAGGACCTAAGAATCCTAAAAGGCCAAGTTTCCACATATAAGTCCGAGCACGCACTCATCACCTCGCGTACTCGGATTACAATCAACAGAGAAGACTCAATTCCTAAGGGGAGGTCCCCTACACAAGGCTAGGCAAGATACTTACCTCGAACCGACTCAAAATCAAGTAGAAATTACGTTCTTTCCACGAGTACTCGACTCCAAATGGACCAAATCTTTTCAATTCAATTTCATAATGTAAATAACACTTCAAGTAATTGATTCACTACAATTATCTAATACGTGGAATTATGTAATGATGACCAAAACGCCCCTCGGGCCCATGCCTCAGAATCGGACAAAATTTATATTTTTAGAAACCTCGCACTCACACGAGTCTATTCATATAAGAACTCTCAAATCGGATGTCAAAAACCCAATCAAAGCCCAATAATTCGGCCTATGAAGTTTATCCAATTTTTTTACAAAATTTTCCACCAAATTCGAAATTTAAAGGCTAGATTTAAGTTAGGAATCATGGAAATTGATGTAAGTTGGGTAGAGATCACTTACCCAAGTTACCCAGGTGCAAAAGTCTTTAAAAATCGCCCCTCCCGAGCTCCCAAATTCGAAAATATGAAAATAGGCATAAACCCTCGAATTGGAATTTTAATGGGTCTGCCCAGGTGTTGTTCTATGTGATCGCAAGAGGAGGAATGCGATCGTGAAGAGTAAAATTTAAAGGCTCAGAAGTTGGCCTATGCGATCGCGAGCAAATCAATGCGATCGCATAGAAGAAAAATATTGCTGACCAAATTTGTGCTATGCGATCGCGTGCAAATCAATGCGATCGCATAGAAGAAAAATATTGCTGACCAAATTTGTGCTATGCGATCGCGGGCAAATCAATGCGATCGCATAGAAGGAAAATATTGCTGGCCAAATTTGTGCTATGCGATCGCGGGCAAATCAATGCGATCGCATAGAAGGAAATACCAGATAGCAGAACAACAATTCAAACATAGAAAAAATGACCCGTTGAGCATCCGAAACACACCCGAGGCCCCCGGGACCTCAACCAAAACTACGGACATATCCCATAACATCATTCAAACTTGTACCAATCCTTAAACCACCTAAAACAACGTCGTAAACTCGAATTAATCAAGCATTTGAGCCTAAGAACTTCAATTTCCTTCAAAATACGCTTTCGATCAAAAACCTAACCAAACCACGTCCGAATGACCTGAAATTTTGCACACACATCCGAAATGACATGACGGAGCTATTGCAACGTCCGGAATTCCATTCCGACCCTCGAATCAAAATCTCACTATCGGACCGGAAACATCAAAAATTCAAACTTCGGCATTTCAAGCCTAAATTGGCTACGGACCTCCAAAATACATTCCGAACATGCTCCCAACCTGAAATCACTTAACGGAGCTAACAGAACGATCGAATTTCTATTCCTAGGCCGTCTTCACACTGTTCCGACTACGGGCAACTTTCCAACACTTAAGCTCTCATTTAGGGACTAAGTGTCCCAAAACTTCCCGAAACTCAAGACCGAACATCCCGGCAATTCAAAATAGCCGAAATAAACTTGAGGAAAGCATTTAATAGGGGATCAGAGTGTAGATTCCAAAAACGACCGGTCGGTCGTTACAAAAGTACACTCGGTTTTGGAATCTAATCACATATTTGGACTCGACAGGTTATGCACATCAAAGATCGAACTCGGTTTAAGGGGGTTAGACTACTGTTGACTTTTATTGACTTTTTAAAAAAATTTCAAAGATCGAAGTTTTGTTGATCAAGATTGCTTCCTATGACATTGGTTTACTCTCTTGGATGATGTTTGGTTATATTCGAGCCGGTTGGAGGTGGTTTCTCAAGAAAAAGCAATTTCAGAGCTTTGTACTAGCACGAATGAGATAAAGTCTTTCCTAGCTTTATCCTAATAAATGATATTTTTTGCTACATGCGGGAGTGATGCATATGCAAAGTAACGAGCGTATATACATGTTCCAAGGTTATCCATGTTCGGGATAGATTATATATTTCGTTTTGCGTTGTCGAACGTTGTGATATTTTGACTTATGCGTCACTTGATTCCTATGATACTATGAACACAAACCATGCAAGAAATCGTGTTTCGTTTATGATATATTAATTGAACCTGATGGACTATTCTTGAGATTGTTAATCTACTCGATTTACTTGAGGTTATACTTCATATATCATGAACATATATCTATATCTGCTATTCTTGTGATACATGAGTTTCCATAGCCATGCTAAATATCATTTGGTTATGTTGAGATATTTGAACATTTGGTTCTTGAAATGTCTCGCCTATTGGTGTAAAAGTTATGATTATCTCTCACATGAAGTATTATGCTTAATCACTCTTCTTGATGTTATTTATGCTTTCTCACCAAGCATATACATATATATATATATATATATATATATATATATATATATATATATATATATATATATATATATATATATATATATATATATATATATATATGCTTGGTGAGGAAGTGTGAATTGTAGAGGATATTTTCGTGCTTGTGAGGAAGAGTGATTTATGCACAAAGGGTATTTCCGTGCTTCTTGACATTATTATTATTGCACGAAGGACGTTTTCTTGCTTGGTTAGGAAGACTAATATGATATTGGCACAAAGGGTGTCTCCCCGCAGGAGAGGACGAGAGATATGCAATTATATTGTGTTATCCTTCCCTCACATATATGTTTATTCCTTTTTCCTGAGTTGCTATTGTTGCACATATGCTTTTTATCTTGTTTATTGTTGTTACGCCTATGCCTTGTACATTGCTATTATTTCATCTATGCCTCCTATCTTGTGTTGTCACATATATGCCTTTTAGTTTGATTTGTTGTTACTATATCTATGCTTTTTATCTTTCTTGTTACTGTTATTTACATATCTTCTATCATGTTTTTACTATTATTCACGTGCCCTCTACCTTGCCTTCTATCTTACTTGTTGTTTTCACATCTGTGTCTTCTCCATTAGTTGTTGTTGTTGCATTTATGTGTTCTACCTTATTATTTCCGTAAGCTATATGTCTTCTACCTAGTTGGGTATTGTTAAACATATGCTTAGTGAGGATGAAATAAATGCACAAAAAGTATTACCGTATCATTTTATTTGACATACATACATACATATACTTGGTGAGGATGAGATAAATGTACGAGGTGCAACGACCTGACCGGTTGTTTTGCCTTCTAGAACCCCATTCCCCTAAATAAGACTTCCCATACTTGCTTTTACTGATTTATGACTTGCGGGGATGGTTGGTTCGGGATTTGGGAGAGTTTGGGTTGAAATCAGAACACTTGGTTTCTTAAGGTTGGCTTAAAAGTCCAAGTTTGATTTCGGTCAATATTTTGAGTAAACGACTTCGGAATCAGGATTTGATGGTTCCAATAGGTTCGTATGAAGATTTCGGACTTGGGCGTATGTTCGGATTGGGTTTTAGATGACCCGGGAGCATTTTGGCGCCTAATAGTTAAAGTTGGTTCTTGAAGGATTTTGAAGTTCTTTAATGTGACGACGCGACCGGTCGTCTCATGAGTTACCGCTCCGTTTTCCCCATTTTTCTGCTTCTTTATGCTTCATTATCCGTGTCTTATGTGTTCGAGTTGGTTGGGAGTGGTTTTGGTAGGAGATGAGACACTTAGTCTCTTAAAGGAAGGCTTGGTTTGGAAAAGTCAACCGGATGTTGACTTATGATTTAGAGGGCTCGGATGCGAATTTCGATGATTCGGTTAGCTTCGGGGAATGATTTGTGACTAAGGAGTCTGATCGGAAGTGGTTTTGGAGGTTCGGCGTAGAATTAGGCTTGAATTGGCGAAGTTAGTATTTTGGCGAATTCCGGTTGATAGGTGAGATTTTGATCCGAGGGTCAGAATGGAATTCCGAGAGTTTTTGTAGCTTCATTAAGAGATTTGGGATGTGTGTGCAGAATTTCAGGTCATTTGGAGGTGATTTGGTTGGGTTTTATATCAAATGCGTGTTTCGGAAGTTTTAGAAGAACTTAGGCTTGAATTCGATGTAATTCGATGGTTTTGGTGTTGGTTGAGGTGTTTTGATGATTGGAACAAGTTTGAATGATGTTTTAGGATGGGTTGGTACTTTTGGTTGAGGTCCCGGGGGCCTTGGGTGATCTCGGATGGCTAACGGGAAGAGTTTTGGACTTGGGCAATTTCAGATTTTGCTGTTGCTGGTATTTTAGCACCTGCGGCTTGGGGACCACAGGTGCGGTGTCGCACATGCGAGGGAATAACCGCAGATGCGGTTTTGGAAAAGGAAGGCTGGAACCACAGATGCGGTTGAGGGCCCGCACCTGCGGAGCCGCATATGCGGCTGGTGGACCGCAGATGCGATTTGGGCCAAGTGGTGAATATCCGCAGAAGCGATCGAGGTTGTCGCATCTGCGAAGCCGCAGATGCGGAAAAGGTGTCGCCGAAGCGAATTCTGAGATTTTAAATGAAATTCCGCAAATGCGGAGGAATTACCGCAGAAGCGGTCCCGCAGAAGCGGTTAATTGACCGCAGATGCGGTTATGACTGGGCAGAAGGTATAAAAGGTTCTTCTTCGCGATTTTTGAAGGGTTTATTCATTTTAACTTCGGACTGGGAGATTTTTAGGCGATTTTGAAGAGGGATTTCAAGGAGCTTCGATAAGGTAAGGGTTTTGGACCTCAAAACACAATCCTATGGTGTTATTTCATGAATTTAGACTGAAAATCTAAGAAATCAAGGACTAAAAATGGAGGTTAGGGCTTGAACTTAAGAGAGCTAAGATTAGGGATTTGAGGGTTCAATTGAACTCCGATTCTTGTGATTTTGATATGTATGAACTCGTGGCGAGATAAGGAATCCATTGATGTGAAAATTTCTGAGTTTCGAGGAGTGGGCCCGGGGCTCGGGTTTTGGTAATTTCGGGATTTTTGATGTTTTTCGATTATTTTCGATTGGGTTTTGTTCCCTTAGCCTATTGTGATATATTCGTTGTGGTTTTGATCAGATTCGACGCGCGAGGAGACCGATTTGAGAGGCAAGGGCATAGCGAGCTAGAGTTTTGGCCTGCTTGAGGTGTGTAGTGATTGTAAATGATGTCCTGAGGGTTTGAAACCCCGAATTTTCACAACGTAGTGATATATTGAGGTGAAACACGCGCTTAATGACGAGCGCGGGGTTGTTTACTATTGGGGATCGTGACTTGGTCCGTCCCGATTGATGTTTTTACCGCGTATTTGACTGAGACTTGTTCGTTATCATCATGATTTGGGCTTATTGCCATATTTGGGCTTCATGCCAACTACTTGAATCCTTCGTGGACTTTTATCACTGTTTCCTCACTATTTTGACATATTACTTGAACTCAGTCCTATTGATTAATACTGTTTTACAAACTCAGCCACTTTTACTTGAATTTTTAGACTTAAATGATATTTCCAATGTTGTTTAGCATTACTGTTTTACTGATGCCCGATAGGCTTGTGATGATTTCTGGACTGAGTGAGGCCGAGGGCCATATGTGAGGATATGCTGAGTGATATGAGATACTTTACACGCCACGAGGTGGCTTGAGTGATGGGAGGTCGAGTGATGTGAGGCCGAGTGCCGAGTGCCGAGTGATGATGCCACGAGGTGGCTTGATATAGCGCTTGGGCCGTAAGGGGCCCCTCAGGAGTCTGCATACCCACAGTGAGCGCGGGTACCCATATGATCTGAGAGTGAGCCCGAGGGGCTGATACTGTTCTGAGCGGTTGATACTGAGCCCGAGGGGCAGATTTCTACTTGCTATTTATCTGTTGTTTTACCTGATTTACCTGTTTTTTTTTTAAGTGATTTCATTTGATTCTTCACGGTTTTACTGCTTTAAGTGATTTACTGCCTGATATAGAATTGCTTTGTGCCTTTATGTGTTTTCATGCTTTCAGTTATTATTTATAATTATTACTCACTGGGTCGGAGTACTCACATTACTCCCTGCACCGTGTGTGCAGATTCAGGCATAGCAGAGTCCGTTCCTGAGCGCTGATCCTTCCAGACCAGGCACTGATTTGGAGATTACGAGGTAGCTATTGACGTCCGCAGCCCCGTGTCTCCCCTATCCTCTATCATTTATGCTTTCTTCAGACTATTGTATCGGACTTCATACCTTGTAGACTTATAGCAGATTCTGTAGTAGCTCATGACTTGTGACACCCCGGTTTGGGTTGTGTCGGGATGGTTTTTCCTTGTTATTCTCGCTGTTTCCGCAATTATGGCTATCTTAAAACATGATTTAGATTTGCTTATGTTAATTAATTTATTTATAAATTGATTTTTGACCACGTCGCACGTATGATCCGCGAGTGGAGTAATTATTGAATTTATATTTGACCGCGTCGTACGTATGATCCGCGAGTGAGATAATAGATGCATCTATGGTTCGCGCCGTTCGACCCTCGGCAGTGCACAGTTTACATTTATGTTGGATTGTCTGTCTGTTTTCTTCTGAGCCGTTCTGTAGCAGCTGGAGTCTTCTTTATACTTTATTTGTCTGTCTATTTTCTTCCATACAGTACGCTAGTGTTCTTTTGTACATTCTACTAGATTGCCCACATACTTGTGACACCAGGTCTTGGCACATGCACTAGTGGAGTTATGATTTTGGTATTGTATACATGATTACGGTTTATATTCATTGATTCCTTTTAACTTGGCTTCATTGGTAAATTTCTAAATCTTTTAATAGATGAAGAATTTTTATTCACTTAGTAATTTATAAGATGGGAAATCACTAGTTTGATCAGTGTTTTCTTGCCTAGCAATGGTGTTGGGCGTCATCACGGCCTATGATGGAATTGTGTCATGACACGAGGGGTGTCGCAAGGCCAACATATTCTTTTTATTATGCAGATTTGTGGTAATGGCTTTTATTGCTTTACGGATATCGTTTCTTCCTTACAAACTTGTTTAATTGAGAAAGGTTTGGTTGTTATATTTGTGAAACATGCTTGTCATTTCTCTTATTTGATTCTTTCACTATTACTTGTCTTTTTCATTGTTATTTCTCTTGTTTATGAATTACATAGGCTATATGAATGAGTATCTTTTGATTTAAAAATCCCGTCACTACTTCACCGCGATTAGCCAAGATACTTATTGAGTATATGGGGTTGGTTGTACTTACACTACCCTTCTACACCTTGCGTACAGATATTTGGTGTTAAGCGGTTGAGGAGTTCAAATCAATCATTAAGGACTACAGTGTTCCAGTCATTTACTATTATCTTGTTCATGGTAGTATAGGACTTGTATTTCTGTTTACGTAACTTTCAAAGAGATGATGTATTTCTTCATGTCAACGTTGTAACTCAAATCTTAGTTGCTCATATCTTGTACCACCAGTTCTAGGGATTAGTTGAGTAAATTTCCACATTCTTATTCATTATATTGATGATATGTGATTTGAGTAGTAGAATGTGTTAGTTTGCTTACCTATCGTGATTAATGGGTTGGGCTACAAACATTTTAGCTCATGGGTCAGTTTGGGCTAAGCCCAAGTTAACCCATTAATTTCTATAACACATTCTGACCCATTAAGCAGCCCAAATACAACCCATGAAACTCACCCAAAACAAAGGGATCTCGACCCAACTTATCTAAAAATTTACTTAGTTGCCCCAATTTTACTTTTTTTTTGTATTTTCAATTTTTTGTTCTTTTATTTTTCTGCACCACCCACCCTACCCCCTACCCCCGCAAACCCCTTCAACAGAAAAATTTTACTTATTTTTTTTGTATTTTTAATTTTCTATTCTTTTGTTTTTCTACATCACCCACCCACCCTACCCTTACACCCTTCCCCATTCGCGTAAACCCCTCAAAAATTAATTTTTAGTTTTTTTTTTTTTTCTTGTTTTCAGTTTTTTCTTTTGTTTGTTTTCTGCACAAACACACCCACCATAGCCCTATCCCCTGCCCATGCCCTTGCCCCCCCCCCCCCCCCGTCGCAAACCCCCTCAAAAAAATTTTTACTTTTTTTTTTATATTTTTCAATTTTTTAATTTTTTTTGTTTTCCTGCACCACCCTACACCTACCCCCCCCCCCCTCCGCGCAAACCCCTCAAAAAGATTTTTTTTTTTTACTTTTTGTATTTTTATTTTTTTATTTTTTTTTTAACTGCACCACCCACCACCCAACCCCCAACCCACCACGAGCAATTCAACCTGACACTTTTAAAGTGCTAAGGGCGTGTTTGTATACGGCAAGATGAGCATGGTTCTAAAATATGGGTCAAGTTGGGCGGGTTGGGTTATGACCCATTGTTTAGCCCATCTTGACCTAGCCCATCTTAGCCCAACTACACTTTGGGCAGGGTTGGGCACTGACACATTTATTGACCTAACCCATCTTGATCCGCCCAAATTCAGCCCAAACCACTCATTTGCCCCCCTAATTCTATACTAACTAATTTGCTCAAAATACAAAATGTAAAAATGAAAAATCATATTCCTATTTACGTGTACTCGTGGACTTTGAGTTATTGCTTCTAGAAATTTTCCAATTACTGAAGGAAATGGATCGACCCAATACTTTTTCTTTTCCTTTAGTCATCCCATAAGATACTTGATATTGGGTCTTCAAACCCGAATTATAAAGGAAATGTTACACCCTATTTATTATAAACCAAAATTATTTCAAAATATTATTTTTTAGAGCTCCATTTCCGAGAACCAGTTTGGTTTCATGCCGGGACGGTCGACCACTGAGGCCATTCATATTGTGAGGAGATTGGTGGAGCAGTTTAGGGTAGTGAAGAAGGATTTGCACATGGTGTTCATTGACCTGGAGAAGGCCTATGACAAAGTCCCCAGAGAGGTTCTATGGAGATGTTTGGAGGCTAGAGGAGTGCCTGTAGCGTATATTAGAGTGATTCAGGACATGAATGATGGAGCTAAGACACGGGTTAGGACAGCAGGTGGAAACTCGAATTACTTTCCGGTTGAGATGGGGTTGCATCAGGGATCAGCACTTAGCCCGTTTTTTGTTTTCCCTGGCGATGGATTCTTTGACACGTCACATTCAAGGGGAGGTGCCTAGGTGCTTGTTATTTGCAGATGACATAGTCCTGATTGATGAGACGCGAGGTGGCGTAAACGAGAGGCTGGAGGTCTGGAGACATACCCTGGAGTCTAAGGGTTTCAAGTTGAGCAGGACCAAGATAGAATACTTGGAGTGCAAGTTTAGCGGTGTTACCCAGGAGGCGGACGGGGATGTGAAACTTGATACGCAAGTCATTTCCAGGAGAGAGAGTTTCAAGTATCTGGGATATATAATTCAGAAGGATGAGGAGATAGATGAGGATGTCACACACCGTATCGGAGGAGGGTGGATGAAGTGGAGGCTCGCTTCCGATATCTTGTGTGATAAGAATGTGCCGTTGAGACTTAAGGGTAAGTTTTACAAGGTAGTGGTTAGACCGACTATGTTGTATGGGGCAGAGTGTTGGCCAGTCAAAAACTCTCATGTCCAACAGATGAAGGTAGCGAAAATGAGGATGTTGAGATGGATGTGTGGGCATACTAGGTTGGATAGAATTAGGAATGAAGTTATTCGAGACAAGGTGGGAGTGGCCCCTGTGGAGGCAAAGATGCGTGAGGCAAGGTTGAGATGGTTTGGGCATGTTAAGAGGAGAAGCGCATATGCCCCTGTCAGGAGATGTGAGAGGTTGGCCTTAGGAGGTGAGAGGGGGGTAGAGGTAGGTCAAAGAAGTCTTGGGGAGAGGTGATCAAGCGGGATATGGCGCTACTTGAGCTAACCGAGGACATGACTCTAGATAGAAGGGTGTGGAGGTTGAAGATTAGGGTAGAAGGTTAGTAGGTAGTCATGCATCTCCCTTTGTCTTCTCTAGCTCGATAGAAGGTTATGTTATCAATGTAATGAAAACGATCTAGGGTCATGGGCTATCTAACAATCCTATTGTATTCTTCAATTGAATTGACTAACTAATTTATCTAGTTTATTGGTGAACACGGTTAATATTGCTCATAAGAATTTGTCAAGTTCTTACTCGCCTATTCATACTAACCTAACGCCTATATGTATATGGAGTTAGAATCAACAAGAACGCATTTATAATTCCTATAAATCAACCAAGCAAGGAAATTAGGTATATGTCTATCCTAACCGCGAATCCGTTCCCCGATGCCTAGGTTCAAGAACTTGCTCTACTCAATCCTATATGCAATCTAGAATTCCCACTTTTGAGTTCAATTCTATATTCATAGATAGTATTCAATTAGTGATCAAGCAATCAAATAATTAAGCCCAGGATTGAATAAATAAACCAATATGATAAACTAAGAAATCAAAATCAATATCCGAATAACAATATTCATGAAACAACCACAACCCTAGAACGTGAAGTTTTAGCTCCACATAGACATGGTAGCCAAATAACAAATAATACAAAGAAAGATATAAATTACTAAGTTTGGTGGAAGAAAAGATGAAACTCGGCCTCCACGGCGGCTCTGTGCTCTCCCTAGGTCTAAGATGTGTCAAAAGTTTTTTTTACAATATATTTATACCGTGTAGGAATAACTTTGGACCGAAATATCCTTACTGGAACAAAATATAATTCACTGGGCCAAAATTGTGCCACGTCGTGACCCAAGTCGGATTGCCCGACGTGTTAGTGGCTAACTTCAGAAGCCTTGCACTTTACCATTCTTGTGGAACGAATATTTCCTTTTAACTTCTAATAACATAAATGTCACGACCCTAACCCCGAACCCGGTCGTGATGGCGCCTCTCATGAAGACAAGGCCAGCCAGTTCAACCCCATTCATCTTTTAAAACAGTTAACCAACACATAATAGTTTAAAACATGGTTTGCTAACACTGAATAGCGGAAATAACAACAAAAATGCGAAAATCCAACCCGACACAGCCCTAACCGGGGTGTCACAAGTCACGAGCATCTATGAATCAACAATGCAGTCTGCTAAGTCATAAACTACTACATTTGTTTGGAAGAACAGGAAAAATAGAGAAATAGAGACACGGGGCTACGGACGTCAACAGCTACCTCGTAATCTCTGAAAAAGCCCGCCTGGAACTGGAGGAAATCAACACTCCGGAGCGGAACCTGATACGCCTGAATCTGCACACAGGGTGCAGGGAGTAAAGTGAGTACTCCAACTCAGTGAGTAATAAATGTAAATAATGACTGAAAGTAAGAAATCACGCAAGGCACAAAGCATTCTATGATGAAGCAGTAAAATCATTCAAAAGCAGTAAAACCAGTAAAAATCCAATAAAATCCTCTTCCAACAAGTAAACAGGTAAATGACAAATAATTTAAGGTACGGTAAATAAATAAAAGCTCGCCCCTCGGGCACAGTATCACCACATCCGCCCCTCGGGCAACAACTCAGAACAATAATAGCCCCTCGGGCGACATCTCAGAACAATAACAGCCCCTCGGGCTCAATCTCACATCACACTAGGTACCCGCGCTCACTGGGGGTGTATAGACTCCGGGAGGGGCCCCTTACGGCGCAAGCGCAATAACAAGCCATCTCGTGGCATCGCAACTAGGCTCTCGGCCTCATATCGATCAAGCCACCTCGTGGCGTACATATCTCAGGCCTTCGGTCTCAAATCAGTATCAATGTCTCCTCACAACATAGGCCCTCGACCTTACTCAGTCAAAAGTACTCACAAGCCCCTTGGGCAATAGTAAAACAGTGTGTCTCAGCCCAAAACATCATTTAAAATATCATTTAAGTCTCAAAACTGAGTAAAAACCGGCTGAGTAGTAAAACAGTGGAAAAATACATGACTGAGTTCAAGTAAATATTTCAAACAGCGAGGAAATATTAAGAAAAAGCCCCGAAGGGTTCAAATAATTGGCATGAAGCCCAAATAAGGCATTCAGCCCAGATCATAGTGATAACAAATAAGTTTCAGTCAAACTCGCGGTAAAATCATCAACCGAGGCAGATCAAGTCACAATCCCCAACAGTGTACGACCCCATGCTTGTCAACAAGCGTGTGTCTCACCTCAACATAGCACTACCATGTGCAATCTGGGGTTTCAAACCCTCGGATCATCATTTACGAGAATTACTCACCTCGACCCGGCTAAATCTCTAGCTCGCAACGCCTTTGCCCCTCAAATCAGCCTCCACGCACGTCGAATCTATCCAAAATCGGAACGAGGACGTCAAAATATGCTAAGGGAACAAAGCCTAAGCGAAAACAATCAAAATATGACACAATTCCCGAAATTACCAAAACCCGAGCCCCGGGCCCACGTCTCGAAATCGGGTAAAGTTTACATTTTTAGAATCCTCATACCCTCACGAGTCTAACCATACCAAAATTATCCGATTCCGATACCATTTGGTCCTTCAAATCATCATTTTATATTTTTGGAAGATTTCATAAATTTTCTTCCCAAATTCCATCCCAAATCACGAATTAAATGATGAATTCAATGATAGATTCATGTACTCTAGCCAAATCTGAGTTAGAATCACTTACCCCGATGAATTTCTTGAAAAACCTTCGAAAAATCGCCAAAATTCGAGCTCTCTAGGTCAAAATATCAAATAAAACCCAAAACCTCGTATTTATAGAGTACCCCCACGGATTTCCACCTCTGTGGACCGCACAAAACGACCGCGGTCCGCACAAAACCAGTGCGGTCCGCGCAAAAACGACTGCGGCCGCAAAGGTCTTGACTGCAGTGACAAGCTTTAGTATTTTGGCCATAACTTTCGCTACAGATGTCCAAATTTCGATATCTTTACCTTTCTGGAAACTAGACACGAAGGGATACAACTTTTGTGTTTGAATCATCTCAAAATTCCTTGTAGATCAAAAGATATGAGCTTCCGAAGTAGGACCAGTGAAATGTTCCTCACCGCGACCACACTGCATTTTGTGCGGTCCGCATAGCACCTACCGCGGACGCACTTCATTTTGTGCGGACCGCGCTGGTGGGTTCCGAGGCCTGCAACCCTTCTGGACCTGCTACAACTATGATTTTTGGCCTAAAATATCCCGGAACCCCCGGAACTTCAAGCCAATTGCACCAACACCTCCTAAAACCTTATTCAAACTTGTTCCAATCATCAAAACACCTCAAATACCATCAAATCACCCAAAACAGATCGGATTCAAGCCTAAGTTTTTCTAAAACCTTCGGAAATACGCTTTTGATCAAAAATCCAACCAAACCACGTCCGAATGACCTCAAATTTTGCACACACATCCCAAATGACATAACGAAGCTACTGCAACTCTCGAAATTTCATTCCGACCCCTGGATCAAAATCTCACCTACCAACCGAAAATCGCCAAAATCTCAACTTCGCCAATTCAAGCCTAATTCTACTCCGGGCCTCCAAAACCCATTCCGATCACACTCCTAAGTCATAAATCACCTCCCGAAGATAACCGAACCATCGGAACTCATGTCCGAGCCCTCTAACACATAAGTCAACATCTGGTTGACTTTTCCAACTAAAGCCTTCTGAAAAGAGACTAAGTGTCTCAAACCTTATCAAAATCATTCCGGATTCAATCCGACTAACCCGATACCTCAACACAGAGAAGGATAAAGCAAATAGAAGCAGAAATGGGGGAAACGGACCGGTAACTCATGAGACGACCGGCCGGGTCATCACAATAACTGAAGAAAGTCCTCCTTTTGGCACGATATATATACATCACTCTATGATCGGTCCTTCTATGGCCTTAAGAGTTTTCTTCCATCTCTTTATATGTATACTCGAATTTCGACCCCCGAATTCGATCACGACTTAATTCTTTGGACTTTTACTCAGACTTCAAAGCTTCAAATAGCTCGAATTAGCTCCACAACATCTACATAGCTCGGAATCACTCTACAAGGCATAAAACACAAAATTAGTGCAAAACACTAGCAATTAAAGCTCAAACTCAATTAAAGTGTAGTAAGCTAGAGTACGGTAAGCGACTAAAATATGTAATTATAGCCTATCATCAACACCCCACACTTAACCCATTGCTCATCCTCGAGCAAAACACAACTATAATAGACGAAACAAAATTAAGCTCCTACTCTTCAAAGCACACTACACCTATGACCATGGTTGATAGCAACAACTAAGCTCTAGCACACACATTCAACACACACTTCCCTTACTTTATGCGATACTTCAGATACTTCACAAGTATTCAAAGCAAAAACAACATGCTCATAACATTCCTAGCCTCAAAAACTGACTCAATGGCACAATGTACTTATGGCTTGAACACTCAACATAGTAGAGAAGTCTAATAACTTTACCTAACCCTCATGAAGCCATGTGCCCTCACAATAAAATCAAAGAGAATAAAAAGAATCCACACATTCGAATCTCATGCTAAAATATATTTTATGAACTTACATATATTAAAGAAAGTCGTTCACTCTCACAAAGAAGTCACATGCATGCAATTGGTACCATAGGCTTGCCCATAATGTTAATCTCCACTAATATAGGCTCACTCGATCTAAAATCAATTAGAACTTTTTCATGGTTGTAATGTGGGCCAAGGGACGGGTAGGATATATATAGGAATAGTGGTTTACCCTCCTAAGCACTTTAATACATCACATAATCAACTTTAAGCGCAAATTCTTCAATTCAAACTTCAATTTCGCACTAAAATCACCCCCAAAAATGTTCCCTCTTTCTTTAAGCACTATCTTAATGTACACTCCACTAGCAAAAATAAGATATTTATTCATCTCCAATTTTTTTTTTCTTTTTTGCAATTTCCACTAGTGGCGTATTCTTTTACAAAACAAGTGCACATTTCTTCCTTTCATTGGTTCCACTCAAAAGTAGTCCTTTCTTACTTCTTTTAGCGCTCATTTTACAATTAAAGTGCTTTAAGAGGTACAAGGATCAAAAATTTCAATTAAGAACAAAAGGGTATAGGCTCGTAATGTGGGTGCCAAACAAAAGTCTATAGGTTCAAAAGGGTTAACTAGGGATAAATTTTATTTATGGTAAGCAATAAGCTCAAAAAGATCAAGGAAAGCCTAAAATCATTTTTCAAATCGAGCATCACCTAAAATTTCGCTTCAACTCGCATACCGGACAAGTTTTGTCCACAAGTACAATACATGGACTACACAAAAATCTCACCACACATGGCACATGACTCACTAAGGACGGTCTCATTCCGACTCTCAACTAATGCAAGTATTCACAGAACCACGAGATATTAAGCATTAAGTACAAAGTGAACATAAGTCAAGTAAATGAGACATAGGTGTCACAAGACATGTTATCCAACTATGCAAGGCATCGTCAATAATTTCAAATCATAGGGAAGATACTACACATGCCAAAACCTAAATATGCTACTATCAAACAAGTCAAGGGCGCCTAGGTTCATCCTTCTTTCTTCTTTTATTCCCTAAATTCCTAATCTACTCTAACAAAAAAACTATTCGGTTCAAACAACATCACATGGAAAATAACCAAGGCACAAAGAAAAACCACGGGGGATTATTACTACTTAAAGAAAAATAAAAGACATATTTTTGTGTTTTTCTATTTTTTAAATCGTTTTGTGTTTTTGGTTAGACTTTAATCCCTCAAGAATACTGTCTAGGAGATCCATCGTCGGGAAAAAGTCCAATTTTTTTTTAAAATTTTTTTTTACTTTTTTTCTTCCTATTTTTCTGATTTTTCACATTTAAAAAAAGAATAAAAAAATTAAGCTACTAAAACTACTACTAAATTACTACACAACTACAAAAATAAAAATAAGAAGCTAAAATAAAAAGAAGAAGTTAACATTTTTACCAACATACCACTACTAATTATCTAAAGAAATTCTCACACCCCACACTTAAGAGAGTGCAATGTCTCCAATACACAAATAAAACAAAAATAACAAGGGTGAACAAGAAACTCCCTGAAAGGCCAAAGGCCGAAGCAATAGCAGCTCACGGGATACTCAGACTTCTCTAGAGGATGGTCCTTTTTGTGGGTACTTCACACTAGTTCCAACCGACTAGCTCACTTTTGCACACTTCCAATGGCTTTCTTCCTATGCTCAAAATCCTACAAAAAAATTAACACTACAAAAATAATAGAAAAATAACAAAATAAAAAAAATAAACAAAATTTAAAAAAAGCAGTAAAGCTGGGTTGCCTCCCAACAAGCGCCTAATTTAAAGTCGCCGTGGCACGACTTTAACCACTTTTTGTCTCCACCTTGAACTTATGAATTGTACCCCTAACAGGGCATCCAGTCTGTGGCTATTCTCCTTTGGTGGGGCTACAAAGATAACCAGGCCATGTAATAAATTTTTCACTCTGCACTTCTCGGCCTTTAGATATGGAATGTAATTTTTGCTTTTTGGAACAACAAATTCCAGAATATAGACACTCTCATACTCGCCCTTTGACTCCCTCATAGGCTCAGATGGCTCGATTACTATCTTACTATCTAAACACAATATGGAAAAATAATTTGAATGAGGTCTAATGCGCCCTAAATCATGAATCTTACTACTATTTGCATCCCCATATTTACACACTCAAGTCTCCCAAAGTAATGTTATCTACTCCATCATATGACTCCAGAGCACTCTTCTCAATATTGGCATCCTCAAGAAAAACATGGTCTAGTGATTGGTATTCTCATTTTAGCTCCTCAATTTGGTCTAGAAGATTTTTTTCAGCTTCATACAACTCATTATTAAATTGTTGGGCGTTACACGCATCAACCTTTGCACTCAAATCTACATCTAATTTATGTACAGCCAAGCCATAATTATCAATTTTATGTGCAAGTTCATCTCTCTCCTTAGACCAATCATTAACCAAGGTTGTTAGAAGACAATGTCGTTCCACTTATTCGCCTAATCGAGAATATCCATCCCAATACCAACCCTTACTCCTATATTCAAATTCAGACCTCTTAGATTTCAAGGCATGATAAGACCAAAAAGATGGGCCATAAAAGCCTTTCGTCAACCAAGCGTCTTCATCAATAACCTTACCGGATACTTCATCATTAGATGTCATGTTGAGAGAACTAGAAACACACTAAGAGAAAAGTTAAATAGTTATAGAATTAAAAATATTTACAAAAAGAAGGAAAAAAAATAAAACCTGCAAAGATAAAAGTAAAAGTCTAATCTAGAAAAATAGCTAATTTCTAAGTCTCCGGCAACGGCACCAAAAATTTGTTGCGGCCAAACGCACACGCAAGTATACGCGGTCGTCAAGTAATAAAGTGACTAAAAGTCGGATGTCGAACCCACGAGGACTTGTGATTAACTATTAACTAAATTAGACTATCCTAATTATCTAAACAAGAATTAAACCTAGAAGTGTTTGATTCTAAACTAATTAAAATAAATAAAAAAAATAATGAACTTTGAACAGAGGGATAGCAGATTTTTATGTTATCAATGTAATGAAAACGATCTAGGGTCACGGGCTATCTAACAATTCTATTGTATTCTTCAATTAAATTGACTAACTAATTTATCTAGTTTATTGGTGAACTAGGTTAATATTGCTCATAAGAATCTGTCGAGTTCTTACTCGCCTATTCATACTAACCTAATGCCTATATGTATATGGAGTTAGAATCAACAAGAACGCATTTATAATTCCTGTAAATCAACCAAGCAAGGCAATTAGGTATATGTCTATCCTAATCGTGAATCCGTTCCCCGATGCCCAGGTTCAAGAACTTGCTCTACTCAATCCTATATGCAATCTAGAATTCCCACTTTCGAGTTCAATACTGGATTCGTAGATAGTATTCAATTGGTGATCAAGCAATCAAATAATTAAGCGTAGGATTGAATAAATAAACCAATATGATAAACTAAGAAATCAAAATCAATATCCGGATAACAATATTCATGAAAGAACCACAACCCTAGAACGTGAAGTTTTAGCTCCACATAGACATGGTAGCCAAACAACAAATAATACAAAGAAAGATAAAAATTACTAAGTTTGGTGGAAGAAAAGATGAAACCTGGCCTCCACGGCGGCTATATGCTCTCCCTAGGTCTAAGATGTGTCAAAAATCTTTTTTTACAATATATTTATATCGTGTAGGAATGACTTTGGACCGGAATATCCTTACTGGAACGAAATATAATTCACTGGGCTAAAATTGCATTGCCACGCCGTGACCCACGTCGGATTGTCCGACGTGTTTGTGGCTAACTTCAGAAGCCTTGCACTTTACCATTCTTGTGGAACGAATATTTCCTTTTAACTTCTAATAACATAACTGAAGAAAGTCCTCCTTTTTGCACGATATATATACATCACGCCGTGATCGGTCCTTCTATGGCCTTCAGCGTTTTACTTCCATCTCTTTATATGTATACTCGAATTTCGACCCCCGAATTCGATTCCGACTTAATTCTTTGGGCTTTTACTTAGACTTCAAAGCTTCAAATAGCTCGAATTAGCTCCACAACATCTACATAGCTCGGAATCACTCCTACAAGGCATAAAACACAAAATTTGTTAAAAATACGAGCAATCATCAGTCATCAATGAGGGAAACATTGGCCTTATATTGAAGGGTCTCGGCAACAAAAAAGTCCCTAGTTCCACCAACCAATCACTACCACACTTTTCTTTTCTTACCCTAAATCAACCGTGCTCATATCCAAAATCCAATGAAGAACCACAACTTTAAGAAAGAAAATTCAAGAGTAGATCATAGGGGTATCAATGAATATTTAAAAATTAATTAAACAGATCGAATCGTATCGTGTCGAACCGATTTTTAGGTTTCTTTTAATAAAATCGCAAGTTTTATATAAATCTATAATCGTACTAATAATTAGGATATGTTTTTATTCTATAAAATAAATCGAAGAAATACCGAACCATACCAAATAAATTTATATGTGAAAAATATATTTATTTATTAAGCTTAAAAATAATAATATATTAAAAAATTTCTTGGACCTTAGAATTCTGAAAACGGTTACACGCAAACAAGAAATTAAAACTCAAATCCTCCCAAACCTATAATGCTACTCCAATTAAAACTAAATTATTTTCAGCATATTCAGTAGCAAGACACAAGGTATTCTAGCAATTAGTAGCAAACTACAATATATTGAATATGCTTCCTTTCGTATGATTTTGATTTATCTTTTTGAATATTTAATCTTCTATAAACTTTATTCTTGAGTTCCGGGTTGGTTAATATCTTTTCACTTGGTTAATATCTTTGTTTAATTTTTTTTACGATGTTGTAGAATAGTTGACGGATATATACTCTGGCTATCTTTCATGTTTTCTTAATTCACCATCCTTTAAACAGTAAAAATGTTTAGAGAGTTTGCTAAGTCCTATAAAAGTATGTATGTTATTACATTCTACTTCTACTAGTGACTTTTAAATAACATTATAAGAAGAAGAAAAAAAACGAAAATTAATCGAACCATACCGATACCGAAAAGAAACAACCGACATGATTGGACGGTTTCGAAAAATCTAATTTTGGTTATACAATAACCGAAAAATTAATATGGTACAAATTTTAGAAAATAACTATCCGAACCGAACCATTGACACCTTTAGTAGACCCAGTTGTCCTTATTACAAAGCAAAGTAATAACCTAAGCTTATTATTGCACGAAACCCGTCTTCCAGAACAAGAAATTGAAGTGAGATTCATGACTTTCCTCTTGGTACTTGGAAAACAATAAACACTAGACATGTAATGGGACGGCCAAAGGAGATAATTTGAAGGAGCATTTTTCGAGTCTCTCGAGTAATGGTTTCGCAGGAGACATAATAGGAAAAACTTCAGAGGGGATGTTGAATAAGAGTATCTTTCTAGGGTCGGGTTGTCACGATCCGAATTTCTCACCCTTGGGAGTCGTGATGGCGCCTACTCGAATAAGCTAGGCAAGCCATGAAATTATAAATTCTTATTTTTTTTTTTTTAATCCTTTTCGCAACATACATTAACAAGTGATAAACATTTAAATAACAGCGGAATATGAGATTTAAGCGGAAGACTTAGACAAAATGAACCAAAATGATAAGAAAATCCACATATGCCTCTACCCAGAAACTGGTGTCACATCGTTCACGAACTACTAAGATTACTACATACAATGGTTTGAAAGAAAGTAACATTGTCTGTCTCATTTACAAGAGATAACAGAACATAATAAAAGATAGAGGAGACGCCGGGCCTGCGGACGCCTGCAAGGCTACCTCGGTGTCTCGGTGGACTGAAGGCTGACTCCCGAACTACTGCTGCTGTCCCAGTGCTGCCTCGGTATCTGCACAGAGTGCAGAGTGTAGTATCAGCACAATCGACCTCATGTGCTGGTAAGAGCCTGGCCTAACCCCGACGAGGTAGTGACGAGGCTAGGACCAGACACCAGATAAACCTGTACAGTTATATATATATATATATATATATATATATATATATATATATATATACAGATATATATATATATATATATATATATATATATTCGTTACTAAGTC